>NC_080382.1:122020266-122620266 GCF_014773155.1 Arachis stenosperma
GACCGAAGCTTTCTTTGGAAGCTTGGCTGGCTGTGAAGCCATGTCTAATTCCTGGACCGGAGTCTTAGACTACATTGCACTGATTCCTGGAATTCTCATTAAGAATTTTGATACCTTCTTTTTCCACTTAATTTTCGAAAAACACAAAAAAATTAAAAATTTAAAAAAAAAATCATAAAATTCAAAAATATTTCTTGTTTGAGTCTAGTGTCTCATCCTAAGTTGGTGTCATTGCATGCATTCATGTCTTAGTGATCTTCAAGATGTTCTTGATGATTCACTTGCTCTGATCTTTGAATTCTATTGACTTGAGTATTTTGTGTGTCTCATATGCATTTTCAGTTCATTAGTGTCAGTAGTATACAAACTGCTAAGTTTGGTGTCTTGCATGCATTGTTATTTGATTCTTTTGCATTTTAATTATTAAAAATCCAAAAATATTTTTAATTTGTGTCTTTTCAAGTCAATGATACAAGGGATTGAAGATTCAGACACACTGCAGAGGAATTATACAGAAAAATCTGAGCATTCAAAATGCCCAGTGAAGAAGGCAGACTGGCGTTTAAACGCCAGCCAGGGCACCTGGTTGGGCGTTTAACGCCCAAAGAGGTAGCATTTTGGGCATTAAACGCCAGAATGTATACCATTCTGGCGTTTAAACGCCAGGATGGTGCTAGGGGGAAGATTTTGTTTTCAAATCAATTTTTTTCAAGTTTTTCAAAATCAAATCTTTTTCAAATCAAATCTTTTCACTCAAATGTTTTCAAAATTAATTTCTTTCCTTTCAAAGATACTTACTAACAAGTAATGATTTGATTGAACATTTTTTGCCTTTTTCTGTTAAGGAAGGTTTTATGTTTGAATCATATCTTTCTTGTTAGGCAAGTCACTAATTTTCAAATCAAATCTTTTAAAATAATTTTCAAAACATATCTTTTAAAATGGTTTTCAAATCATATCTTCTCAATCACATCTTTTAAGACATAACCTTTCAATCATTTTTTTTTATCATATCTTTTTCAAATTAGTTTTCAATCAAATCTTTTTAGTTTCTAATTTCAAAATCTTTTTCAAAAATCACTTGATTTCTCTTCCACTTTCAATTTTCGAAAATTATCAATCAAATTTTCAAAATGTTTTCAAAATCTTTTAATTGAATTTTCGAAAATCCTCTTCCCTCCTTCTCACATCCTTCTATTATGGAGTACCACTCCTTCTAAAGCACAATTCGAACCTTATCTAATTAAAGTTCGAATTCTTCTTCTCCTTCTTCTTTCTATTTCTCTTTCCCTCTGACATTTCAAGGAATCTCTATACTGTGACATAGAGGATTCCACATTTCTTTTTCTCTTCTCTTCATATGAGCAGGAGCAGAGACAAAGGCATCTTGTTGAAGCTGATCCTGAACCCGAAAGGACCTTGAAGAGAAAGCTAAGAGAAGCCAAAGCACAACTCTCTTTAGAGGACCTGACCAAATTCTTCAAAGAAGAAGACCCATGGCAGCCGAAAACAACAACAAGCCAACAATGCAAGGAAGGTGCTGTGACTTTACTGCACCTACTCCCGACTTCTATGGGAGAAGCATCTCTATCCCTGCCATTGGAGCAACACTTTGAGCTTAAGCCTCAATTAGTTTCTCTAATGCAACAGAATTGCAAGTTCCATGGACTTCCAATGGAAGATCCTCATCATTTTTAGCTGAATTCTTGCAAATCTGACACAGTCAAGACTAATGGGGTTAACCCTGAGGTCTATAGACTGATGCTATTCCTTTTGCTGTAAGAGACAGAGCTAGAATATGGTTGGATTCTCAACCTAAAGAAAGCCTGGACTCTTGGGAAAAGCTAGTCAATGCCTTCTTGGCAAAGTTCTTTCCACCATAAAGATGGAGTAAGCTTAGAGTGGAAGTCCAAACCTTCAGACAGAAGGATTGGAGACTCCCTCTATGAAGCTTGGAAAGATACAAACAATTAATCAGAAGATGTCCTTCAGACATGCTTTCTGAATGAGCATCATAGGTATTTCTATGATGGTCTCTCTGAACTATCTAAGATGTCCTTGGATAGCTCTGCTGGAGGATCTCTTCATCTGAAGAAGACGCCTGCAGAAGCTCAAGAATTGATTGAAATGGTTGCAAATAACCAATTCATGTACACTTCTGAAAGGAATCCTGTGAACAATGGGACTAGTCAGAAGAAAGGAGTTCTTGAGATGACACTCTGAATGCCATATTGGCTCAGAACAAGATATTGACTCAACAATCAATTTGATTTCTCAAAGTCTGTCTGGAATGCAAAATGCACCAAACAGTACTAAGGATGCTTCATCTGAGGAGAAGCTTATGATCCTGAGAACCCTTCCATGGAAGAGTGAATTACCTAGGAGAACCCTATGGAAAATACCTACATTCTTCATGGAGAAATCACCCAAATCTCTCATGGAAGATCAAGAGACCTCAACAAGGTTTCAATAACAATAATGGTGGAAGAAACAGGTTTAGCAATGGCAAGCCTTTTCCATCATCTTCTCAGCAACAGACGAGAGTTCTAAGCAGAATACTTCTGACTTAGCAACAATGGTCTCTGATCTAATAAAGACCACTCAAAGTTTCATGAGTGAAACAAGGTCCTCCATCAGAAATTTGGAAGGACAAGTGGGTCAGCTGAGCAAGAAAGTTACTGAACTCCCTCCTAGTACTCTCCCAAGTAATACAGAAGAAAATCCAAAAGGAGAGTGCAAGGCCATCAACATGGCCGAATATGGAGAGGAAAGAGAGGAAGAAGACGCCACTGAGAAAGACCTCAATGGGCGTGCACCAATCTCCTCTGAGTTCCCCAATGAGGAACCATGGGAATCTGAGGCTCAAAATGAGACCATAGAAATTCCATTGGACTTACTTCTGCCTTTCATGAGCTCTGATGAGTATTCTTCCTCTGAAGAGGATGAGTATGTCACTGAAGAGCAAGTTACTAAATATCTTGGAGCAATCATGAAGCTAAATGACAAGTTATTTGGAAATGAGACTTGGGAAGATGAACTTCCCTTGCTCACCAAAGAACTGGATGACCTGTCTAGGCAGAAATTACCTCAAAGAGGCAGGATCCTGGGAAGTTTTCTATACCTTGCACCATAGCACCATGACCTTCAAGAAGGCCTTGTGTGACTTAGGGTCAAGTGTAAACCTCATGCCCCTCTCTGTAATGGAGAAATTAGGGATCTTTGAGGTGCAAGCTGCAAAAATCTCACTAGAGATGGCAGACCCTTCCTAGCCACAGCAAGGGCTGTGATTGATGTTGATAGAGGAGAGTTAATCATTCAAGTGAATGAAGAATCTTTGGGTTAAGGCTCAAGGATATCCCTCTGTCATCATGGAGAGGAAGCATGAAGAGCTTCTCTCAAACAGAGCAAGCAGAGCCCCCACAGTCAAACTCTAAGTTTGGTGTTGGGAGGCCACAACCAAACTCTAAGTTTGGTGTTGAAACCCCACATTCAACTCTAAGTTTGGTGTTGGGAGGTTTCAACACGGTTCGAACATTTCTGCTCCATGAGAGCCCTCTGTCAAGCTAATGACATTAAAGAAGCGCTTGTTGGGAGGCAACCCAATGTTTTATAATTAATTATTTTCTTTTGTTATTTTATCTTTTTTGTAGGTTGATGACATAGAAGTCACAAAAACAATGAAAAAAGCAAAAATATAATGAAAACAGGAAGAAAAACAGCACACCCTGGAGGAGAAGAAACTGGCGTTCAAACGCCAGTAATGCTAGCTGTTGGGCGTTTAATGCCCAGTCTGGCACCATTCTGGGCGTTTAACGCCAGAAAGGGGCACCAGACTGGCGTTAAAACGCCAGTAAAGGGCAAGAACCTGGCGTTAAACGCCAGGAATGGGCACCAGCCCAGCGTTTAACGCCAGAAATGGCTCAAAACGTGATTTGAGCAACATTTGGTGCAGGGATGACTTTTCCTTGACACTACAGGACTGTGGACCCCACAGGACCCTACCATCACTCTCTCTCTTCTTCCCCCATTCACCAATCACCTCAACACTCTTCCCCAAAAACCCCTCACCTATCAAATCCCATCTTTCTCTTCACCACTCACATCCATCCTTCATAAAACCCCACCAACCTCACCCTTCAAATTCAACCACTTTCCCTCCCAAACCCACCCATAATGGCCGAACCTTTACCCCCCTCTCTCCTATAAATACCCTTCTTCAACTCTTCATTTTCACACAACCTAAACCCCCTTTCTTACCCTTCTTGGCCGAACACACTACCATCTCCCTTCTTCCTCATTTCTTCTTCTTACTCTCTTCTTCTTTCTTCTTTTGCTCGAGGACGAGCAAACATTTTAAGTTGGTGTGGTAAAAGCGTTGCTTTTCGTTTTTCCATAACCATTTATGGCATCCAAGGCCGGAGAAACCTCTAGAAAGAGGAAAGGGAAGGCAAAGGCTTCCACCTCCGAGTCATGGGAGATGGATAGATTCCTCTCAAGGGTGCATCAGACCACTTCTATGAAGTTGTGGCCTTGAAGAAGGTGATCTCCGAGGTCCCCTTTTCACTCAAAAAGGGTGAATATCCGGAGATCCGCCATGAGATCCGAAGAAGAGGTTGGGAAGTTCTTACCAACCCCATTCAACAAGTCGGAATCTTGATGGTTCAAGAGTTCTATGCCAATGCATGGATCACAAAGAACCATGACCAAAGTGTGAACCTGAATCCAAAGAATTATCTCACTATGTTCGGGGGAAATACTTGGATTTTAGTCCGGAGAGTGAGGGTGGCGTTCAACTTGCCTATGATGCAAGGAGAGAGCATCCTACACTAGAAGGGTCAACTTTGATCAAAGGTTGGACCAAGTCCTCACAGTCATATGTGAAGAGGGCGCACAATGGAAGCAAGATTCAAGAGGAAAGCCGGTCCAATTGAGAAGGCATGACCTCAAGCCCGTGGCTAGAGGATGGTTAGAGTTCATACAACGCTCAATCATCCCCACTAGCAACCGGTCCGAAGTTACCATAGACCGGGCCATCATGATCCATAGTATCATGATTGGAGAAGAAATAGAGGTTCATGAGGTTATAGCCCAAGAACTCTATAAGGTGGCGGACAAGACCTCCACCTTGGCAAGGTTAGCCTTTCCTCATCTCATTTGTCACCTCTGTTATTCAGTTGGAGTTGACATAGAGGGAGACATTCCCATTGATGAGGACAAGCCCATCACCAAGAAAGGATGGAGTACACAAGAGATCTCACTCATCATGAGATCCCTGAGATTCCTCAAGGGATGAATTTTCCTCCACAAAACTATTGGGAGCAACTAAACACCTCCCTAGGAGAACTAAGTTCCAACATGGGACAACTGAGGGTGGAGCATCAAGAACACTCCATCATCCTTCATGAAATTAGAGAAGATCAAAGAATCATGAGGAGGAGCAACAAAGACAAGGAAGAGACATTGAGGAGCTCAAGCACTCCATAGGATCTTCAAGAGCAAGAAAAAGCCGCCATCACTAAGGTGGACCCGTTCTTTGATTTCCTTGTTATTGTTCTTCTGTTTTTCGAATTTTAATGCTTATGTTTATCCATGTTTGTGTCTTATGATCATTAGTGTCTTAGTGTCTATGCCTTAAAGTTATGAATGTCCTATGAATCCATCACCTTTCTTCAATAAAAACGTGCCTAATTGATAAAAGAAAGAATTGCATGAATTTTGAATTTTATAATAGTTTAATTATTTTGATGTGGTGGCAATATTTTTGTTCTCTGAATGTATGCTTAAACAGTGCATATGTCTTTTGAACTTGTGGTTCATGAATGTTGGCTCTTGAAAGAATGATGAAAAAGGAGACATGTTACTGAGGATCTGAAAAATCAATAAAATGATTCTTGAAGCAAGAAAAAGCAAAAAAAAAAAAAAAAAACCGAAAAAAAAAGAAGAAAAAAGAAAGAATAAGAGTTGTGATCCAAGGCAAATAAGAGTGTGCTTAAGAACCCTGGACACCTCTAATTGGGGACTTTAGCAAAGCTGAGTCACAATCTGAAAAGGTTCACCCAATTATGTGTCTGTGGCATGTATGTATCCGGTGGTAATACTGGAAGACAGAGTGCTTTGGGCCACAGCCAAGACTCAATAAATAGCTATGTTCAAGAATCATCATACTTTACTAAGAGAATCATTAACACTATCTGGATTCTAAGTTCCTAAAGAAGCCAACCATTCTGGATTTCAAAGGATAGAGTGAGATGCCAAAACTGTTCGGAGGCAAAAAGTTAAAAGCCCCGCTCATCTGATTAATACTGATCTTCACAGATGTTTTTGGAATTCATTGCATATTCTCTTCTTTTTATCTTATTTGATTTTCAGTTGCTTGAGGACAAGCAACAATTTAAGTTTGGTGTTGTGATGAGCGGATAATTTGTATACTTTTTGGCATTGTTTTTAGTATTTTTTGATATGATATAGTTAGTTTTAGTATATTTTTATTAGTTTTTAATTAAAATTCACTTTTCTGGATTTACTATGAGTTTGTGTGTTTTCTGTGATTTCAGGTATTTTCTGGCTGAAATTGAGGGACCTGAGCAAAAATCTGATTCTGAGACCAAAAAGGACTGCAGATGCTGTTGGATTCTGACCTCCCTGCATTCGAAGCGGATTTTCTGGAGCTACAGAAGCCCAATTGGCGCGCTCTCAACGGCGTTGGAAAGTAGACATCCTGGGCTTTCCAGCAATATATAATAGTCCATACTTTGCCCAAGATTTGATGGCCCAAACCGGCGTTCAAAGTCACCTCAAGGAATCCCAGCGTTAAACGCTGGAACTGGCACCCAAATGGGAGTTAAACGCCCAAACTGGCACCAAAGCTGGCGTTTAACTCCAAGAAGAGTCTCTACACGAAATTGCTTCATTGCTCAGCCCAAGCACACACCAAGTGGGCCCGGAAGAGGATTTTTATGTCATTTACTCATTTCTGTACACCCTAGGCTACTAGTTTCTTATAAGTAGGACCTTTTACTATTGTATAGAAATCTCTTTTGATCACTTTTAGATCTCTAGATCATCTTTGGACATTTTAGTTCTTAGATCATTGGGAGGCTGGCCATTCGGCCATGCCTAGACCTTATGCTTATGTATTTTCAACGGTGGAGTTTCTACACACCATAGATTAAGGTGTGGAGCTCTGCTGTACCTCGAGTATTAATGCAATTACTATTGTTCTTTCATTCAAATTCCGCTTGTTCTTTATCCAAGATATCACTTGTTCTTCAACATGATGAAGGTGATGATTGACGCCCATCACCATTCTCACTCATGAACAAAGTGACTGACAACCACTCTTGTTCTACAAGCATTTGAGGCTTGGTGAATATCTCTTGGATTCCTGATTGCACGATGCATGGTTGATCGCCTGACAACCGAGTGCTCGCCTGACAAACGAGCCAACCATTCCGTGAGATCAGAGTCTTCGTGGTATAGGCAAGAACTGATGGCAGCATTCAAGAGAATCCGGAAGGTCTAACCTTGTCTGTGGTATTCTGAGTAGGATTCAATGATTGAATGACTGTGACGTGCTTCAAACCTGTAACCTACTGGGCGTTAGTGACAGACGCAAAAGAGTTATTCTATTCCGGTAGGGGAGGGAACCACACCGGTGATTGGCAGCACTGTGACAGAGTGTGCGCATTAGCTTTCACTGCGAGGATGGGAGGTAGCTGCTGACAACAGTGAGACCCTATACGAGCTGCCATGGAAAGGAGTAAGAAGGGTTGGATGAAGACAGTAGGAAAGCAGAGAGACGGAAGGGAAGGCATCTTCATGCGCTTATCTGAAGTTCCTACCAATGAATTACATAAGTATCACTATCTTTATCTTTTATGTTATTTTCGTTCATCACCATATATATCTGAGTTTGCCTGACTAAGATTTACAAGATGACCATAGCTTGCTTCAATACTAACAATCTCCGTGGGATCGACCCTTACTCACGTAAGGTTTATTACTTGGACGACCCAGTGCACTTGCTGGTTAGTTGTGCGAAGTTGTGTAATGCCATGGTATTGGGCTACCACGTTTTTTGGAGCCATTACCAGGGATTATGAGAGTTGTGAAAAAGTATAGTTCACAATTTCGCGCACCAATCTCTTTCTGCCATTCATGAGCTCTGAAGACTATTCATCCTCTGAAGAGGATGAAGATGTAACTGGAGAGCAAGTTGCTCAATATTTAGGAGCTATCATGAAGCTGAATGCCAAGTTGTTTGGTAATGAGACTTGGGAAAGTGAACCTCCCTTGCTCATTAATGAACTGGATACTTGGATTCAGAAAATTCTACCTCAAAAGAAACAAGATCCTGGCAAGTTCTTAATACCTTGTACCATAGGCACCATGATCTTTGAAAAAGCTCTGTGTGACCTGGGGTCAGGGATAAATCTAATGCCACTCTCTGTAATGGAGAAGCTGGAGATCATTGAGGTACAACCTGCCTTGTTCTCATTACAACTGGCAGACAAGTCATTGAGACAAGCTTATGGAATAGTAGAGGACGTGTTAGTAAAGGTTGAAGGCCTTTACATCCCTGCTGATTTCATAATCTTAGACACTAGGAAGGAAGAGGATGATTGCATCATCCTTGGAAGACCTTTCCTAGCCACAGCAGGAGCTGTGATAGATGTCAACAGAGGAGAATTAGTCCTTCAATTGAATGGAGAATACCTTGTGTTTAAGACACAAGGCCATCCCTCTGTGACAGAAGAGAGTAAGCATGAAGAGCTTCTCTCAGTTCAGGGTCAAGAAAAGCCCACACAGTCAAACTCTAAGTTTGGTGTTGTGAGGCCACAACTAAACTCTAAGTTTGGTGTTAAGATCCCATATCCAAACTCTAAGTTTGGTGTTGGGACTACACTAAAATTGACCTGATCACCTTATGGCTCCATGAGAGCCACTGTCAAGCTATTGACATTAAAGAAGCGCTTGTTGGCAGGCAACCCAATTTTATTTATCTAATTTTTATTTTATTTTGTTTTATTGTTATTTTGTGTTTTATTAGGTACATGATCATGAGGAGTCACGAAAAAAATAAAAAAAATTAAAAACAGAAGAAAAAATTTTTCACCCTGGAGGACGCACAGGCTGGCGTTCAACGCCAGTAAGATGCATCTGGCCGGCGTTCAACGCCAGAACAGAGCACCATTCTGACGCTGAACGCCAGAAACAAGCAACATCCTGGCGTTGAACGCCAGGAATGTGCCTAGAGGAGAAAAGCTGGCGCTGAACGCCAGTAACAAGCATGAAACTGCCGTTCAACGCCAGAAACATGCATTACATGGGCGTTGAACGCCCAGAACATGCACCAATGGGCGTTTGAACGCCAGAATGATGCATGAAGGCATTTTACATGCCTATATGGTGAAGGAATGGTATTTCTTTACACCTCAGGATCCTGTGGACCCCACAGGATCACCTCAGGATCTGTGGACCCCACAGGATCCCCACCTTACCTTTTAATCCTAATCACACTCTCCTAATCCTAAATCTCATTTTTCCTACTCCCCATGTCACACTTCCCAACACCCATCACCAATCACCTCAATTCCTCTTCCCAATTCCCCCATTCACCATTCACATCACCCCACTCTTCCCCATAAACCCCACCTACCTTCATAAAATTCAAATTCAATTTCCCACCCATTCCCACCCAAATTGGCCGAACACCCACCCCCCCTCTCCCTATAAATACCCTTCCCTTCTACTTCATTTTCACACAACACAACCCCTTCTTCTCCCACATAGCCGAACCTACCTCTCTCCCTCTCTACCATATTTTCTTCTTCTTCTTCTACTCTTCTTTTCTTTTTTGCTCGAGGACGAGCAAAATTTTATGTTTGGTGTGGTAAAAGCATAAGCTTTTTTTTGTTTTTCCATTACCAATGGCACCTAAGGCCGGAGTATCCTCTAGAAAAGGAAAAGGGAAGACAAAAGCTTCCACCTCCGAGTCATGGGAGATGGAAAGATTTATCTCCAAGAGCCATCAAGACCACTTCTATGATGTTGTGGCAAAGAAGAAGGTGATCCCTGAGGTCCCTTTCAAGCTCAAGAAGAATGAGTATCCGGAGATCCGACATGAAGTTCAAAGAAGAGGTTGGGAAGTCTTAACCAACCCCATGCAACAAGTCGGAATCTTAATGGTTCAAGAGTTCTATGCCAATGCATGGATCACTAGGAACCATAACCAAGGTATGAACCCAAGTCCAAAGAATTATCTCACAATGGTTAGGGGGAAATACTTGGATTTCAGTCCGGAAAATGTAAGGTTGGCATTCCACTTGCCTATGATGCAAGGTGATGAACGCCCCTACACTAGAAGGGTCAACTTTGATCAAAGGTTGGACCAAGTCCTTATGGACATTTGTGTGGAAGGAGCTCAGTGGAAAAGAGACTCCAAAGGCAAGCCAGTCCAACTAAGAAGACTGGACCTCAAGCCTATAGCTAGAGGATGGTTGGAGTTCATTCAACGCTTCATCATTCCTACTAGTAACCGATCTGAAGTTACTGTAGATCGGGCCATCATGATTCATAGCATCATGATTGGAGAGGAAATAGAAGTTCATGAGGTCATCTCCAATGAAATCTACAAAATAGCCGACAAGCCCTCACCTATGGCACGGCTAGCTTTTCCTCACCTTATTTGCCATCTATGTTACTCAGTTGGAGTTATCATAGAAGGAGATGTCTCCATTGAAGAAGACAAGCCCATCACCAAGAAAAGGATGGAGCAAGCAAGAGAAGCTCCTCACGGTCCTCAAGAGGTACATGAGGAAGTTCATCATCAAGAAATCCCTGAGATACCTCAAGGGATGCACTTTCCTCCAAACAACTATTGGGAGCAACTCAACACTTCCTTAGAAGATTTAAACCACAATGTGGAACAATTAAGGGTGGAACATCATGAGAACTCCATCATTCTCCAAGAAATAAGAGAAGATCAAAGAGCAATGAGGGAGGAGCAACAAAGGCAAGGAAGGGACATAGAAGAGCTAAAGAACATCATTGGTCCTTCAAGAAGAAGACGCCACTAGAGGTGGATTCATTCCTTGTTCTTATTTCTTTCTGTTTTCGGTTTTTAGTATTGTGTTTATCTATGTTTTGTGTCTTTATTTCATGATCATTAGTATGTAACCATGCCTTAAAGCTATGAATAAAATCCATTAATCCTTCACCTTTCTTAAAAGAAAAATGTTTTAATTCAAAAGAACAAGAAGTACATAAATTTCGAAAATAGCTCTTGAATTTAGTTTAATTATATTGATGTGGTGACAATACTTTTTGTTTTCTGAATGAATGCTTGAACAGTGCATATGTCTTTTGATCTTGTTGTTTATGAATGTTAAAATTGTTGGCTCTTGAAAGAATGATGAACAAAGAGAAATGTTATTGATGCTCTGAAAAATCATGAAATTGATTCTTGAAGCAAGAAAAAGCAGTGAAAAAGAAGAAGCATTCGAAAAAAAAAAGGGAGTATATAGAAAAAGAAGGAGCAGTAGAAAAAGCCAATAGCCCTTAAAACCAAAAGGCAAGGGTAAAAAGGGATCCAAGGCTTTGAGCATCAATGGATAGGAGGGCCCAAGGAAATAAAATCCAGGCCTAAGGGGCTAAATCAAGCTGTCCCTAACCATGTGCTTGTGTCATGAAGGTCCAAGTAAAAAGCTTGAGACTAAGTGGTTAAAGTCGTGATCCAAGGCAAAAGAGTGTGCTTAAGAGCTCTGGACACCACTAACTGGGGACTTTAGCAAAGCTAAGTCACAATCTGAAAAGGTTCACCCAGTTATGTGTCTGTGGCATTTATGTATCCGGTGGTAATACTGGAAAACAAAGTGCTTAGGGCCACGGCCAAGACTCATAAGTAGCTGTGTTCAAGAATCAACATGCTTAACTAGGAAAATCAATAACACTATCCGAAATTCTAAGTTCCTAAAGAAGCCAATCATTCAGAACTTCAAAGGAAAAAGTGAGATGCCAAAACTGTTCAGAAGCAAAAAGCTACAAGTCCCGCTCATCTAATTATAAGTAATATTCATTGATATTTTGGAATTTATAGTATATTCTCTTCTTTTTATCCTATTTGATTTTCAGTTGCTTGGGGACAAGCAACAATTTAAGTTTGGTGTTGTGATGAGCGGATAATTTATACGCTTTTTGGCATTGTTTTTAGGTAGTTTTTAGTAAGTTCAAGCTACTTTTAGGGATATTTTCATTAGTTTTTATGTTAAATTCACATTTCTGGACTTTACTATGAGTTTGTGTGTTTTTCTGTGATTTCAGGTAAATTCTGGCTGAAATTGAGGGATTTGAGCAAAACTCTGAAAAAGGCTGACAAAAGGACTGCTGATGCTGTTGGAATCTGACCTCCCTGCACTCGAAATGGATTTTCTGGAGCTACAGAACTCCAATTGGCACGCTCTCAACGGCGTTGGAAAGTAGACATCCAGGGCTTTCCAGAAATATATAATAGTCCATACTTTATTCGGAAATTGACGACGTAACTTGGCGTTGAACGCCAAGTACATGCTGCTGTCTGGAGTTAAACGCCAGAAAAACGTCATGATCCGGAGTTGAACGCCCAAAACACGTCATAACTCGGAGTTCAACTCCAAGAGAAGCCTCAGCTCGTGGATTGATCAAGCTCAGCCCAAACATACACCAAGTGGGCCCTGGAAGTAGATTTATGCATCAATTACTTACTCATGTAAACCCTAGGAGCTAGTTTATTATAAATAGGATGATTTATTAATGTATTAGATGTCTTTGATCATTCGGTCTTGTGACCACATGGGGGCTGGCCATTCGGCCATGCCTGAACCTTTCACTTATGTATTTTCAACAGTGGAGTTTCTGCACACCATAGATTAAGGGTGTGGAGCTCTGCTGTACCTCAAGTATTAATGCAGTTCTATTTTCTTTTATTCAATTCTCTCTTATTCTTATTCCAAGATATTCATTCGCACCCAAGAACATGATGAATGTGATGATTAGATAACCCTCATTATCATTCTCACTTATGAACGCACGTGATTGACAACCACTCTCGTTCTACATGCAACAGAGCTTGAATGTGTATCTCTTAGATTCACCAACAGAATCTTCGTGGTATAAGTTAGATAGATGGCGGCATTCATGAGAATCCGGAAAGTCTAAACCTTGTCTATGGTATTCCGAGTAGGATTCTAGGATTGAATGACTGTGACGAGCTTCAAACTCCTGAAGGCTGGGCGTGATGACAAGCGCAAAAGAATCAATGGATTCTATTCCAACCTGATTGAGAACCGACAGATGATTAGCCATGCGAGTGACAGCCGCAGAGGACCATTTTCACTGAGAGGATGGGATGTAGCCACTGACAACGGTGATGCCCTACATACAGCTTGCCATGGAAAGGAGTAAGAAGGATTGAGTTGAAGCAGTAGGAGAGCAGGCGTCCTTGAGCCATACAGTACCTCCATATGCTTATCTGAAATTTCCACCAATGAATCTGCATAAGTGCTCTATCCCTTTTATTATTTTATCTATTTTCTTCTTTATTAATTTCCAAAACCATAAACAATATTTAATCTGCCTAACTGAGACTTACAAGGTAACCATAGCTTGCTTCATACCAACAATCTCTGTGGGATCGATCCTTACTCACGTAAGGTTTATTATTGGACGACCCAGTACACTTGCTGGTTAGTTGAACGGAGTTGTGAATTCAACTGGTGCCATAATAATGATTTCATCCAAAAATAGTTAGAACATTGATCACAATTTCGTCCACCAGTTACTGAGAAGATGATGGATAAGGCTTGATATTGCTGAGCCTATTTTTTCCACCATTATTAAAGCCTTGTTAAGGCTTTTGTTGATCCTTCCATGAGAAATTTGGATGATTTCTCCATGATGAATTATAGGTGTTTCTATAAGGTTCACCCATGTAATTTACCTCTGCCATTGCAAAGTTTTCAGGATTATAAGCTTCTACTTCAGATGATGCCTCTTTAGTACTGTTTGATGCATTTTGCCATCCATTCAGATTTTGAGAAATCATGTTGACTTACTGAGTCAACATTTTGTTCTGAGCCAATATGGCATTCAGAGCAATAATTTCAAGAACTCCCTTCCTTTGAGGCGTCCCATTATTCACGGAATTCCTCTCAGAAGTGTACATGAACTGGTTATTTGTAACTATGTCAATAAGTTCTTGAGCCTCTGCAGGCGTTTTCTTTAGGTGAATGGATCCACCTGCAGAATGGTCTAATGACATCTTAGAGAACTCAGATAGACGATAATAGAATATATCTATCATGGTCCATTCTGAAAACATGTCAGAAGGACATCTTTTGGTCATCTGCTTGTATCTTTCCCAAGCTTCATAGAGCGATTCACCATCTTTTTGTTTGAAGGTCTGAACATCCACTTTAAGCTTGCTCAGCTTTTGAGGAGGAAAGAACTTAGCCAAGAAGGCCGTGACCAGCTTATCCTAGGAGTCCAGGCTATCTTTAGGTTGAGAGTCCAACCATGTTCTAGTTCTGTCTTTTACAGCAAAAGGGAAAAGCATGAGCCTGTAGACTTCAGGATCTACTCCATTAGTCTTAACAGTCTTACAGATCTGTAAGAACTCAGTTAAAAACTGGTAGGGATCTTCTGATGGAAGTCCATGAAACTTGCAGTGCTATTGCATTAGAGCAACTAGTTGAGGTTTCAGCTCAAAATTGTTTGATCCAATGGCAGGGATTGAGATGCTTCTTCCATCAAACTTGGACGTAGGTGCAGTATAATCACCAAGCATCCTCCTTGCATTATTGTTGTTGGGTTCGGCTGCCATATCCTTTTCTTGTTCGAAAATTTCAGCAAGGTTGTCTCTGGATTGTTGTAATTTAGCTTCTTTTAGTTTCCTCTTCAGAGTCCTTTCAGGTTCAGGATCAGCTTCAACAAGAATGCCTTTTTTTTTTGTTCCTGCTCATATGAGAAAGAAGAGAATAGAAAAGGGAGAGGAATCCTCTATGTCACAGTATAGAGATTCCTGTATGTTAGTAGAAGAAGAAGGGAATAAATGAAGGAGAATCCAAACACAAGGGTGAGGATAGGGGCAGTGATTGGAGATGAAGAGAATATGAATAAATAAATAAAATAAGATGAGAGAAGGAGAAATTCTCGAAAATAAATTTTGAAAAAGTAGTTAGTGATTTTCGAAAATTAAAGGAAATTAAAATTTAAAAATAAAATTTGAAACAATTAAAAAGAATTTTTGAAAAAGAGGGAGGTATTTTCGAAAATTGGAGAGAAAAAAAGTTGTTAGGTGGTTTTGAAAAAAGATAAGAAATAAACAAAAAGTCAAATAGTTAGTTGAAAAAGATTTGAAAGTTAATTTTGAAAAGATAGGAAGTTAGAAAAGATTTTTTTTGAAATCAAATTTTTGAAAAAGATATAATTTTAAAAGATATGATAAAAAGATATGATTAAAAAGATTAATTTTTTTTAAAATTAAAATTGATTAGTTGACTAACAAGAAACTAAAAGATATGATTTTAGAATTTAAAGATTGAACCTTTCTTAACAAGAAAGTAACAAACTTCAAATTTTTGAATCAATCATATTACTTGTTAGCATAATTTTCGAAAATAAAGATAAAATTAAGAAAAAGATTTTTGAAAAATATTTTAAAAAAATTTTTGAAAATTAATAAGAAAAATGAAAAAGATTTGATTTTTGAACAAGTTTTAAAAAGATAAGATTTTTAAAATTGAAAATTTGACTTGACTTACAAGAAACAACTAATTTTTTTAAAAATTTTTGACTAAGTCAACTCAAATTTTCGAAATTTTAAGAGAAAAAAGAAAAAGATATTTTTTATTTTTGAATTTTTTATGATGAGAGAGAAAAACACAAATATGACCCAAAACATGGAAATTTTGGATCAAAACACATGATGCATGCAAGAACACTATGAATGTCAAGATGAACACCAAGAACACTTTGAAGATCATGATGAACATCAAGAACATATTTTTGAAAAAAATTTTGATGCAAAGAAAATATGCAAGACACCAAACTTAGAAATCTTTCATGTTTAGACACTATGAATGCAAAAATGCACATGAAAAACATCATACAACACAAAACAAGAAAATTTAAAGGTCAAACAAGAAGACTTACCAAGAACAACTTGAAGATCATGAAGAACACTATGAATGCATGAATTTTCAAAAAATGCAAGAACAATATGAATATGCAATTGACACCAAACTTAAAACATGACACAAGACTCAAACAAGAAACACAACATTTTTTGTTTTTATGGTTTTATTATTTTTGTTGTATTTTATTTTATATTTTTCAAAAAACATATAGGAAAAAGAAAGTAATGAATCCAAAATTCTCAATCAAAATCCTATGAATTAGACATGGCTTAATAGCCAGCCAAGCTAAAACATGTTATATGAAACTCTAGAATTCATTCTTGAAAACTCTGAAAATTTTTGAAAATAGGTGATGAATTTTTGAAAATTTTTTTTTCGAAAATAAAACAAAAAAGAAAATTACCTAATTTGAGCAACAAGATGAACCGTCAGTTGTCCAAACTCGAACAATCCCTGACAACGGCGCCAAAAATTTGGTGGACGAAATTGTGATTCATACTTAAATTTTTCTTCGAAATTGATTCCCAGGTAATGGCCCCAAAAACTTGATGCTCAATACCATGGTCTAAACATAATTTCACAACTTCGCTCAAACTAACCAGCAAGTGTACTGGATCGTCCAAGTAATAAATCTTACGTGAGTAAGGGTCGATCCCACAGAGATTGTTGGTATGAAGCAAGTTATGGTCATCTTGTAAATCTCAGTCAAGCAGATAATAAATGGTTATGGAGTTTTCAAAATTAATGATAAATAAAGCATAAAATAAAATAGAGATACTTATGTAATTTAATGGTGGGAATTTCAGATAGGCGTATGAAGATGCTGTGCTCCTTTTAAATCTCTGCTTTCCTACTGCCTTCTTCCAATCCTTCTTACTCCTTTTCATGGCAAGCTGTATGTAGGGCATCACCGTTGTCAATGGCTACATCCCATCCTCTCAGTGAAAAATGTCCAAATGCTCTGTCACGGCACGGCTAATCATCTGTCGGTTCTCGATCATGTCAGAATAGAATCCCTTGATTCTTTTGCGTTTGTCATCACGCCCAACAATCGCGAGTTTGAAGCTCGTCACAGTCATTCAATCCCTGAATCCTACTCGGAATACCACAGACAAGGTTTAGACTTTCCGGATTCTCATGAATGCCGCCATCAATTCTAGCTTATACCACGAAGACTCTGATCTCACGGAATGGAAGGCTCGGTTGTCAGGTGAGGGACAACCATGCATCGTGCATCAGGAATCCAAGAGATACACACTCTAGCTCTCGCTTGTAGAACGGAAGTGGTTGTCAGGCACGCGTTCATAAGGATGGATGATGATGAGTGTCCCGGATCATCACATCTATCAGGTTGAAGTACGAATGGTATCTTAGAACAGGAATAACTCGAATTGAATAGAAAATAGTAGTAATTGCATTAAAACTTGAGGTACAGCAGAGCTCCACACCCTTAATCTATGGTGTGTAGAAACTCCACCTTTGAAAATACATAAGTGATGTAGGTCCAGGCATGGCCGAATGGCCAGCCCCAAAACATGATCACAGGATCAAAAATACAATCCAGGATGTCTAATATGATAGTAAAATGTCCTATTTATACTAGACTAGCTACTAGGGTTTACAGAAATAAGTATTTGATGCAAAAATCCACTTTCGGGGCCCACTTGGTGTGTGCTTGGGCTGAGCTTGAGCTTTACACGTGTAGAGGCTTCTTTTGGAGTTGAACACCAAGTTGTAACGTGTTTTTGGCGTTCAACTCTGGTTCGTAACGTGTTTCTGGCGTTTGACTCTAGAATGCAGCGTAGAACTGGCGTTGAGCGCCAGTTTACGTCGTCTAATCTCGAATAAAGTATGGACTATTATATATTGCTGGAAAGCTCTGGATGTCTACTTTCTAACGCCGTTCAGAGCGTGCCATTTGGAGTTCTTTAGCTCCAGAAAATCTATTTCGAGTGCAGAGAGGTCAGAATCCAACAGCATCAGCAGTCCTTTGTCAGCCTTTTATCAGAGTTTTGCTCAGGTCCCTCAATTTCAGCCAGAAAATACCTGAAATCACAGAAAAACACACAACTCATAGTAAAGTCCAGAAATATGAATTTTACATAAAAACTAATAAAAATTACCTAAAAACAATGCCAAAAAGCGTATAAATTATCCGCTCATCACGTGACATGAGCGATCTACAGAAAATTCAGGATACATTGGGGACGATTTTGGGACGCGTTTTAACCTAGTTTTCGGCCCAGAAACACAGAATAAAGCAGAGAACATGTAGAGACTCAATTCATATTGACACAACAACTCATAATACATAATTTTAGGATTATATGTAGTTTCTAGAGAGAGAGGTTCTCTCCTCTCTCTTAGGTTTTAGGATTAGGATTTCTTTTAGTCATTAGGATTGTTTCTTCATTCCAGGTTCAATGTTCCTTTTATTTATTTTCTACCTTTATTTATTCTATTACTTTAATTGTTATTTATCTTTTCAATTTGGCTTATGAACTTTTCCTTGTTAGATTGATTTCTTTTATTAATGTAATTTGAGGTATTTTAGATATATGATTTTTATTTAGCTTTCTATATTCTTGGCTTTGGTTGAGTAATTAGAGACTCTTGAGTTATCAAATTCTTTTGTTGATTGAAAATTGGAAGTTGCTAATTGACTTGAATTCCACTAACTCTAGTCTTTCTTTGGGAATTAACTAGGACTTGAGGATTCATATTGATTTATCCACATGACTTACCTTCATAGTTAGAAGTTGACTAAGTGGGAGCAACGAGCAATTCTCATCACAATTGATAAGGATAACTAAGAGAGGACTTCTATTTTTCATACCTTGCCAAGAGTTTTCTTAGCTATTGATTTATTAATTCCTGCAATTTATTTCTCTTGTTCAAAACTTTCAAAAACCCAAAAATACTGTTTTCCATAACCAATAATAAAACACACCTCCTGATGAGCGGATATTTTATACGCTTTTTGGGAGTAATTTCATGTAGATTTTAGTATGTTTTTATTAGTTTTTAATAGAATTTTATTAGTTTTTAAGCAAAAATCATATTTCTGGACTTTACTATGAGTGTGTGTATTTTTCTGTGATTTCAGGTATTTTCTGGCTGAAATTGAGGAAGCTGAGCAGAAATCTGACTTAGGCTGAAAAAGGACTGCTGATGCCGTTGGATCCTAACCTCCCTGTACTCTAAATGGATTTTCTGGAGCTACAGGAGTCCAATTGGTGCGCTCTCAATGGCGTTGGAAAGTAGACATCCAGGGCTTTCCAGCAATATATAATAGTCCATACTTTGCGCGAAGATAGACGACGTAACTTGGCGTTGAACGCCAAGTACATGCTGCTGTCTGGAGTTAAACGCCAGAAAAACGTCATGATCCAGAGTTGAACGCCCAAAACACGTCATAACTTGGAGTTCAACTCCAAGAAAAGCCTCTACTCGTGGATAGCTTTAGTCTCAGCCCCAGCACACACCAAGTGGGCCCCAGAAGTGGATTTCTGCACCAATTATCTTAGTTTACTCACATTCTGTAAACCTAGGTTACTAGTTTACTATTTAAACAACTTTTAGAGAATTATTCTGGACCTCATGACATTTTCAGATCTGAATTACATACTTTTTGACGGCATGAGTCTCTAAACTCCATTGTTGGGGGTGAGGAGCTCTGCAGCGTCTCGATGAATTAATACAATTCCGTTATTTTCCATTCAAACATGCTTGTTCTTATCTAAGATGTTCATTCGCGCTTAATTATGGAGAAGGTGATGATCCGTGACACTCATCACCTTCCCCAACCATGAACGTGTGCCTGACAATCACCTCCGTTCTACATCAGACTGAATGAGTATCTCTTAGATTCATTACGCAGAATCTTCGTGGTATAAGCCGGATTGATGGCGGCATTCATGAGAATCCGGAAGGTCTAAACCTTGTCTGTGGCATTCCGAGTAGGATTTTGGGATTGAATGACTGTGACGAGCTTCAAACTCCTGAAGGCTGGGCGTTAGTGACAGACGCAAAAGAATCAATGGATTCTATTCCAACCCGATTGAGAACCGACAGATGATTAGCCGTGCTGTGACAGAGCATAGGAACGTTTTCACTGAGAGGATGGGAGGTAGCCATTGTGTAACACCCTAATATTCAAATCCTTATGCTCGAGTCATAAGTCAATGATATTACGGTGGTACGACTCTCAGGTGGATATTATTTTTTTTTATATATAAATATAGGTAACTTCGAAAGGAGTATTGATCGAGAAGCCTGAAAAGAGTAGAGATAAAATCGCGAAAACGCATCACTCACGTTTCGACAACGAAAAGGTAGAACGTGAAGCCGAAAGCGATATACGGACAAGGCATAAAGGAGATTAAGAGATAGATAACAGATAGATATATATAACATAAGTAATAGCCACTAGTCGCGACCCGCGAAGTTTAGGCCGGCTAGGGTACAGTATGAAGGTAGTTGACAACAGCATATCCTAATCTCTCCCAAAGAAAACACAAAAGCCTCTATAGGCAAGTTCAAAAGAGTTCAATACATAATATAACATCTTCAAAACAAAGGTGGAGAGATTCTAAGCAAAACACAAAGTAGAGGAAATAAAGATCTTCGCCGTCTCTCAGACGAACCTCAGCTCACTTCTGAGCACCTGGACCTGTATCTGAAAAACAAGAGATATATACGGAATGAGAACCCCGGGCCCATGGGTTCCCAGTACGGTAAAAGTGCCAAATAAATACAATGCACTGCAACAAAAACTCACTAAGCATCCTAAACTCCTTTTCACCAAGTATCCAGCCTAGATTCTCACTAAACCATGAATAGGCATCTGTTGTAAGGGGATTCTAAATCTAGTTCATGTTACACATGTTTTCCCAACTCGCTGATTCTTCCACGAATCAGACTCAGAATCATAAACAAAACCATCGCCAGTTGTTCTACCTCAGCAACTCTATATCAATACATCATACCCTCGCCTGGAGCTAGTGAAATCACATCACTGCGTCCACCCAGGGAGCTCAAATGATCTCATTCGAAAATCATCATCATTATGCAATCGCATTATCAATTCATCTCATCAAGAACAGCCCCCATCATCCACCAACACCATCATGATGGATCTCTCAGTTGTACAAACACAAGCAATACAGACAAGTAATACACAAATAAGGTACAAGTAGAACAAGTAGCATGTAATCAGGTAACATAGCATATATGATATAGAAATCCAAAACAAATAGGCAAACCCAAACAATTCAAACATATGCAAATGATGAATGCCTGCCCTATGGCTGATGATATCATCTGTCGGTTATCAAGCCAACCCGACGTGTCCGGTAGCTAACCCGGGCACAGTCTCTCTGTTGCGTATTAATATCATTAGAGGGAATATGTGCCCTGTCACCATTAGAGGGTATCTGCGCCCTGTCGCCATTAGAGGGTATCTGCGCCCTGTCACCATTAGAGGGTATCGGTGCCCTGTCACCCTTACAACCAGAGAGAAAACACAAGCATGCTTACATTCAACATTTTTCACCATTACCCGGAGCAAGTGGGACGAGCCACAACCCTTGCTACTGCCCAGGTATCTTAAACATATATTCATTCAATCTCAATTCATATTATCAATCCTCATTGTTATCAAATCTCAAACATTAACCTGGAGCAAGTGGGACGAACCACCACCCTTACTACTATCCAGGTATCACAAATACATTCATTCATTAATCATATATGCAATTATTCTCAGCCATAATCAATAATGGCTTTGCCGTGACCCGGCAATAACTCAGCCATCCGGCTCATGGTCCAATCAAGAACCAGCCATTTATCAATAAATATAGCCCTTCGGCTCATGGCATACACGGTACTCCCACCGTCATCCTCCATATCTCATATACTCATCGTTGATCATCATTGATCATAACTTTTCCCCTTGCTTCACTCGCAAGTTACCACATCCCCTAACTCTTTTCTCATTGATAGGCATATCATAATGATTTAATACATAAGGGGTGAGATCGGAGGCTTAAAAGTATGAGATTTGGCTCTTAGAACTCAAAAATCAACTTTGGCATGAAAGCAGGGCCACGCGTACGCGCACTCCACGCGCACGCGCGGATGGCCTTAAAAACTCATCGACGCGCAAGCGTCATGCACGCTAACGCGTGGATTACAAACTTGCCAATCGACGCGCACGCGTCAACCACGCGTACGCGCGGGTGTTCTCGTGCCCCAGTCACAACACTGGCACAGTCCTGGCATAACTCTCTGGAAAATGGCTGGGCATTGGGTGCAGCACAATCGGCGCGCCCGCGCACATCACGCGCACGCGTGGATGGCACTTTTTGGAAGAACGGCGCGTACGCGCCAAGTGCGCCCACGCGCAAGGGTCATTCTGCTAAAAATTTTCTAAGTTAAAAACTGCAGAATTCACAGATTTAAACCCCAATCTTCCAACGGACATAACTTCCTCATTTTAAATCGTTTTTCACCCGTTCTTCGAACGGCATGGACATCCCGGATCCAATTTCATTTCTAAACAGATTTGGTACAAAACAGAGATCCGTAGTCCAAGTTATGTCCCATCAAAGTATGCCCAAAAACCATGTTTTCATATAAAACCACAAAGTGCCATTTTCAAAACAAGCCATTTTCAACCCTTTTCAAAATCAACCAAAACATGCCAATTTCAACCCTTTTTGAAACCAGTCAAAATATATCAAAATTAACATCAAGCCTCCTCAACTCATACATTAACACCTTACCACAATTCACAAAACCGCCATATAACCATCTTTACCCATTTCAAACAAATGGCTAAATTACAAACATATCAACATGTCATACATTCTTCCTCATCCCAATTTCCAACAATACTATTTCCAATCAACCATCACTATACATAACCAATATCATACTCACTATCACATGGTTTCACCCCCAAATCAACCTTAATCATTTCTCAAGCATATATCACAACATACATATCTCTCATGCATTATCATACCATCAAGGCATCAATAATCATACTCACATATATGACCACATAATATATCTCAACCAAAATCAAATATAGCTCATCTATACAATTTCACCCAAAATTACCAATTTCCACACTTCAACTCCTCAAACCTCATTATCCAATAACCAACCCAATCATTCATATATTCATTATATGAAATTCATCCAATCACTTGTGTCATCATACAATGCACACATCAACTTACCTCCCTTACCTCTTTCCGGCCTCCGGCCCAAAATTTACGGCCTCCGGCCCAATTTCACAATTTAAATGCATAAATCACAAATTAATACTCATTACCCAATACATCAAATTTTCAATACACCAAACATACAAGGCCACACAATTCTCAATCCAATCATCAATTCACATTACATACCAACTATGCATATTAGCATCAACCATTTACACAATCCAAACTTAATCCTAGGGGCATCTAGCCTAGGAATTCTCATCACACCACACGGTACTTAAATGAAACTTAAACCGTACCTCTTGTAGCCAAATCAATTGAGCCTCTTCTATGGAAGTCTCCACCACCCTTAGCTCCAAGCCTCACCAAAGGTCCACAAGCAATACCAACCTCCCAATTGTGCATCAAAATCACCAAATACACTAACATAACCAATATCACATACATACATCAACCTAGGGCTCATAAAGATGATAAATCACAAGGGTTTGAGCACTTCTTACCTCAGCCCATATGAATTAGGGATAAAACCCACTTAGAATCCATGTTGGAGTATCCCTAAACACCCAAAATCACAAGATTTCAACACTAACTTCCCAAAAACGTGTAACAGTGGGGAATTTCGAAAACTGGGCAGAGATGAATGGAATACTCACCACAAAACTTAGATAGAATTGTAGAGGATGAGAAGAGCGACGCGTGGCTGCAAACGGCTCGTCAATCGGAGCTCCGTAGCTCAAGTTATGGTGATTTGAAGATCAAAGAGAGTTAGGTTTTCTCTCTTCTCTCCTCTCTTCACTATTTCAGCGCCCCAACCTCTCTTTTAGGGTAAAAGTGAGCTGAAATGCTCATAACTAATGTTTATATATGTTGGGTCTTGGGCCCACTTAGGCCCAGTTCACTTATTTTTGTCCGTTGGTCCAATTTTGGGCTAAAACCTTTAAGATTAGCGCTCCAAATCGCACTTTAAATATTTCTACCTCCCCTAATCATAATTCCTCATTTCTTAATCTTATTTACTCATAATCAATTTTCTCAGCTGCAGTACCAGACAGGTCTCAGCCGGTACTGCCGATCAAAATTCCACTGCGCGCTTTTACGCAGAAAACTATGTCTTCCGACTCGGAAAAATTCACTGAATCCAAATATCATATTGAAATCATCAAATTCCAATTGCCAAATCTTCCAACCATATTCGCTCCTACTTAACTCATTATTTAATTAATTTCGGTTAGACCGGGTATTACACATTGACAACGGTGACACCCTACATAGAGCTTGCCATGGAAGGGACTTTTCGTGTGTTGAAGGATTTTAAGGAAGAGTTGAAGTTCGAAGGACAAAGCATCTCCAAAACTCCAACATATTTCTCATTACTGCACAACAAGTAACGCTGTTATTCTCCTTTATTTTTCTAATCAAATCTAGTAATTTCACTTATAATCATATTGGCCTCCTGACTAAGATTAATAAAATAAATATAGCTTGCTTCAAACCAATAATCTCCGTGGGATCGACCCTTACTCACGTAAGGTATTACTTGGACGACCCAGTGCACTTGCTGGTTAGTTGTGCGGATTACAAATTCGTGCACCAAGTTTTTGGCGCCGTTGCCGGGGATTATTCGAGTTTGAACAACTAAAAGTTTATTTTATTTCTTAGATTAGGAATAATTTATTTTTATTTTTATTGTTATAGAGTCATTAAATCTTGATAGGATAGTTTCTTTTCAAAATTTATTATTTTTCTTAATTAATTGCTAATTTTCGTGAGTCTAGTGTTTTGTTCTAAGTTTGGTGTCAATTACATGTCCTATAATTTTCTTTAAAATTTTCGACTTGTGTTCTTTGTTCTTCATTGATCTTCAAGTTGTTCTTGTTTATTTTTCTTGTTTGATCTCAAGTTTTTCTTGCTTTGTGTCTTTTCTTGTTTCACTTGTGTTCTTTTTAAAGCATTAATTGGAATATTCAGAACAAGTGTTATATTTACTCCCAATTGGCTAGAGTATTGGTTTATATTCTTGATAATTGGGTATACGCTTTGGAACCTTTTTCAAAAATAATTTTTCTTGATTTAATCTTGTGCCAAACTTTAAGTTTGGTGTTTTCTTGTTAATCTTTTCATAATTTTCGAAAATTTTATTAAAGTTTTCTAAAAATTTTAAGTTTGGTGTTCTTCCTTTTGTTCTAGGTGTTCTTGAGTTTTTCTTGTGTCTTGATCTTAAAATTTTTAAGTTTGGTGTTCCTTGGTGTTTTCCCTCCAAAAATTTTCGAAAATAAGGAGCATTAGATCTAAAAATTTTAAGTCTTGTGTCTTTTGTGTGTTTTTCTCTTTCATCATAAAATTCAAAATTCAAAAAAAAAAAATTTTTTTTAACCAATTTTGAACTACATTTTTCGAAAATTTTATATAAAAAATTCAATTTTCAATTTCAAAATATTTCCACTTTCTTTTATTTATTTCGTTTTTTATTTTGTTTTATAAAAATTAATTTTTATAAAATAAATAATATCAACATATATACCATCTCTTTTATTCCAACATGGAACTAAGTGGGAATGAACAGTCCAAGAGGACTCTGGGGTCATATGCTAACCCCACCACTGCTTCATATGGGAGTAGTATCTGTATACCCTCCATTGGAGTTAGTAGCTTTGAGTTGAATCCTCAGCTCATTATCATGGTGCAGCAAAATTGTCAGTATTCTGGTCTTCCACATAAAGAACCTACAGAGTTTCTGGCACAATTTTTGCAAATTGCTGACACAGTACATGATAAGGAAGTGGATCAGGATGTCTACAGATTATTACTGTTTCCATTTGCTGTAAGAGATCAAGCTAAGAGGTGGTTAAATAACCAGCCTAAGAACAGCATAAAAACATGGAAGCAGCTGTCAGAAAAATTCCTGAATCACTATTTCCCTCCAAAACGGATGACACAGCTAAGGCTAAGCATCCAAGGCTTCAAACAAGGAGATAATGAATCTCTTTATGATGCCTGGGAGAGATACAGAGAGATGCTAAGAAAATGCCCCTCTGAAATGTTTTCAGAATGGGTGCAATTAGACATCTTCTACTATGGGCTTACAGAAAAAGCTCAGAATTCTCTAGACCACTCAGCTGGTGGATCTATACATATGAGAAAAATAATTGAAGAGGCTCAAGAGCTTATTGACACAGTTGCCAGAAATCAACATCTGTATCTAAGCAGTGAATCTTCCATGAAAGAAGAAGCTAAAACAGTAACTGCTGAACTCAGTCCGGTGGATCAGGCTAATGAATTCAATCAGCAATTAGACTTTCTAACTCAGTAGCTAGCCGAATTCAAGGAAATATTACAGGAAACAAGAATGGCTAACAGGAACATGGAAGTACAATTAAAGCAGACAGAAAAGCAACTGTCAAAACAAATAACAGAAGAATGCCAAGCAGTTCAATTAAGAAGTGGGAAAACATTAAATACCTCACTTCAAAGCAGCAGGAAACCAAGAAATGAACAGGTGGACACTCAAAATCCCTCTGAGGACAATCAGAGCCCAGAAAGGAATAAAGCTGGCGCTGAACGCCCAGACCATGCTCATTCCTGGCGTTCAACGCCAGAAACAAGCATGAATCCGGCGTTGAACGCCCAAAGGGAGCATGGTTCTGGCGTTCAAACGCCAGTAACAACCAAGGAGGTGGCGTCTAACGCCACTCCAGCTCCCACCACTGGCATTCAAATACCAGTGGGGAGTCAGTTACATACAAATGCTGATAACAACCCTTCTAAAAAGGCTTCCCAACCCACTTCTGTAGGTAATAAACCTGCAGCAACTAAGGTTGAGGAATACAAAGCCAAAATGCCTTATCCTCAAAAACTCCGCCAAGCAGAACAGGATAAGCAATTTGCCCGCTTTGCAGACTATCTCAGGACTCTTGAAATAAAGATTCCGTTTGCAGAAGCACTTGAGCAAATACCCTCTTATGCTAAGTTCATGAAAGAGATCTTAAGTCATAAGAAGGATTGGAGGGAAACTGAAAAAGTTTACCTCACTGAAGAATACAGTGCAGTCATTCTGAAAAGCTTACCTGAGAAGCTTAAAGATCCTGGGAGCTTTATGATACCATGCACATTAGAGGGCACTTGCACCAAGCAAGCTTTATGTGATCTTGGGGCAAGTATCAACCTAATACCTGCATCTACTATCAGAAAGCTTGGTTTAACTGAAGAAATCAAACCAACCAGGATATGTCTTCAACTTGCTGATGGCTCCATTAAATACCCATCAGGCGTGATTGAAGACATGATTGTCAAGGTTGGGCCATTCGCCTTTCCTACTGACTTTGTGGTGCTGGAAATGGAGGAGCACAAGAATGCAACTCTCATTCTAGGAAGACCTTTCCTAGCAACTGGCCGAACCCTCATTGATGTCCAAAAAGGGGAAGTAACCTTGAGAGTCAATGAGGAGGAGTTCAAGTTGAATGTTGTCAAAGCCATGCAACATCCAGACACCCCAAATGACTGCATGAGTGTTGATATTATTAACTCTCTGGTAAGAGAGGTCAATATGGCTGAGAGTCTCGAATCAGAGCTAGAGGACATATTTAAAGATGTTCAGCCTGACCTGGAGGAATCAGAGAGAATAGTAGAACCTCTGAAAATCCCTCAGGAAGAGGAGAAACCTCCTAAACCCGAGCTCAAACCATTACCACCATCCCTGAAATATGCATTTCTGGGAGAAGGTGATACCTTTCCTGTAATCATAAGCTCTACCTTAGAGCCACAGGAAGAGGAAGCACTAATTCAAGTGCTAAGGACACACAAGACAGCTCTTGGGTGGTCCATCAGTGATCTTAAGGGCATTAGCCCAGCTAGATGCATGCACAAGATCTTACTGGAGGGTGACGCCAAGCCAGTGGTTCAACCACAAAGGCGGCTGAACCCAGCCATGAAGGAAGTAGTGCAGAAAGAGGTCACTAAGTTACTAGAGGCTGGGATTATTTATCCTATTTCTGACAGCCCCTGGGTGAGCCCTGTCCAAGTCGTCCCTAAGAAAGGTGGCATGACAGTGGTTCATAATGAAAAAAATGAACTGGTTCCTACAAGAACAGTTACTGGGTGGCGCATGTGTATTGATTACAGAAGGCTCAATACAGCTACCAGAAAGGATCATTTTCCTTTACCATTCATAGACTAGATGCTAGAAAGACTAGCAGGTCATGAATACTACTGCTTCCTGGATGGATATTCAGGTTATAATCAAATTGCAGTAGATCCCCAGGATCAGGAGAAAACGGCATTCACATGCCCATCTGGAGTATTTGCATACAGAAGGATGCCATTTGGGCTATGCAATGCACCTGCAACCTTTCAGAGGTGCATGCTCTCAATTTTCTCTGATATGGTGGAAAAATTTCTAGAAGTCTTCATGGATGACTTTTCAGTGTTTGGAGACTCATTTAGCTCCTGCCTTAATCATTTAGCACTTGTTCTAAAGAGATGCCAAGAGACCAACCTGGTTTTAAACTGGGAAAAGTGTCACTTTATGGTGACTGAAGGAATTGTCCTTGGGCATAAAATCTCGAACAAGGGAATAGAGGTGGATCAAGCTAAAGTTGAAGTAATTGAAAAATTACCACCACCCACCAATGTTAAGGCAATCAGAAGCTTTCTGGGGCATGCAGGATTCTATAGGAGGTTCATAAAGGATTTTTCAAAAATCGCCAAACCTCTAAGCAACCTGCTAGCTGCTGACACGCCATTTATCTTTGATAAAGAGTGTCTGCAGGCATTTGAGACCCTGAAAGCTAAATTGGTCTCAGCACCAATCATCTCTGCACCAAACTGGGCATTGCCATTTGAATTAATGTGTGATGCCAGTGACCATGCCATTGGTGCAGTGTTGGGACAAAGGCATGACAAGCTTCTGCACGTCATTTACTATGCCAGCCGTGTTTTAAATGACGCACAGAAGAATTACACAACCACAGAAAAAGAGCTACTTGCAGTGGTTTACGCCATTGACAAATTCAGATCCTATTTAGTAGGATCAAAAGTGATTGTGTATACAGATCATGCTGCTCTTAAATATCTACTCACAAAGCAGGATTCAAAACCCAGACTTATAAGATGGGTGCTGCTTTTGCAGGAGTTTGATATAGAAATAAGAGACAGAAAAGGAACAGAGAATCAGGTAGCAGATCACCTGTCCCGAATAGAACCAGTGGAAGGGGTGTCCCTCCCTCTCACTGAGATCTCTGAAACCTTTCTGGATGAGCAACTCTTTGCCATCCAGGAAGTGCCATGGTTTGCAGACATTGCAAACTACAAGGCAGTGAGATTTATACCCAAAGAGTACAGTAGACAGCAGATAAAGAAGCTGATCACGGATGCCAAGTATTATCTTTGGGATGAGCCATATCTCTTTAAGAGATGTGCAGATGGAGTAATCCGTAGATGTGTGCCTAAGGAAGAAGCACAGAAGATCCTGTGGCACTGCCATGGATCACAATATGGAGGACATTTTGGAAGTGAGCGAACAGCCACAAGAGTCCTCCAAAGTGGCTTCTACTGGCCTACTCTCTATAAAGACTCCCGAGTGTATGTACTTAATTGTGACAGTTGCCAAAGATCTGGCAATCTACCTCACAGTTACGCCATGCCTCAGCAAGGGATCTTGGAGATTGAGTTGTTTGATGTATGGGGCATTGACTTCATGGGACCCTTCCCACCATCATACTCAAACACTTATATTCTGGTGGCAGTGGATTATGTATCCAAATGGGTGGAGGCTATTGCAACACCCACCAATGACACTAAAACAGTGTTGAAATTCCTCCAGAAACACATCTTCAGCAGATTTGGTATCCCTAGAGTGTTAATTAGTGATGGGGGCACTCATTTCTGCAATAAACAGCTTTATGTTGCTCTGGTTCGTTATGGAGTTAGCCACAGGGTAGCTACTCCATATCATCCACAAACTAATGGGCAAGCTGAAGTCTCAAATAGAGAACTCAAAAGGATCCTGGAACGGACTGTAATTAACCGTAGAAGGGATTGGGCAAGAAGCTTGGATGATGCTCTGTGGGCATACAGAACAGCATTCAAGACCCCTATAGGGACCTCTCCATACCAGCTTGTGTATGGAAAGGCATGTCACTTGCCAGTGGAACTGGAACACAAGGCCTATTGGGCAACCAGATTCCTAAACCTTGATGCCAAGTTAGCCGGAGAAAAACGATTGCTCCAGTTAAATGAGCTAGAGGAATTTAGACTCAATGCTTTCGAAAATGCAAAGATTTACAAAGAGAAAGCGAAAAGATGGCATGATAAGAAATTGTCATCCAGAGTCTTTGAGCCGGGGCAGAAAGTTCTGCTATTTAATTCTAGGCTCAAATTATTCCCCGGGAAATTAAAATCCCGGTGGAGAGGTCCATATGTCATTACAAACGTATCACCATATGGATACATAGAGCTTCAGGATAATGACTCTAACAAAAAGTTCATTGTTAATGGACAAAGAGTCAAACATTATCTTGAAGGCAATTTTGAGCAAGAATGCTCAAAGCTGAGACTTGATTAAAACTCAGTAATAGTCCAGCTAATGACATTAAAGAAGCGCTTGCTGGGAGGCAACCCAGCCAATCACAAAATTTAATTTTATTCGTATTGATTAATTAATTGATTTTTTTACAGGTATATGTCAAGGTATCTTCAAGGTAAAATAGCAATTAATTGGATTCACAGAGTTATAAGGGAAATTGGAAGCTCACTGGCGTGAAAAAGCCAGTAAGAAACATTTTGGGCGTTGAACGCCCAAAAGAAGCACCCACTGGGCGTTCAACGCCAGTAAGGGTAGCCTTCTGGGCGTTAAACGCCAGAAAGGAGCATCTTTTGGGCGTTAAACGCCAGAAAGAAGCACCTTCTGGGCGTTTAACGCCAGATTGACAGCATCCTGGGCGTTTAGAAAAACGCCCAGTAACAAAGGACTTCCTGGCGTTCAACGCCAGAAAGATGCATCAGCTGGGCGTTGAACGCCCAGGAGAAGCAACATTTGGGCGTTAAACGCCCAAACCATGCAGCAGTTGGGCGTTTAACGCCAGGATGGTGGGGAGGAAGTAAAATTCGTTTTTCCTTACAAATTTTCTAATTTTTTATGTTTCAATTCATAATTTCTTGCATAAACATATTTCAAATTATCATCCCTTAAATCAAATTAGTGTTCTAAAAATCCTAATTTCTAAAATCCCTTTTTCAAAAATATCAAATGTATCTTAATCCATAAAAACAAATTATTTTTCAATCCAATCAAACTCTTTTAAAATTTGTTTTCAAAACTCAATTATCCCTTTAAAAATATCTTTTTCAAAATTTTAAAATTCAAATCTATCTTTTTAATTATTATCATTCATATCTTTCTCTTTTTAAACTATATCTTTTTCTTATCATGTCTATCTTTTATAAATCATATCTTCTATCTTATCCTTTTTCTTATTTTCGAAATTTCCCACCCCCCCTCCCCATATATTGAGTTCGGCACCCCACTCTTCATCACCTTGCCACACTTGCTCTCTTCCTATCCCTCTTCTTTCTTCTCTTTTGCTTGAGGACAAGCAAAGCTCTAAGTTTGGTGTGGTTATCCGTGATCACAAAAACATACTCATTAAATTCATGGCCCCTAAAGGAAAGCAACCCACCCCAAGGGGCAAGAAAGAGAGTGCTCCAAAGCCCCTTTGGAATCAAGGGAAGTTCTTAACTAAAGAACATTCAGATCATTACTACAAAATAATGAGTCACAGATCAGTGATCCCGGAAGTCAAATTTGATCTAAAAGAAGATGAATATCAAGATATTCAAGAGCAAATTCGAATCAGGAATTGGGAAATTCTGACCAATCCTGAAACGAAAGTGGGAAGAAACATGGTTCAGGAATTCTATGCTAATTTATGGCAGACAGACAGGCAGAGAATAATTGGAGCTGCTCTCTATGACCATCGGACCTTAGTCAGAGGAAAGATTGTTCATACTCATCCTGACAAGATCAGGGAAATATTTAAGATTCCTCAACTAAAAGATGACCCAGACTCCTTTAACAGGAGAATGATGAGGGTAAACAAAGGTCTAGACAAGATTCTAGAGGACATATGCATCCCTGAAGCCAGGTGGACTACCAGCACCACTGGCACCCCAATTCAACTCAAAAGAGAAGATCTAAAACCAGTAGCCAGAGGCTGGCTGGATTTTATTGGGCGTTCCATATTGCCCACCAGCAACCGTTCTGAAGTAACCATCAAAAGAGCTGTCATGATTCACTGCATCATGTTGGAAAAAGAGGTAGAAGTCCATCAACTGATCTCATGTGAGCTATATAAAATAGCAAACAGGAATTCCAAGGACGCCAAATTGGCCTATCCAAGCTTAATTTCTATGCTCTGCAAAGATGCCGGAGTGAAGATGGGAATAACAGAGTATATTACAGTTGAGAGGCCAATCACTGGAATATCAATGGTCAGACAACAGCAACAAGATGATTCTGCCAAGAGTAGAGCACAGGAAGCCCTCCCAGAACTACCTCAATTCGAATACTGGGAACATCTTGAGGCTTCTATTTCCAGATTGCAAGAAGCTATGGACCAAATAAAGGAAGAACAGAACAATCAAAGTAGCATGCTTTGCAAACTGCTTAAGGAACAGGAAGAGCAAGGGCGTGATCTAAGGGAGCTAAAGCGCCAAAAATTAATCCTTGAAAAGCACCCCACAGATTAGAGGGACATCTACTCCTCAAAACAACAGGTCGCTGAGTTCCAATTTTTCTGCTTTAACTTAGTGATAGTAGTATTATAGAAATTTACCTTAGGAGATATTTAGTAGTAGTAATTAGTATGTCTATTTTGATTTTATTTCCAATTAAGCTATAATTTATTTTTCTCATCATCATCAGGCATAAATAAAGTAGTAGAATTTTTTTAGAATAAAGAAGTAATCTATATTTTTTGAGTTCTTAATAATAAAAATTATAATTAATTATGTGTGGTGGCAATACTTTTTGTTCTCTGAATGAATGCTTGAACAGTGCATAACTTGTACTTTGAATTTGATGAATATTGGCTCCTGAAAGAATGAGGAACACGAAAAATATTATTGATGATCTGAAAAATCATGAAATTGATTCTTGAAGCAAGAAAAAGCAGTCAAAAAAAAAAAAGAGAAGAAGGAGCAATAGAAAAAGCCACGAGCCCTTAAAACCAAAAGGCAAGGGTAAAAAGGATCCAAGGCTTTGAGCATCAATGGATAGGAGGGCCCAAGGAAATAAAATCCAGGCCTAAGCGGCTAAACCAAGCTGTCCCTAACCATGTGCTTGTGGCATGCAGGTCCAAGTTACAAACTTGAGACTGAGTGGTTAAAGTCGTGATCCAAGGCAAACAGAGTGTGCTTAAGAGCCCTGGACACCTCTGACTGGGGACTCTAGCAAAGCTAAGTCACAATCTGAACAAGGTTCACCTAGTCATGTGTCTGTGGCATTTTTGTATCTGGTGGTAATACTGGAAAACAAAGTGCTTAGGGCCACGGCCAAGACTCATAAAATAACTGTGTTCAAGAATCAACATACTACACTAGGAGAATCAATAATACTATCTGAATTCTGAGTTCCTATGGATGCCAACCATTCTGAAATTCAAGGGATAAAGGGAGATGCCAAAACTATTCAGAAACAAAAAGCTATAAGCCCCGCTCATCCAATAAGAATCTGAGCTTCATTTAAAACTCTAAAATATTATTACTTCTTAATTTCTGTTAAAACCTATTTTATTTATCTAGTTGCTTGAGGACAAGCAACAGTTTAAGTTTGGTGTTGTGATGAGCGGATATTTTATACGCTTTTTGGGAGTAATTTCATGTAGATTTTAGTATGTTTTTATTAGTTTTTAATAGAATTTTATTAGTTTTTAAGCAAAAATCATATTTCTGGACTTTACTATGAGTGTGTGTATTTTTCTATGATTTCAGGTATTTTCTGGCTGAAATTGAGGAAGCTGAGCAGAAATCTGATTTAGGCTGAAAAAGGACTGCTGATGCCGTTGGATCCTGACCTCCCTGCACTCGAAATGGATTTTCTGGAGCTACAAGAGTCCAATTGGCGCGCTCTCAACGGCGTTGGAAAGTAGACATCCAGGGCTTTCCAGCAATATATAATAGTCCATACTTTGCGCGAAGATAGACGACGTAACTTAGCGTTGAACGCCAAGTACATGCTGCTGTCTGGAGTTAAACGCCAGAAAAACGTCATGATCCGGAGTTGAACGCCCAAAACACGTCATAACTTGGAGTTCAACTACAAGAAAAGCCTCTACTCGTGGATAGCTTTAGTCTCAGCCCCAGCACACACCAAGTGGGCCCCAGAAGTGGATTTCTGCACCAATTATCTTAGTTTACTCACATTCTGTAAACCTAGGTTACTAGTTTACTATTTAAACAACTTTTAGAGAATTATTCTGGACCTCATGATATTTTCAGATCTGAATTACATACTTTTTGACGGCATGAGTCTCTAAACTCCATTGTTGGGGGTGAGGAGCTCTGCAGCGTCTCGATGAATTAATACAATTCCGTTATTTTCCATTCAAACACGCTTGTTCTTATCTAAGATGTTCATTCGCGCTTAATTATGGAGAAGGTGATGATCCGTGACACTCATCACCTTCCCCAACCATGAACGTGTGCCTGACAATCACCTCCGTTCTACATCAGACTGAATGAGTATCTCTTAGATTCATTACGCAGAATCTTCGTGGTATAAGCCGGATTGATGGCGGCATTCATGAGAATCCGGAAGGTCTAAACCTTGTCTGTGGCATTCCGAGTAGGATTCTGGGATTGAATGACTGTGACGAGCTTCAAACTCCTGAAGGCTGGGCGTTAGTGACAGACGCAAAAGAATCAATGGATTCTATTCCAACCCGATTGAGAACCGACAGATGATTAGCCGTGCTGTGACAGAGCATAGGAACGTTTTCACTGAGAGGATGGGAGGTAGCCATTGACAACGGTGACACCCTACATAGAGCTTGCCATGGAAGGGACTTTTCGTGTGTTGAAGGATTTTAAGGAAGAGTTGAAGTTCGAAGGACAAAGCATCTCCAAAACTCCAACATATTTCTCATTACTGCACAACAAGTAACGCTGTTATTCTCCTTTATTTTTCTAATCAAATCTAGTAATTTCACTTATAATCCTATTGGCCTCCTGACTAAGATTAATAAAATAAATATAGCTTGCTTCAAACCAATAATCTCCGTGGGATCGACCCTTACTCACGTAAGGTATTACTTGGACGACCCAGTGCACTTGCTGGTTAGTTGTGCGGATTACAAATTCGTGCACCACCTCCCTGCAATTCCTTGAGAAGACGACCCGAGGTTTGAATACTTCGGTTTATAAATTTTACTGGGTTTGTTACTTGTGACAACCAAAACTTTTGTACGAAAGGATTTTCTATTGGTTTAGAAACTATACTTACAACGCGATTATATTTGTGAATTTCTTTACCGATAGAAAAATCGTTCGTCAGTAAGTATAAATTATATTAATCTATTATCTATTATCTATATATTATCTATGATCTATTATATTTATTATCTATTATTCTATTATAATAGAACTGACGTGGCATACTTATAAGAGTGTTTCTTGTTTATTTTTTTTAACTCATTAAAATACAATTCATTACGATGAATTAATTATATTAATTAATTAATTTGATTATATATTTAAATATCACACAATTTATTATAATTTATACTAATTTATTTTAATAGTATTTCATATATTTCTTTTAATATTCTGGTAGTATTTTTTAATTTATTAAACTAAATTAATTACACTATTTATGTGTATTAGTTAATTGATTTGATTGATTTATTAGTCATTAAAATAATAAATTTATGAATAAAATAGGTACCTGGAATATTTTCAACTAATAATTAAATCAAATCAAATCATATGTATTGAGTTAAATTCAAATAATGTGAATTAAGGACTAAACTAAAATAAGATGATTTCTTACTTATTCAAATTTAATACAGTAAATATAAATTAATTTTGTTAAATAATCATGGTCTTCTGGTCTTCTATATATTGATGGCCAAACAAAATTATAAGAATTACCATTTATATTGCTCTTGTTATTTTAGCTCTTCTTTTCTTTTTTTTAATGTATAATTCTTTTATGTAGAAATGTACTCAAAATAAGAAGGTATGGATGAGTATTTTATTGATTGTTTATTTGATGAATACAACAATCCAAAAATATCTCAATTTATGTATTCTATCGTTGGCAATGGAAGTTGGATATGTAGTAATTTAGGGTGGCTAATGTATTTTTTATACTATTAGATAGAAGAATATTTGTTAAAATGAATATATCTATTGTAATAAATTTTCTTTATCAATTTATTATCTTTTACCTAAAAACAACATCCATGTTGAATATATTATTTTCATCAGAAGTTATATATGATTGATTGATAATTCTTTGTAAAAATACTCTTGCCGTGACCAAACACCATATTGTTAACTTGCTAAAGTTAATTCCCTTATGATTATACTAATGTATAGCACTATTAGATGAAAACTGAGTAGATTATATTTGTTTTCAAGGAGGCGTGCGAGTTTTTGGGCCTAATCACAGTTGGAGCTGAGGAATATACAAACACTTTATTCTTAGAGTTTAATTTTGACGCACTGACAGTGTAAAGCGTTTTACACAGTCATGCAATCACATCCATTCTTTTGGATGACCATTGGCATTAAGTAATTGGATACACGTGCAAAATCAATTTACACTGATAGTATATTAAAATTAAATTCTTATTTTTAATACTCAATAATAAATATATAGATTAAAACTAATATTGTTCCATACAAAATAATAAAACATGTTATACTCGAAGCATATCTAATCCATATCAACGCTCATTGTTTATCGATTACGTTATGATAAATCTAGTTTTTAAAAAAATTAAAATTAACTTAAATCTACACAATATTATTCCATGCCTTCTATTTTTATTTTATCATCATAAAAAGTTATATATACTAGAAGATAAACTCATCATCTTTTTTCCAACAATTCTTTCAATCAATAGTTTTTATAAAGAATAGATGGATGATATTATTTTTTTAATTATTTGGTGTGTATGGAGAACATATTATAATATTGTATTTAGCAAGAATATATGAAATTTTGAAAGTCTTAAGCATGAGTTTGACCCTTGACATATTTGTAGATGAAGTGTAGAGTGGATAAAAATATGGCTAATAAAAAAATGAATAGTTAAAATTTCTTCAACCCTAACAGCCGTAGTAGTGCATGCTAGGTGTTCTATAACTTTTTTGGATTTGATTGTTTCTTTATTATTATGTGTTCTATTTAATTTGTGTTAAAGAAGCTTATTATGATGATTTTATCGTGTTAATATAAGGGGTGTGGGTGTTATACTTACTTTGTATGCTCTTAAACCTCATGTCCCTTACAGGTATTTGTGACTGAGTAATTATTAAAAAAAAATTGGTTTAATATCTATTTTATATTTTATTTAAATTATAATAATGAGTAAATATTTTTTTATCCTAAAATAAATAATGCGATTTCACTACAAGAAAAATGTTAAGTACCATTGGATTTACCGTCAGATTAATCAAATGAATCTACCGCTAAATAGATTAGCGTCGGATTTACCATCATCCTTGGGTTGATGGTATAAACGTCGCCGAAAACTGCTTAGCGGCAAATTTATTTTGTCCGATGTTAATTACCGACAGATTTTTTGTCGGCCTTTTCAATGGATTTGATGAGATTGTGTTGATGGTTATCGTCGGATATATCTGATGATTATTTTGGCGCCATTTCATGTGTTTATGCGCTATATTAAACCAATGGAAAATCCTATGGTAGTTTTAATTTTATTTTTTAAATTTTTTTGGCACTGTTAAACCACAATTAATAGACTCTTATTAACGAAATTGTTAGCAAAAATTTAACGTTGTCAGAAATTAAGAAATTTTTTTATTAAAAAATAAATGGTCTGAACGAAATAAAATTTCACAAATGTAGAATACAATGAAGTAGACAAACAAAAATGCATAAAACCCTAAACCCTAAAGATCCCGGTAATCTTCGTCGTCATCATCGTTGGCCTCGTGGTCCCACTACTAAGGTGGCAGAGGAGTTGCTGACGTTGGTACCCCACCAGCAGTGCCGCTGCCTCCAGCGTGCATTTGTTGGTTGTACTCCACTATCTGCTGTCGCGACCGATCAAGTTGCTCTAGTTTCTTCGTTAGGTCTGAGCTGACGGCAATGAATCTCTTGATACCTCCGCTCAGACTGCTCCGCCTACTGGTGAAACTCATGTATTATCTTCTGTCCCTCTTCCCTCAAATCCACAACTTCCTGGGGATTAGAAGGACTGGTGGCAGAGCCAGAGGCAGAAGAAGCTGCCAATGCGAAGGAGAGGAGGCCACTGGCGAAGAACGACCCCAATCTGAAGTAGCAATTCTTGTGGGATTCAGAGACGGTCTCGCGCTAAATTCTATCGGGATCCACCACTGAGGTCATGGAGCCGGCTTCGTCGGCCCACTAGGGGGTTGAGATTGTTGGGTCGGGCCTCCAACCTCTGCGGTACTCCTGCTGCGTCACACACGTTAGTTGTGATTAGGATAATAGTTAAATAATTGACTTTAAACCAAATAAAGTTGAAACTTAAGATTAATTTAAACTCACATAATGGGCTACAGACCGCTCGTCAGCAAATCTCTCCTTATTTGCTTTCAAACTATGGGTATACTTGAAGGTCTTCGTCAGTGTCGCCTCACGATCTAGCGACTTAGACTACAAATTAATATATCAACCAAGAAATAAAATAAACGGACAAATTAAACAATGACAGACAAATATAAGTATGAACTAAAATATAGGACATCTTAATTCTAATTTTGAAAACATAATTTTAATTTTTTCGCTTTCACTAAAAATCTTATGAAAATTTTGATAGAGTCTCTCGTAAAATTTGGATTTAGCTACCTTTGAAGGATTCCATCCAATATTTTTCAACAATTTCCGAGAAAAATCTAACCTATTCTAACCTATCCTAACCACCAAATTCACTAAAACAGAAAATTAAACTAATATTTACTCTACTAACTAATTAATTAACTTGATAATAAAAAAAGAAAGTAAAAGACTAATTCAAGTAACTACTAAAACATTAAACAATAGCAAAATTCTTACTAGTCTGGCATTCATCTTCATGAAAATCGCCGACCCACCTGTATGCCTCAACGACCTAGGCAAAGCCCTATTAGCAATGTTCATTAGACGGCGACGCTTGAACCCCTTGTTATCTCTAAAATAGGCTCTAATTCACGCTTGATGTTTGGACGGATCCACGATGTCAAATGGTCTTTCTCCTGGCGAACATCGCTCATCATCTGCTGAAAACGTTTAGTTGTCCAGTGGTCATAGATCTTCCCAATCATGACATTGTGTTCTGCATCCCATATGAATTTCAACTGCATAAAGTGATTCACCAAGACTAGTTAGTCAGAATAAAACACAATTCATATACAGTTAAGTATTTCAAACAAAATTGGGTTCTTATCCCCCCTTCTGAAATGAACGCTCTCTCACATCAGCTGGAATCTGCGTGTAGGTCAACCACGGGTGGTCGTACACGGACTTAATGACCTCGGATATCTCATGTGTGCAAGCATTGGGATTTGGTACAAATCTGTCAGAGAAAAAGCCTCACATTCATAAGATAAACAAACTAAAGATAAACAACTTAACATAAACAAACTTAATATTAAAAAATTGAACTCATGACTGCCTGCTATCAGGCCAAATCCTCAACCGAATGACGAGCGATGATGGAGGGGCATCCTGCTCGGGGGCATTGGAGGAATCACCCACCGCGGGCTCTGTCGGCGTTAAAGATGCATCTGCAGGGAGCATAGCAGAAGGAGGCATCCAATTCGGATTTGGGACCATAATGAATTGTTGGTTCGATGGACCCGCCTGTGACGTTGCAGGGGTTGACGGGATAGTCGGGGTAGAGGACAATGACTTGGCAGCCCTGGGGGATTCTGTGGAAGCCCGTCCTCTACCACGACCACGTGAGCCACTCGACCTACCTCTGCTACATGTCGTCATATCTGTATAGTGAATATATTAGTAACATATTAATAACACGACAAACACCAATAAATAATAACATAAAAAAAACTCAAGAAATAACAACTAATTCTAAAGTGTTTTAGTTTAGTAAATTAAAAAAAAAGGGAAATTGCATAGTGTTTAGTTTCAAAATAATTAAATTAGAATGAATAACTAAAAACATAAACTAAGATCAAAATAATTATTCAAATTAATAATTGCACAAAAATACATCAATCCAACAATTAATTTCTTATGTTATTTCGAAAACATAATTTTAGTTTTTTCGATAGTCCCCACTGAAAATCTTACAAAAATTTCGATAGTCCCCCCTAACATTCGGATTTCTCCAACCTCCAAGGGTTCCATCCAAACTAAATATCCATTAATCCTTTTCAAACGATTAATTTTTTCAATCATTATTAGGGTAACATACAAATAGCTCAATCATTATTAATACAGTCAAGAATTTTTCTAACAATTTCAGTAGTAGGAGTCAACAAACAGCTCAATAATCTAATATTTTTCAACAATCTCAAAGTCTGATCTGACCTATTCTAACATATCCTAACCACCTAAATCCACTAAAATAGAAAATTAAAATAACTAATCTCTACTAACTAATTAATTAAATTGATATAACAGAATTTGAAATGACCAAAGTTCAAACAAAAAACCTTGAAGAGGGGTGGAGGTGCAGTAGTGGCAGAAGTAGAAGCGGCAAAGGAGTTGCAGCAGTAGTGGCAGGAACGTCCAGCAGCGGCGGCAACGTCTTTAGTAGCGGCGACAGCATCGGAGGCAGTGGCGGCATCATCTTCAGCAGCGGTGACAACGTCTTCAATAGTATCGGAGGCAGCGGCGGTGAAAGAGGTTGACGGAGAGAAGAGATGAGAAGGTTAGAGAGAGAGTGGGAGGGTGAGAGGAGAGAGAGAGACGAATGTGAGAAGTTAGAGAGAGAGAGAGAGAGAGAGAGAGAGAGAAAGAGAGAGAGAATTCGAAATGAATGGGGAGGGGTTCGCGGTTCCAATTTAAGGCATGCTTACCGTCGGATTTATTGGCGGATATTTTTTACGGTAACGCGGTGCGGATTACCAAAACGCTAATTTTTTTTATATTTTTATTTTTTCTAAATTTTTCCAAACCTGTCAACATTTAAGTTGTTTATACATTACTTCTCAAAATATTATGATTTCACAAGTTATAATATAGGATATTAGTTATTGTTAGGGTTAAGTACTGTTTTCATCCCTAAGGTCTGGGGTGAAAATCAAATTCGTCCCCGACCTTTCTTCGTTATTAAAATCATCCTCAACATTACAAAACGTTATAAAATCATCCTTTTGTCCATAAACAATACTTTTTGGACAATTTGACCCTTAAACAAAAATTAAAAAAAAAATCTTCATCTTCTCTTAACGCATATCCAATTTCATAAACAATTTCATCTAAATGCAGATCCTTCTTCTCTTCCTTTCTCATTCACAACAATAACCCTTCATCTTCTTCTTCTCATAACAACCCTTCTTTATATCTTTTTTCTTCTTCATCTTTTCTCCAGTCTCCACGCAAATCTTCAACAACAACAATGCCAACTATTTTTTTAATTTCAAAAAAATCAAGCAGAATCAACAATAACAATACATCTAGATTCAAAACTCCATCACAACAACACCACTAACTATTTTTTTTAATTCCAAAAAAATCAAACAAAGCTAACACAAAATCAACAGCAACAATATATTCCAATTCAAAAATCCATCAACAACAACATTACATTCAAATTCAAGACAAAAAATTCAAAAATCCAATCTTTCAAACTCAAGAGAGAACGCAGAAAAGAGAGAACAGAGAACAGAAAAAAAAAGAGAGAACATGAACCCCAGAGATTTCAGATCTGGAGAACAAGTCTTCCCAGAGGTTCCAGATCCACATGCCACATGAACCTCAAAGCCTCTCTATCCCGAGAAACCTTCTTCAAGCAGAGAACATGAACACAACCCTCGATCTCTCTCACTGAACAGCGATCATGAAGGAAAGCATTCGCTAGTTCTTGCCGAAACCTCCACCGTGACGATAGAAAGCTTCCCCTCCCTCCCTTCACCAGAAGCTCCGCACAGCTATGATTGGCGCCGATAACTCAACACCGGTTGTTGCTCTGCTTTATTCCCTTCTTCTTTCTTTCCTTTTCTTTCTTCTTTCTTTCTGTTTCTCTTTTCTTTTGTTCTGCGTCTTTTTTTCTCTATTTTAGGTGGGAGGGTGGCGGTAGGTGGGGTGGGGGGTAAGTGGGGTGGTTTATTTTTTTAATATTTTTATTTTTGTTTAAGGGTAAAATTGTCCAAAAATATTGTTTATGGATAAAAGGACGATTTTATAATGTTTTGTAACGTTGGGGATGATTTTAATAACAAAAAAAAGGTCGGGGACGAATTTGATTTTCACCCCAGACCTTAGGGACGAAAACAGTACTTAACCCTTATTGTTATATATATGAAAAATGTGACTCATTTAGTGTTTATCCATTTTTCTTCGATTAATATTGTTATAACAAAGATACATGTGATTATGATAATGATATAAGTATAACCTAGACTTTGCTTATCTAAGAATTTACTAAGTGACTGAGATAGCTTCACAGCACAAACGAATGAATACTAGTAATAAGAATGATGAAAAAACCAGCCGAAACAGGTATTCCCAGGGATTACACATGATTTAGGGCTAGATGGACCTGTGAAATCCCCACGACCTACCCACTTGAAATGGATGAGAATGGGGAAATAGATACCCGCTCTATGGGACTTGTTAAATCCAAGCGAATATAAAATTACTGATTTATCCTAATTTGTATATACATAAATTCATTTTTTGAATTTAGTAATCCTAATTTCTGCTTCCAATTCAAATCATTCATTTTTCTTCTAGACTCATTTTCAGCCTCGATTCTCTCTCTCTCTCTCTCTCTCTCTCTCTTCTCTCTCTCTCTCTCGGCTTTTCTCTCTCAAGTCTGTTATTATATCATTCAGTATCATTCCAAAAAATTATGTTATGTTATTATGCTAGAATATATTTTTATATATTTTTTAAAATATTATTTTTCATAATGAATATTTATGAATTGTGTTGAATAATATTGAATTGATTATTTTATTATTATTATATTATTTTTTTTTTTAAAAAATTTCAAAGAATATCCATAGATATCCGAGGAGATCTGCATTCTTTGAAGGAATAATTAAACAGGGACTTGCAACGATGAAGAGGGGACGAGACTTTTTTTTTAAATGAAAGTGAGGGACGAGAAAGGGGTCCGTCACGTTCTCCTGAGCACCTATTATTATACCCAACTAGCAATGAAGATCCCATCTAAGCTGATTTAAGAGGGGACACGTGGAGTTCATTTACACTAGACCTTAAAGTAATGAACCTAAGTCAGATTTAGAATCCTAAAAATGTGCCTAGGTTGATCTTACTTGTTTTGAGGTCTTCCTGGCTCTAAGAATCAAGGTTCTGAAAACTGGTTCAAACTGGGCGATCGAACCGATTGAATCGTGAACCGATATAAAAAACGAATCGGTCAGATGCTAAAACCGCAGATTTTAAAAATCGTTGTTGAACAGTTGAACCGGCCAGGAATCGGTCGGTCGAACCGAACCGTGACCCGGCCGGTTTTTTTAATTTTGCTGAAATGCTGTCGTTTCAGTGTGGAGGAGCCCCGAACCCTAACTGCATCCCTAACCAAAACACGTTCTTTGCCTCTCTCACACTTAGCCACTGTCCAGAGCTTCTCTCATCGAACTTCTGCTCTTCCCTCACTCCCTCACTTCCGTCCAACCACTGCCTGCTACCGTCACCGTCGCAACTTCCAACTTCGAACAGCCACCGCCTACTCCCTCACTTCCCTTCCATCACACAGCAAACGTCGCAAACTTCCTTCCCTCCACTGTCCGGCTGCGCCAGCTCTTTTCCACCGCGTTCCTGTCCCTTCAGCGGCGTCTGCTCTGCTCTATCGCGTGGCCCTTTCCTCGAAGGTATTTTTTATTTTTGTAATTGTAATTGTGGTTTTAGTTTGTTGGTTAATCAGTTAATCTGTGATTTGTTTTTGATATTCTTGATTCCAACCTTCCTACTATTAATTTTTTTATTGTGTATCAATATGCTAATTATCTATGAGATTAATGGGTTGCTGTAAGCCTGTAATATTGTTATTGGAAACATTGCAAACATTGAAAACATTGCTGATGGAAAATATCATGTGCAAACATTGTATGAACCGATCGGTGTGCTGGTCAGATTATTCCCTAGAATTTCCCTCTTCTCATGTTTTCTTGGAAGGTTAGTAGCTCTGGTTACTGGCTCTTCTTTTTAATTTTGCTCTGGTTACTGGTTCTGTTTAATTTCTGAATACTTGGTTCTTCTTCCTTTTAATTTCTGAAATTTTGTTCAAAATTTCATTTTAATATTTTGTGATTTTTTGTAATTGCTCTGGTTACTGGCTCTGTTTCATAATGTACTAATGTTTAGTGTAATTGCTGGTTAGTGGTTAATCTTTGGTGAAAGGTTTAGTTTGATTAGTGCTGAATGGAGAATGCTTGTGTTTGAAATAATAACATGTAATACAAAAATAATAACCTGAATTGCTGGTTAAACTTTGGTTAATGTACCAATGTTTTAGTGTTTACTTGATTAAGTTAGTTTGTGTTTGAAATAATAACCTATAATACAAAAGTTGAAGACATAACTCTTGAAAATGGTTTTTCCTCCTAAAATTTAAGGTGAAAAAAATGTTCTTAGGGTGTTCAAACTAAGCTAGTGTATATATGATTGTAGATGATCTCATAATAACTGTTGAACTAATTTGATCATAGTCTCAGTGAAACTACTACTGGAGACCCTGCTTATGCTGTGTTGACTTTTAGTTTAAAGGAGATGGTAATTTATTGGTAGGGTTTGTCCATTTTGGCCTTAAGCTTAATTTGGTGCTGAAGGGATGACTTTCTTTGTGTTTGTTGCCTCCGATTTATTGCAGGTATCAATGGATAAAATGAAGGAAAAAACCTGCTCCATAGAAAATTGCTCCAATAATTTTATCTAATCATGTATCTTGTATTGAACCTATTTTCTACTTTTATGAATTATTTTCTACCATTGTGGCATCTGAGTCTCATGACTCCATACTTTGTGTTGGCACCATTGTTAGAGCAATGCAGGTAGTTTGGTTTCTGCTTTACATCTTAATTAGCATGCTCAGTTAAAAAAATAATAAAGTACATACATATATTACTATTTTGAGTTGATGACATTTTATGTAGTGTTTTAAATTTAGAATATATTTTAAGATTTATATTAAACTATAATTATATTTTAGGATGTTTTTATAATTTATTTATTATATTAATTTAAAACGGTTTTTTCGGTTGAATCACGGTTAGATCGATTAGACCAATAAACTAGTGAATCAGTGACTAGAACGGTTCGATGACCAGTTTGATTCTCAGAACCTTGCTAAGAATAACTCCAATGCTGAAGTTATCCAAGGTTCTATTTTTTCTTTTTCTCACAAAGAAAAAGAGACCAACTATTGGAGAAGAGTGAGAGAGAGTCTTCACATGCATTTCAAGAAAAAAGAGTTCATCTTCAAAAGAATCTTGAGGGTCTAATAATAACTTGTCGCGTGATAAATTATTTTAAAAATAAATAATTATATTAAATTATAATTAATTAAATAATTATATTAAATAATTATATTATAATTAATTTATTAATAATTATAATAATTAATTATATTAAATAATTATATTTTTATTTAATTAATAATTTATATTATTTAATTAATAATTTATATTATTATATTTAATTAAATTAATTATATTAAATTAATATTAAATATTATTTATATTATTATATTAAATCATAATTAATTAATTTTTTTACATAAATTTAAGTTTTACGCATTATAAAATAATTTGTGGTTGGATTATTGTTTACTTTTATTTATAAAATTTAAAATATTAACTAAATTTAAGTTGTCTATTTTAACCGTTACATATTATATATTATATGTATGTTAGAGATGTATATATGACTGCTGTATATATATTATATAATATATATATATATATATATATATATATATATATATATATATATATATATATTAATAAAAATATATGGCCGATATTATATTATTGTTATTATTAATAAATTAATATTTTATTATTATATATATTACTTATATACACTTTTATTCTCGCAATTTCTTCTACTCTTCTTCATTTTCTTTTAAATTTATGAAATTAAACTTCTAGTAATATTATTTTTTGTTTAAAAAAATATATTCAAACCAATTTAACTCTTTTTTCAATTATACTTACAAATTTTTTTTCAAACTTTAAATACCTAATAATCTCAAACTTCAAATTTTTAAATTCCAAATCAAAACGTCACATTCCGTGTATATGAAGTTATTAATTTTTTAATATTAATATTTTTTTAATAGAAAATTATTTTAAAATTTATAAATTTTAATAATACCATTGTAAAAAAATAGTAATTACATTAATTTTAATTATTTTAATTAATTAATTAATTAAGTGAGACCACAATAAAGATTAAAGTTAGTTTCTCCTAAAGGAGAAGAGAAAGATATTTTGAATTTCTATATACTGTTTATGACGTAAAAATTTATGTAGAGTTACTTTTTATGACAAGTGGAGCATAAATAGGGATTTGGATGAGTTCTTTTTTAGAGATGGTCTAAGTATATCTTAAAATAATATTGAGTCAATATTGTAATAAATATTATACTATTAAATATTATAACATTTAGGATATATAAAAATTAGATATATTTACAAGATATTTTTTAATTAAAGTTATGTTTTTAATTATCTTTTTTTTGTTTTAAATATTCTTTACTAATATAATAAAAGAGTAAAAATAACAGTAATCACTCACATAATTAAAATAAATAATCATAATACATACATGACACTACATATATTAAGAATTATTATATATAATAAATATTTTTTATTTTTTATAATGACTATTTATATGATTTATTGAATTATTTTTTTCTTTTAATATTTAATGAACTTAAGATATAAGATATTATTTATATTATTTAACATACAAAATAATAATTTAGGTCATCATCTAGGACAAAAAATATATTAGTATAAATACCTACTTATTTATTAGTATTGTATATAAATAGTATAAACGGATACTTTTTTAGTAGAAAAACAATAATAAAGGTTATTAATTAAATTAATTACATAATAAAAAAATTATAAATAATTTTTTAAATAATAATAAAAATAAAATCACTATTTTACATACTATAAAATTTATAAAAAAAATTTGAATAACAAATCAAATTTTAATATATTATACATTAGTCATATAAAAATAAATAAATAATTAATATATTATATATTATTATTTACGTACTACAATATATATATATATATATATATATATATATATATATAATCGATTATTAAGTTATAATTAATTGTTTTGACCTAATTTTTGGTAATTAAAAGTTAAAAAATTAATATTATTAAATCTTAAATACTTTGATTAAAGATATCTATCATCAAAGTATTTAACATAGTTGTCAGAACTAAACCGGTAATTAAACCGGTCAAGTTACGGGATCATTAGTTCAATCGGTAGATCACTGGTTGAACCAGTTAACCCAGTCCTATGTAAATAAAAAAATAAAAAATAGTCAAAAATTTAAAATACATATTTTCACTAACATTTTAAGAATATCTAGCTATTATAAAATAATATGGAATAGGAACAATAAGTATTTTGTTAATTTTACTCTATCATAAATATTTTATTTTGTTTTTATATTAAAATAACTATTATTTTAAAATTTTAATAATTTATTAATTAATTTATATCTATTATACTATTATATACTACAAGTATTTATTAAAAAAAATATTAATAGATATTATATAATTATGAAAAGAAAAAAATAAGTGAATTTATAACTAAAATCAAAATAAATTAAATAGAAGTAAATTATTTGATGAAAGATATCTATATATATATTATAATTTGCAAATAAATTAACAAGAAGTATCACAGCTTGGTGGCTGTGTGATGATTGAATTTTTGACGGTTTAGAATTTCACTAATGAAATTTCGTTGTAAAGTATAGTTTCTAAACCAAGCAATAATCCTTTCATACAAAAAGTTGTTTATCACTAGTACAAATCCTTAAAATTTATAAACCGAAGTATTAAAACCTCGAATCGTTCTCCCTAGGAATTGTAATGAAGTGTCTTGTTATTGGTTGTGAGTTATTTTGGGGTTTTTGAGATTTTATACAAGAAATATAAATGGCAAAGAAAATAAACTAACAACTAACAAAGTTCTTGGCAAGATATGAGAACTAAAAGTCATATCCTAGTTATCCTCCTCAATTGTGACCACAAATTGTCTATTGCTCCCACTTAGTTAACCTCTAACCATGGAGGAAAGTCAAGTGGATGAATCAATTTGATTTCTCAAATCCTAATCAACTCCTAAAGGAAAGACTAGCTTTAGAGGCATTCAAATCAATTAACAACTTCTAATTATCAATCAACAAAGGAATTGGATAACTCAAGAGTCACTAATTACTCTACCTAGGCCAAGAGGAACAAAATTTATACTAAAATCCAACCAAGCATTTTATCAAACACTTAAAAGGCATGAAAGAAAAGCATATGAAATCTATAACAAGAATGAAATCTAACAACAATTATTGCAATGAATTAACAACAACAATCAAAAGAAACACAATTATTATGAAGTACCTTGAATTGAATTGAAAGGAAAGAGAAGGAACAATAGTAGATCTACAACAAAATATAAGAGCAACATAAAAGAGATTACAACAAAAGAATGGTAGAAGAATGAATGTAACTACAAGGAATTGAGAAGATAGAAGTAGAAGATGATGAATTAAAATCTAGATCTAAGAACTAAACCTAATTCTAATCCTAATCCTAGAGAGAAGTGAGAGCTTCTCTCTCTAAAACTAACTCTAAACTAATCCTAATGAGTGTGAATGAATGGAATCCCCTTTGCTCTTCAATCCTTGGCTTTAAATAGCATCTTTGGCGCCAAAGTTGGTTGGGATTGGGCCCCACAACTCCTCAGAATTCGTGGTTGCGAATTCATCAAAAAATTATATATCAGCACCGACAGCATGCGTACGCGTCCATGGGTCATTTCGCAAGGTGCGCGTAAGCGCCAGGTGCGCGCGCGCGTCCATGGGCGAGTTCAACTTCTTTGACTTTTCATGATTTCTCCACTTTGCATGCTTTCCTCTTCACTCCTTTGATCCATTCCTAGCCCTTTTCAACCTGAAATCACTTAACAAATAAATCAAGGCATCTAGTGAAATCAAAGGTTAATTAAATTTAGCGAATTAAGGACCCAGAAAGCATGTTTTCACACTTAAGCACAAATAAGGAGACAATCACAAAACCATGCTATTTCATTGAATAAATGTGGGTAAAAGATCATAAAATCCCTTAAATTCAATACAAGATAAACCGTACAAATGGAGTTTATCACTGTGACTGGCACATTTTTCATTGAGAATAAGGTTCGAAACCTACCCCAAGCATTTAGAAAAAAATTAACTTCTAGCGGTTCAGTCAGACTGGTCTCACGAGTTTGATTGGTTTACATCGATTCATTTCGAATTTGACCGATTTGTATTGATTTTCTACTTTATTCGGTTCAAACATCGGATTGGACCGGTATAAAATTTGGTTTATCGGTTTTTTAATTGAATCGGTTGGTCCGATTTTAATAACTATGGTTAATCAATTCTAAATTCAAATTTAAATTTGAGTAAGAAAATGAAAAACATATTTTAAATTTATTCCACTAATCAAAATTAATTTTAAGATAAAAAATTATTTTATACATTATATTATTGTAGGATAGTGTGATCATTTGCTATTCTTTAATTGTAAATATTGCCAAATAAAATAGTATAGAAATTGAAAGAACATGTATTTACCAATTTAGGGAATACTAATTTATTTTTTAATAGAATAAATTCTATATTAAATAAGAACAATTATTATTGATTTTTTTTCACACTAACTAATACTCAATGATGGTGTTCCGGCAATATTACCAATAAATATTAATCAATCTAATAGCTTTTGTAATGACTGAAGGATTACCATGTGTTCATAACACGCAGCAAAAGAAAAGAGTAACTCTAAAGATCTATTTTGTGCTTAAACTTTATTCGAATAATATATCGATCAGATCTAAATACCGTTGGACACTTTAGTAAAAACTTTATTCTTCGATTGTATGAAGACTCTATGCGTATCTACATCGAGACCAATCTTTGCTGTCAACTCCTTGACCAATAGACATCTGATTTAAATTGAGAAACCTCTTACAACTCTTTGCACACCATAAAATTATTCTCCAAGAATTAGGCTCACATACATTTATGTGTGTAGAGGTAAAGGAATAAAACTCTTGTGTTTTCTTCTTTTCTCCTTTTTTCCTCTACTCTTAGTATGAGATTTGTTACTGATTTTAAATTTGAATCTCAATTCAAATTTAAATCGTATCTTATTATTTAAACTTGAATCTTTTAAATTTATGAATCATATCATAACAATTTGAAACAGAATTAGTTAGGATCTCATCCAAACTTAGAATTCAAATTTTGAAATAGAATAACTAATTATTCTCAAATCTCATTTAACATTCTCAATTATCATATTATTATTATTATATTCTTGGTGCTAACAAAGAATACAATAATATTTCATTTGAATTAATATAATTATTTATTTGATCAAATCAAAAGAATAATTAAATAATTCTACAACAAAGATTAGAACACTCGTTAGTGTGTAACCCCATAGGTTCAATACTAAGCGGGTAGTAAATTAGTCATACTACATTTACTAATCAAGGTTGGCGTCTAGCAACACTCCTTAACGACCCGATAGTATGAAGTAATATATTTTTACTAAGAATCCAAAAAGAACAAAGTATGTATAATTCCTTCCATCTTTCTAACTCTTGGTTAACCCTTAGAGTATGGTTTAATTGTCAAACTCTAATTTGTTACCATTATTATAATGAACTGTGAATGACTTAAGGAACTCATTTCTTCATTCATTTAATCCCCTTAACCAAGGTTTTATTCATCTCGGTCATTATAATCATAGAGCTCAAACTCTTAACCGAGAGTTGACGGATTTCTTATTGACTAATCATTAATTCTACAAGTATTTAAATCATACCCAATGTCCATTCAACTAGCACCCTAGGATATTAGGTGTCCGGAATCAAAGTATAATAAATACATTGTTAATTACTATGATAGTCGCAGGTCAAAGGAAACTCTATTACTATGTTGATTTTGAGAATATCCTATTGATAAATATGCGGTAATTATAACCATTAGGAATTCTCAAAGTGAGTCAGTTCAATGGTCATATCTCTATATGTACCATATATATATATATATATATAATTTAATAAATGAGATCTATTAATCTTCATCAAATAAAGATCATTATATATATATATATTTCCAGATTATTAATGTTCTTTTAATAATCCTATAACCAAGAACAATTTAGATTAAATTATAAAAGATTTATCTCTTAATATTATGATCACTATTACAATGATAAATCGCTAAATTTAATCAAGGACCTTATTATATTAACATTTTAATATAATAAAAATAATAAATTATTTGACATATGATTGATTGGATTGTGGTCATACTACTTATTCTCAACAATGACATAAGTCTATAAGTTTAAAAACTTGAAAATCATGTCATAAAATATAAAGTTTTAACGGATAACAGTGTGGACCATATTATTTTTACTTTAAGAATGAATACGATACCAACAAATACAATTGCCTCAGGTAAATTCTAACAAAGACAAATCTCCATAAATATTGTTATCAATGAGAAATTGTTCTACTTTAAATACAATTTTTTTTATAGATTTTCTAACTTGGCAGGCTTAGAACTAATCCACTCCGTATTTATGCTCCATTTATTAAGGGTCTATCGCTAGCAAATGGATTGCTACACACACAAAGTGGACGAGTGAGATGACTACTCAACTAACCCATATTAATTAAGACAAATACTAATTATTTTTTATATTTTTATATTATAAAATATTTATAACAATAATTACTATATATATATTTTTCGTTTAATTTTTAATAAAAAATTTATATAATTTTATGTAGAGTGAACTACCAACTCGACCCCTGTCCATTTTTCAGAATGACAACGCGACTCCTCAAGATAAAAACGATCCACTTCGGTCACTGTCCTCTACTTTCGTGACACAACATGGTCCCTGTGGAAATAGTTATCAAATCCGGCTTGATCCGGCCGGTTCAACCGAAAACCCAGTCATCCGGTTACCTGGCCAGGCCGAGCCACCAGTTGAACTGTTCATGCAACAGACCTGGTCGAACCCGGTTCGACCCGACGGGTTTTGTGCAACCCCAGTGACCCGGCCGGTTAATCCAACCTGGTCTGGGTCATGTTTATTAATTTTTTTTTTTAATTTTTTCCCTTGAACGACATCGTATCAGACCCTACTCCCACCCCCTCTTTGAACCCTAAGCCTCGCATCTGAGACTGAATGAAACCACCCTAAGCCAGCTTCGTGTCCTCGTCTATCTGTCTCTGCTCTCTCGAGCTTGGCGTCGGCAGCGGGCAGTCCCTCACCCTCACCTCGTCACTCTCTCAAGCTCGGTGCCGGCAATTCGTCACTCTCTAGGCGTCAGTACGTCACTCCCTCGGCATCATCGGTTTGTCACTCTGTCGGCGTCACTCTGGATCTCTCACCTCGTTGCTCTCTTGGTCTGTCACTGTGAGTCCTTGACCCTGCGTTCGCTTCGTCGGAATCAGTGAAGCAACATCTGCTCCCTCATGTGATGGTGGTCGTAGTCTTCTCAACCAGGTGAGCTTCAGTTTTCAACCCTGTTTTTTCTCTAGTTCAATGTTGATTTCGGTAAATTTGGTAGTTGTTGAATGTGGTTGTTGCTGTTTCATTTAATTTTTGGAGTTGTTGTTGGCTTGTTATTGTTATTTCTCTACTGCGATGCTAATTTTGGTGAATCTAAGCAAATTTTAGAGTTGTTGCTATTTTTTTGTTTGTTTTTTTAATGTTGATTTTTTAGAATTGTTGTTGCTGTTCTTTCTCTAGATCGATGTTAATTTCGATGAATCTGAGCAAATTTTAGAGTTGTTGTATTCTTTCTGTTTGTTGAATATTGGTTTTTTAGAGTTGTTGTTGCTGTTCTTTCTATGGTTTGATGCAAATTTTAGTTAGAATTATTGTTGAATCTGGTAGTTGCTGCTATTGTATTTGATTTTTTAGAGGAGTTGTTGAACCTGAGAAAATTTTAGTGAACTTTGGTTGAATAGTTAAATTTGTTGTTGATTATCATTAGTGAACTTTGGTGGTTGTTGATTATCATCCGTTGTTGCTGTGTTGCTGTTTGGTCATCTCCTCGCACTTTCTATCTAACGGCTTCCCACATAATTTCTCATTACCTGCAAATGAAGAAGCATTGTTGAATCTAGAGCTCAATGCTGGAAGTATCTCACCGTCAAGGTTGTTCCCAGAAACGTTGAAGTAGACCAAGCCAGGGATCATAGAAAGATTACTAGAAATTTCTCCACTGAAGTTATTAGCAGAGAGATCCAGTATTATTAGATTTGATAGATCTATCAATTCCTCTGGTATGTTTCCCTGAAAGATGGTTGTGATCCACTAACAAAGATTTCAATGAGGAGTATTTGGAAATATCCCGAGACACATCCCAAATAAATTGTTCCTACCCAAATCTTTTTTTAGATCATTAGTTATGTTTAAAAATTGATATTGAATTATTAATGTTTGTAAAGGCTTATATTTTAATTTTTAAGACATTAATTTTATTTATATAATTTTATTTTTTTAGTTATGATCAGGTAATCGGGTGAATCAGTGATCCACCGGTTGAACCAGTGACCCGGTGACCCGGTCATATGATCGGGTTAATTACCAGTTCGATTCTGATAACTATGCCTGTGGGTGTTTCTCCATAAACTCTGAACGAAAAACGCTGACGTGTCAGGTTCAGAAATGGACATGAGTCTAATTGTCTCTAAATTCAAATTAGTTAGGAGTTTATTTATTCCTATTCTTTAAACAATATCTTTTTTAAATTTTTTTATTCATTATATTAATTTTTTTCAATAAATTATTGAATATATGGTATAATAAATACAAACTAATTAATAAATTATTTAAATTTAAAAATATCATTTATTATGAAACTAAATAAATAATTCTCAAATATAATTTTTGAATATATAAATAATAAATATTAAAATTTGATTAATAGATTGATAATAATAATCCTATGAAATTTTTTTTATACTATTGCGAAACTATCTAGAGCATAATACTAATAGTATATCATAGGGTTATTATTATTAATGTATTAACTATATTTTAATATTTATTATTTATATATTTAAAAATTATATTTGATAATTATTTATTTAGTTTTATAATAAATGATATTTTTAAGTTTGAATAATTTATTAATTAGTTTGTACTTATTATACCATATATTCAATAATTTATTGAAAAAATATTAATTTGATGAATAAAAAATAATTTGAAAAAAATATTGTTTAAAGAAATAGACAAATAAACTCTTAACCAATTTGAATTTAGAGGCAATTAGGCCCCTATTTATTTCTGAATCTGACATGTTAGTATTTTTCGTTTAGAGTTGACGGAAAAACATTCCTAAAGACTACGTTGTGTCACGAAAATAAAGGATAGGGATCAAATTGAATCATTTTTTATCGATCGCGTTGTAATTCTAAAAAATGAATATGAGTCTGATTGATAGTTCACTCTTTTATGTATTATCCCAGAGATAGATTTACATAGGAAAATGTGGAAGCAAATGCCACATTGAGATTTTATGAAGTTATATATATTATATGGGATAAAAATTTATTTGTCTCCTGTCCCTCGTTCAATAAATAAATTTGAACCCACTTCAATTTTTTTAATTTTCTTCTATCGTTGCTTGTTTTTTATTCTTTGTCTTCTGATAATACTTCTTAACTTCATTTTTTATTTTTTTATTTAATTAAATATTTATTTTTATATTTTTATATTTTTTTATTCATTCAATTATTTTACATTTTATTTTGTAGTTATGTTATTGTATATATTTTTTATTACATAGTTAATAGTTATTGAATAATAAGATTAATCAGTAATTTAAATTTTAAAATATAGTATTATTAACTAGCAATAAATAGCGGTTGAAATGAAAAGTAAGATCTACATAGATATTTATTGGTATTTTTTCTTTTGAAGTTAGCTCTAATTTTACTAGTAATAATGACATTAAATGAAATTTTAAATACAGTTATAAATATTATAAAGAGTCGATTTCGTAATCCTATGAGAGATAAATTTTTAAATAATTATTTACTAACATATAACAAAAAATTGACATTTAATTATATTAACAATAAAAAAATTATTCAAGTTTTTTTAAAATATAAAACTTAAAAAAATAAAATTCTAAATTAGATGTTATTACTTAAATTATTATATAAATATTTTAATTTATTAATTAAATAATTAAAAAACTAATTATATTTTATAATAATAAAATATAATTATAAAATTATTATCATATTATATATATTTTACTCCACTAATAAATTTTTTAAATCCGTCACTATATTATCTTATAAACAGCACAAAAATATATACCAATTTATATATAAAACTTTATTAAAACTTCCGTAATTATGAATATAAATTATTTTTGGTGCTACCAAAAAATAATAATGTTTACCGACCAAGTAAAAAAAAAAAAAATATTAATCCTGGCTTCATGGACATGTTCACCACCATTTGCATGCCCGGGTAAGATTGCGAGGTTGCAAATTGCAATGCACTGGTGAGAATTACTAGGGATAAAACTGTAATTCTGTGTGGGTCAGAATGCCACCTAATGCCGCTGCCGCACTCGCAGGCCTCCGCCGACTCTGCACCACCACGGACGCCGCCACAATCACAATCTCGAGAGCAAAATCCCAACTCCGAAGCGAGTTCGACCCGGACAAGGCCCTGCAGATCTACTCCTCCGTGTCGAAGCACTACTCCTCCCCAGTAACCTCCCGCTACGCCCTCGACCTCACTATCCGCCGCCTCGCCAAGTGCCGCCGCCACTCCGACATTGTGGACCTCATCGAGTCCCAAAAGTCTGACCCCAAGGTGGCCTCGGAGCCCTTCCTCTCCACCCTCATCCGCTCCTATGGCATCGCCGGCATGTTCGACCGTGCCCTTCAGACCTTCCACCAAATGGACACCTTCGGCACCCCTCGAACCTCCGTCTCCTTCAACGCCCTACTCACTGCCTGCGTCAACTGCGCCCTCTACCACAACGCCCGCCACCTGTTCGACGAAATTCCCAAGCAGTACGGCGTCGTTCCAGACAAGGTCTCCTATGGCATTCTTGCCAAGTCCTTTTGCCGAATTGGTGACCCTGCAAAGGCACTCCAGGTCTTGAAGGATGCTCAGGGAAACGGCGTCGAGATCACGGCGGTTACTTATACCACAATCTTGGATGTTCTGTTCAGGAAGGGGAAGATTGATGAGGCTGAGAAGCTGTGGAGGCTGATGGAGGAGAAGGGTTGTGTGGATGTAACTGCCTATAACATGAAGCTTAAGTTTCTGACTGCCGGCGGTGGCGGCTTGCCGGAGAAGGTGAATGGTTTAATTGATGAAATGGTGAAGGCACGGTTTATGCCTGATACAATCAGTTATAATTACTCGATGACTTGTTATTTCAAGAATGGGATGGTGGAGGAAGCCAAGAAGGTTTATGATGGACTGCGTGGGAAGCAATGTCGTCCGAATGCTGCGACGTTTAGGACCGTGGTGTATTTTTTGTGCAGGAATGAGGATTTTGAGGGTGGGTACAGGGTTTTTAAGGAGAGTGCCAAGGTGAACAAGATTCCGGATTTCAACACCATGAAGATTTTGGTTGAAGGGTTGGTGAAGAAAGGGAAGAAGAAGGAGGCGGAGGAGCTGATCAGAACAGTTAAGAAGAGGTTTCCTTGTAACATGTTGAATGCATGGGCTAAGGTCGAGAGGAACCTCAACTTGGTTTCTGATGATGGTGCTGACAGTGTTGAGACTAAAAAGGATTCGGAGCCATAGGTAACAACCAAGGTCTATTGTGGAAATTATTTTTGGTTGTTCATGGCTTGGGTTGTATTGTGGTTAAAAGGAGCATTTCAAGGTCATCCATGCTTCATTTCATACTCTGGCTGCAGTAATTAATATTTGATATTACATGGAGCTTAATCCTCACTTTCATAGTTGGAGTTTCATAGCTGCAAACAAGGTAACTTCTTCGGGAGGGGCCTTGACAATTGACATTTGATTTTCTGATGAATTAATTTCACTTTGCTTCTTCCAATAGGTTTGGTTTTTGCTCTTCTGGCATTGAGTTATTATGACTTCTGACAATGTACTCAAATCTAGCATAATTTCTGGAGATTGTAGATGTAAGGCAGCAATTTTCATGATAAATATTCGACAAAAGCCAGTTCTATTTTTATCTAAACACTATTTGCTGTAGAATTTTAAGTTTACCTATTGTTCATGTTCATAAAAATTTGAGGGCATGTTATTTTTCGAGTTTCAAACCTGATCAAAGTGTCTTCATCAATATGGGGTGGAGTGGTGCTCTTTTAATATTATTTAAAATTGATAACAATGTCCCTCACTTATTGCTTCTATTGTATTAGTTGATAGGTTTTGTAGAAGGCAATAAAGAAGATAGTAAATGATGAAACACTAATTTGATAGCAAAAGTTAAGGTTCTTGATTGTTTTTGCATTTATCACATCAAAAATGCTATTTGCACACTAAAATCAGCTACTAAAATCAATCATCATGTATTTATGTATATATACATGTGCAGTTTAACTCATTTTTAATCTGTATTTTGTATTTTTATGTGTATTTTATTTTAGTGGCTGATTTTAGTAGTTGATTTTGGTGTAAACCTAACATGTTGTTATCACATATATCATCTTGCTTTAAAAATTCTACAATTTAGGTTTCCCCTTTAGCTTTCCTTTTCTTACCTTTGTCTATGCAATTATCTCAGCATCCTTTTAACTATATTTTACTTGGTTATTATTCTAATTTGCTTCCAGTAGTATCTGACTGTCTGATTGACTTACAGTTTCTTCTGGTGAAAAATTTGAAGAATCCAATAGATGTTTGGGATGGAACTTCAAAGTTTAGTTGTTGGGAATGTCTCTGGTGGGAAAGAATAATCTGGTTTTTAAAGGACTATACAAAAATATTTCAAATGAATGATTTAGATTGCATTCGTACTGAATTTGTTAGAAATACTAGTTTTGATCCAAATTTTTTGTTAGAAATACTAGTTTTGATCCAAAATTAAATGTATTTGCAGACCGGCTCCAACATGGTCTGATTGGACCAACCTTGTAATGACTGTGTTTTTTCTTTTTGGACAAATGGATGAATGGTTTTTTCTTTTGTTTTTGCACTTTGCCACATGGACCACACCTACAACCCACCCAAAGAGAAAGTTCTTGCTCAATTACTACCCACTATCAATCCATGTCCTCTACAATTTCATCTTTTACCTTCTCATATGTATAAATTCTGGGAAAGCTAAAACCAAAAAAAATAAAGAAAAAAAATTCTGAAAAAGCTTCAAAGACATAAAAATGTTAATAACAAAGGAGATTGATTTGAAAAATTAAATTATTTTTATTCGAATAATAATAATAATAATAATAATAATAATAATAATATCAATGATGATGATGATAATAATAATAATAATATGCGTAATAATAATGACAAAAATAATAATGAGGGTGACATCTAATAATAATAATAATAATAATAATAATAATAATAATACCCAATAATATTTTTCTAAAAAATTAAATTAAAAAGTTCGTATAATAATAATAATAATAATAATAATAATAATAATAATAATAATAATAATAAGGGTAATAATAATAACAAAAATAATAATGAGAATGATATCTAATAATAATAATAATAAATAAATAAATAACAGTAAGAAGATTCAATTATATTTTTCTGAAAAATTAAATTAAAAATTTTGTACAATAATAATAATAATAATAATAATAATAATAATAATAATAATAATAATAAGCGTAATAATAATAACAAAAATAATAATGAGAGTGGCATCTAGCAATAATAATAATAATAATAATAATAATAATGTGGTTCCTCTCTCTTGTATAATAATGTCAACAAATAATGATAATATTAAGAAACAAGGTTTGTGAGTGTGAAAGCTTGGCTTTGGCATGTGGTGATTTGGTGAAGTAAATGATTTGACATTTAGATTGATTCACAAAGTTATTTTTTATTATTTGTGAACCGATTTCTCTATTTTTTATTAATTTTTTTTATTACTTGATCCTTTAAAATTTAGAAGATACTTTTTCCAAGAAAAAAAATTCCTTAGTTGTTTATTTCTCCTAAGTCCTATCTAAGTAACAAGATAGGCACTCTGAAAAGATTCAACAGAGAACTTCCTATATGGAATCTTATAATGCATTTTTTTTTAACTATGTTAGGTATATACTAAAATTAACCACTAAATATATTAAAATATAAATATATATTAAAAATAAATTAAAGGGCAATTTACCAATTTAAAATGATTGGTTGAATCCTTTACCAGATTACAACATTTGGAAATTGCATACCAATTTGTCTTGTTTAATTTTATATAGAAACCGTGGGAGGCAACCACGGTTTTAAAATCAACATAAACCGTGGCTGGTAGCCAGGTTTTACGAGGAAATCAATTTGAGTGTAAACCGTAGTAGGCAGCCACGGTTTACGTGAAGAAAGAGACAAGCATAAACCGTGGTAGGCAGCCACGGTTTATGAAGAAATGGTTTCGTACATAAAACCCTAGAGGCAGCCACGGTTTATACATGAGCGACTATGTGAAGTAGGGTGGCTGATAGAGAATTCGAAGAGCTTTGTGGTTTATAGAGTCAGTAAATTTATTTACGTTTTAATACGATTTGAATTGTATTAGTATATTTTTATTTTTTAATTAATTTAATTTTATATAAATAATTAAAATTTTAAATTATAAAATTTGTATTAGTTTGTAATTTAAAATTTAAATAGACATAATTTAAATTAATAATTTATAAAATTGTATGTATTCGTATTATTGTACTCATATGATTTATTTTATTATTGTATTCATATGATTAATTATATTTATTCTATTTAAAAAAATAACAGTTGCTAATTTTTAACTAATAAATAAATACACTTATATTATTTTTAAATTAAAATTTTTTAAATAAATGTACTCTTATTATTTTAAATTTTTAATTTAAATAAATATATTTGTATTATTTTAAATAAAATTTAAAATTAATATAAGCAGGTTTATTTAAAATTTAAAATTTTAATATTTTAAATAAACATATTCTTATTAAAATTTTTTAAATTTAAATAAACGTAATCATATTATTTTAAATAAGTATATTCTTTTAATTTGAAAATAATATGAATGTATTTAATTATCATCTAATTTCATCTTTTATTTTTATTTATCCTCAACATTTTAAATTATCATATGATAATACCATTGAGTGGTATAATTTAATTTTTGAATTATATTTAATAACTTCAGTGACAATCGTTAAATATGCCTATTGATCTTTGACTGGGTTTTTGAGATATTAGTACATATATATGTAAAGTTCACAATGTAATTATGTTGGATGTCTTATATCATGTATTTTGACTTTGGAATACTTCAAATTACATTATAATCATTGAATTATAAATATAGTGGCTGAATGATGTGCAATAATATTAATAGTAGTTGATTATAATAAGCCATGATAATTTTAATAGTTTTTTTTATCTTAATGCAAAATTATAGTGTCCAGATTAAGTATATAAATAATTAACATATTAGTTTCAATAAATATCCTTATAAAGTACTTTACTTTACACAATTACAATAACTAACTATAAGTTTACACATATCATTGATTTATATAGTATCATATTTGTAAATTTATAGTATCATATTTGTAAACTTATAGTTAGTTATAGTTAGTTACAAATATTCATATGAATACAATAGATAAAATAAATCATATGAGTACAATAATACGAATACATACAATTTTATAAATTATTAATTTAAATTATGTCTATTTAAATTTTAAATTACAAACTAATACAAATTTTATAATTTAAAATTTTAATTATTTATATAAAATTAAATTAATTAAAAAATAAAAATATACTAATACAATTCAAATCGTATTAAAACGTAAATAAATTTACTGACTCTATAAACCACAAAGCTCTTCGAATTCTCTATCAGCCACCCTACTTCACATAGTCGCTCATGTATAAACCGTGGCTGCCTCTAGGGTTTTATGTACGAAACCATTTCTTCATAAACCGTGGCTGCCTACCACGGTTTATGCTTGTCTCTTTCTTCACGTAAACCGTGGCTGCCTACCACGGTTTACACTCAAATTGATTTCCTCGTAAAACCTGGCTACCAGTCACGGTTTATGTTGATTTTGAAACCGTGGTTGCCTCCCACGGTTTCTATATAAAATTAAACAAGACAAATTGGTATGCAATTTCCAAATGTTGTAATCTGGTAAAGGATTCAACCAATCATTTTAAATTGGTAAATTGCCCTAAATTAAATAATATATATATATATATATATATATATATATATATATGTTAGTGACTGATTTTAATGATTAATTTTAGTGTATAAATAATAATTTTATTTTTTTAGATAGAAATAGAAATAATAAACAATTAAATTGTAAAACCATAATTAACAAATCAATTGATAATATGTAAGAATTGTTAAAGAGAGCACTAGTATTTCTATTTGAGGCCTGCTACACATACAAGCTTTTTTGGCTTACAAGATATACAAGTTGGTCAAAGTCCAAGAAAAAACACGCGCACCACTCCTTTAAAATCGAGCGTCCAACGCACGCGTTTATTATGCCGCACTCTTCCTCTTCTTCCTCAATCAAAACGCAAACCGTCAAGATTCAAGCGACATTCGAAACAAAAGACACGTTCCAACTCCTCGCGAAGAGTAGAAGAAATCAAGAAGAAAATATACAAATTTCTATCAAAAATCACCAGAAAAAATGAAGAAACATTATTCAAGGTACTGTTTTACTGTTCTTCTAGGTTTTTTTTCTAGATTGTCTCTGTCATGTGCCTCATCCTTAACCAGCAAAACATTAAAAGATTTCAAGAAGAAATATACTGTCTCCCCCATGTTTTAGGTGTATTTCTTAAACCCTTTGAGTGTATTTCTATAATCCTTTGGGTGTATTTCTGTAACTATTTGGGTGTATTTTTGTAATCGTTTGGGTGTATTTCTGTAATCGTTTGGGGGTATTTCTGTAATCGTTTGAGTGTATTTCTGTAATTGTTTGGGTGTATTTCTGAAGTTCCATTATCTTCAAAACAATTTCAAAACTTGATTTCAGAAACCATGAAATTCGAAAAAAGAAAACGAAGGAAGAAGGAGATCCAACAAATTAGACAAGAAATTCGAAAAAAAAAAACGAAATCTTTTGAAAAATGGAAGTTATATATTTGCGCGTTAATTGATTTGAATTGATTTAAACGTCTGTTAAAGAGGCACGTAACATAAACAGCGCGTTTAGTGAGTTTTGTTTTTTTCATACTTGTAAAACTTGTAAACGCAAAATACTTGTATTTAGATATTAATCTTTTCTATTTTAGTAGGAATAAAAATGAATGAGGCCAAAGCAATTTAAAAAAAATAGTATTATTGATATATAAATAATAAATAAAGAATACACAGATAACTAGATCGATACATTTAGTAAAAATGTGGTTAAATGTATTAACAATTTGTTACACTTGTAACAAATCGTGATAACTAATATATGAAATAACACATATATTTATATATAAATATTTAATAACTAATTTAATAACTTAAATTTTTTATGGGTAAATAATATTTTTATATTTTTTAAGTATGTTTACAAAAAATAATTGGATCAAAAATTGACTTTTAAATCGTATATATTTTTTTCATATTTGATATACTTCAAAAATAGAATAATAGTTTATGTTGGTAATAACTTTTTTTTTCTTTTGAAAATTATTTAATTGAAAATAAAAGAATTTCTTTTTTTAGAAGTCACAATGAGGCTGATTTTTTTAAATATAAAAAAGGTCGGTGTATTTTTATTTAAAATGAGTTAATCAAGTGTAATTATATGTACTGCAGGAGGAGCAGGCTAAACACACAAGTGGTGTGTATAGACATCATGTAGGACACGTGCTTCAATACGCAGGAGGCATATTATAACATGCAGGTTGGATGTTGCCCATGTATAATGTAGTAATTGGATGCTAATCAACACGTGTTGTCTATAAATATGAAGTTTGTTACCATTTTATTTTATTGAAAGGAGAATTATTTTAGTGTATTGGTGTTGTAATGGATAGTAGAATAAATATATCGGTGCATTACAAAGGTGAGAAACTGAGAATATAAGAAACATACAGGAGGGTGTGAACTTTGTGTGTAAGAATTTATTTTCATTTGTTATTCTATGTACTGGGATGTCTGCAGAGCTACAATACAATTTCTGTCAAAACATAAAGAGTGATATCTTAAAGAGAGTGAACAATATTCTATACAGAAATCCTGTTATCGCATTTGGCAGGCTAATATAGTTTGATACTATGTCTATTGTTGACGAAACAAGTATGCAGCATATGTTTCATATTCATCAACAAACTTAGATGCAACAGCAAAAGATTGAGTTGTATATTGAGTTTGAATATATAGTTGCAAAGAAATATGAAAGAGTTGAAGTATACAAAGAAATGAACAGTGATAGCAAAGAGGAGTTTGAGGCTAACTATGAAGCCGGTGGCGAGAACGAGGATGGTGACAAGGCAGGTGAGGCAATCATGCAAAATATAGTGGTTCAACGCACAGTCAATCAATCCTTCGATGTTCCACCTTTTACGCAGAGTTTGGATCTTGACGCCATGAATGCATCGAAATTTCCTAAATATACGAACATATGTACGTGAGTGAGTAATATATTTTTTATGGATTGATGAGTGACCATTTGCTTTTTTCTATAGGTGTTGCTGTTCCTAAGGACGATGAGTTTAGGATCGGGATGGAATACCGTTTTCGACAGTTAGTGGTCGCGACAATTAGGAGTTACACTATCTTTAGAGGAGTCGATTATACTATGTATGAGTTCGAAGCACAGACGTTCTATGCAAAATACAAAATGTATGGCTGTGGGTGCGATTGGCTTATTCGAGTCAGCTTGATTTAGAATAAAGGTTATTGGGAGATAAGAAGATACAATAAGAGGCACATGTGCACCATAAGAATGATTTCACAGGATCATTTAAAGTTGGACTCAGACATAGTTGCGGAGGCTATAAGGCTATTGGTTGGTTGGCAAAGCAAAAGTCAATTGAAAAAAATATTCGGTGGTTGGAAAGAATCTTACTAAACTCTGCCAATATGATATACGGTAATGGTTCAGAAGATGTCCGGATCAATTGTCCAAATAAATACAACCCCTATATAACGAGACTGAAGATGTGAATGGTGTCAGCATATTGCATCTCAATTTTAAACATCACATCACAAATTTACACATCCACTCCCGCACACAACTATATAGGTTCCTATATTCCATTACGTAAATTAAATTCATGTCTTGAACCTGGATGTAGCTATACTCATATAGAGGCCAACAAATCAATTATTTGTGTCAGGCCACCATCTGCAATTCATAATACTTTAATTTTTTGGGTTCAAAAAACTTACATTAACCACAAATAATGTCCAATAAAAAAAATAAACATTAATCAAAGTAGACCATTATAATAGCTCAGCTGATATTTGGTGCACAAAATTGTGATCTCTAATAATGGCATTTAACTTGGTATGCGCATCTATTAACTCAACACTTTCTTCACAAATTCGCACAACTAACCAGCAAGTGCACTGGGTCGTCCAAGTAATAAACCTTACGTGAGTAAGGGTCGATCCCACGGAGATTGTTGGTATGAAGCAAGCTATGGTCATCTTGTAAATCTCGAGGTACAGCAGAGCTCCACACCCTTAATCTATGGTGTGTAGAAACTCCACCGTTGAAAATACAAAAGTGATCAAGGTCCAGGCATGGCTGAATGGCCAGCCTCCACAAAAGACATATGAATTCGAAAATAGGGAAAAGGACCAGATATGTGGTCAAAAGACACTAGTACAATAGTAAAAAGTTCTATTTATACTAAAACTAGCTACTAGGGTTACAAAGATAAGTGATTGATGCAGAAATCCACTTCCGGGGCCCACTTAGTGTGTGCTTGGGCTGAGCTTGAGCTTTACACATGCAGAGGCTTCTTTTGGAGTTAAACGCCAAGTTGTAACGTGTTTTTGGCGTTTAACTTTGGTTTGTGACGTGTTTCTGGCATTTGACTCCAGAATGCAGCTTGGAACTGGCGTTGAACGCTAGTTTGCGTCATCTAATCTCAAATAAAGTATGTACTATTATATATTTCTGGAAAGCTCTGGATGTCTACTTTCCAACGCTATTGAGAGCGCGCCATTTGGAGTTCTGTAGCTCCAGAAAATCCATTTCGAGTGCAGGAAGGTCAGAATCCAACAGCATCAGCAGTCCTTTGTCAGCCTTCTTATCAGAGTTTTGCTCAGGTCCCTTAATTTCAGCCAGAAAATATCTGAAATCATAGAAAAACACACAAACTCATAGTAAAGTCCAAAAATGTAAATTTAGCATAAAAACTAATGAAAACATCCTTAAAAGTAGATAGATCCTACTAAAAACTACCTAAAAATAATGCCAAAAAGCGTATAAATTATCCGCTCATCACAACACCAAACTTAAATTGTTGCTTGTCCCCAAGCAACTGAAAATCAAATAGGATAAAAAGAAGAGAACATACTATAAATTCCAAAATATCAATGAATATTAGTTCTAATTAGATGAGCGGGACTTGTAGCTTTTTGCTTCTGAATAGTTTTGGCATCTCACTTTTTCCTTTGAAGTTTAGAATGATTGGCATCTATGGGAACTTAGAATTTCAGATAGTGTTATTGATTCTCCTAGTTAAGTTTGTTGATTCTTGAACACAGCTACTTTTATGAGTCTTGGCCGTGGCCCTAAGCACTTTGTTTTCCAGTATTACCACCGGATACATAATGCCACAGACACATGACTGGGTGAACCTTTTTAGATTGTGACTTAGCTTTGCTAAAGCCCCCAGTCAGAGGTGTCCAGAGCTCTTAAGCACACTCTTTTTGCTTTGGATCACGACTTTAACCACTCAGTCTCAAACTTTTCACTTGGACCTGCATGCCACAAGCACATGGTTAGGGACAGCTTAATTTAGCCACTTAGGCCTGGATTTTATTTCCTTGGGCCCTCCTATCCATTGATACTCAAAGCCTTGGATCCTTTTTATCCTTGCCTTTTGGTTTTAAGGGCTATTGGCTTTTTTTGCTTGCTTTTTCTTTTTCTTTCTCTCTTTTTTTTCGCAAATTATTTTTTTCCACAAGCTTTTGCTATTCACTGCTTTTTCTTGCTTCAAGAATCAAATTTATGATTTTTCAGATTATCAGTAACATTTCTCTTTGTTCATCATTCTTTCAAGAGTCAACAATTTAACATTCATAAACAGCAAAATAAAAAATATGTACTGTTTAAGCATTCATTCATAAAACAAAAAGTATTGTCACCACATCAATATAATTAAACTAAATTCAAGGATGAATTCGAAACTCATGTACTTCTTGTTCTTTTGTATTAAAAACATTTTTCATTTAAGAGAGGTGAAGGATTCATTAAATACTAATGATCATGAAGTAAAGACACAAATATAGACAAACATATAGCATAAAAATCGAAAAACAGAGAATTAAGAACAAGGAATGAGTCCACCTTAGTGATGGTGGCGCCTTCTCCTTAAATAACCAAAGGTGCTCTTGAGCTCCTCTATGTCTCTTCCTTGCCTCTGTTGCTTGATCCCTAGTGATTTTGGTGCTCCTATCCTTAGTTGCTCCCAATAATTGTGTGGAGAAAAATGTATCCTCTAAGGTATCTCAGGGATTTCTTGATGAGGGAATTCCTCATGCTCTTGTTGAGGTCCATGAGTGGGCTCTCTTGATGTGCAGTCAAATGCTCTACTACTGAGTCTTGGACCCTTGAGATGAATCTCTTCATCTCCCAGGACTCAGAGGTGGAAGCAATTGCCTTCCCTTTCCTCTTTCTTAAGGTTTTTCTGGCCTTAGGTGCCATCAATGGTTATGGAAAAACAAAAAAAAAACTATGCTTTTACCACACTAAACTTAGAATGTTGCTCGTCCTCGAGCAAGAGAAGAAAGAATAGAAGAAGAAGAAGATATGGAGGAGAGGGAGAAAGGTGTGTATACGGTCATTTAGGGTGGGTTTGGATGGGAAAGAGTGGATGGATGTGAGTGGTGAAAAGGTGATGGAGAAGAGAGATTGAAGTGATTGGTGAAGAAGAGAGAAGGTAAGTTGAGGTAGGTGGGGATCCTGTGGAGTCCACAGATCCTGAGGTGTCAAGGATTTACATCCCTGCACCAATGAGGCGTGTAAAACGCCCTCTGCATGCAATCCTGGCGTTCAACGCCATATTGATGCTTGTTTCTGGCGTTAAATGCGACCTCTATACTTGTTTTGGGCGTTCAACGCCCATTTGCAGCATGTATCTGGCGTTGAACGCCAGTTCCATGCTTGTTTCTGGCGTTCAGCGCCAGCTCTCCTCAGGGTGTATTCCTGGCGTTTAAACGCCAGGATGCTGCTTGTTTCTGGCGTTCAACGCCAGATCCATACTCTGTTCTGGCGTTGAACGCCAGCCAGATGCTCCTTACTGGTGTTTAAACGCCAGTAAGCCCTTCCTCCAGGGTGTACTTTTTCTTCTGCTGTTTTTGATTCTATTTTTAATTTTTGTATTTATTTCGTGACTCCACATGATCATGAACCTAATAAAACATAAAAGAACAATAAAAGAAAAAATAAAATTAGATAAATAAAAATTAGGTTGCCTCCCAATAAGCGCTTCTTTAATGTCAATAGCTTCACAGTGGGCTCTCATGGAGCCTCACAGGTGATCAGGTCAATGTTGTAGACTCCCAACACCAAACTTAGAGTTTGGATGTGGGGATTCAACACCAAACTTAGAGTTTGGCTGTGGCATCTCAACACCAAACTTAGAGTTTGATTGTGGGGGCTTTGTTTGACTTTGTACTGAGAGAAGCTTTTCATGCTTCCTCTCCATGTATACAGAAGAACACCCTTGGGTCTTAAACACAAGGTAGTCCCCATTCAATTGAAGGACTAATTCTCATCTGTTAACATCTATCATAGCTCCTGCTGTGGCTAGGAAAGGTCTTCCAAGGATGATGCATTCATCCTCCTCCTTCCTAGTGTCTAAGATTATGAAATCAGCAGGGATGTAAAGGCCTTCAACCTTCACTAACACGTCCTCTACCAATCCATAAGCCTGTCTTACTGACTTATCTGCCATTTGTAATGAGAATATGGCAGGTTGTACCTCAATGATCCCCAGCTTCTCCATTACAGAGAGTGGCATAAGATTTATGCCTGACCCTAGGTCACACAGAGCCTTTTCAAAGGTCATGGTGCCTATGGTACAGCGTATTAAGAATTACCAGGATCTTGTCTCTTTTGAGGTAAAGTTTGCTGAACCCATGTATCTGCTAGTTCACTAATGAGCAAGGGAGGTTCACCTTCCCAAGTCTCATTACCAAACAATTTGGCATTCAGTTTCATGATGGCTCCTAAATATTGAGCAACTTGCTTTCCAGTTACATCTTCATCCTCTTCAGAGAAAGAATAGTCTTCAGAGTTCATGAATGGCAGAAGGAGGTTTAATGGGATCTCTATCTATGGTCTCTATACGACCTTCAGATCCCTTTGGGTCCTCAATAGGGAGCTCCTTCTTGCTTGAGAGACGTCACATGAGGTCTTCCTCATTGGGATTCACGTCCTCTCCTTCCTCCCTAGGTTCGGCCATGTTGATTATGTCTATGGCCTTGCACTCTCTTTTTGGATTCTCTTCAGTATTGCTTGGGAGAGTACTAAGAGGAGTTTCAGTGACTTTCTTACTCAGCTGGCCCACTTGTGCCTCCAAACTTCTGATGGAGGACCTTGTTTCACTCATGAAACTTAAAGTGACCTTAGACAGATCAGAGACTATGTTTGCTAAGTTAGAGGGGCTCTATTCAAAATTTTCTGTCTGTTGCTGAGAAGATGATGAAAAAGGCTTGCTATTGCTGAGCCTATTTCTTACACCATTATTAAAGCCTTGTTGAGGCTTTTGTTGATCTTTTCATGAGAAATTTGGATGATTTCTCCATGATGAATTATAGGTGTTTCCATAAGGTTCACCCATATAATTTACCTCTGCCATTGCTGGGTTCTCAGGATCATAAGCTTCTTCTTCAGAAGATGCCTCTTTAGTACTGTTGGATGCATTTTGCCATCCATTCAGACTTTGAGAAATCATGTTGACTTGCTGAGTCAACATTTTGTTCTGAGCCAATATGGCATTCAGAGCATCAATTTCAAGAACTCCCTTCCTCTGAGGCGTCCCATTATTCACAGAATTCCTCTCAGAAGTGTACATGAACTGGTTATTTGCAACCATGTCAATAAGTTCTTGAGCTTCTGTAGGCGTTTTCTTTAGGTGAATGGATCCACCTGCAGAATGGTCCAATGACATCTTAGAGAACTCAGATAGACCATAATAGAATATATCCAGAATAGTCCACTCTGAAAGCATGTCAGAAGGACATCTTTTGGTCATCTGCTTGTATCTTTCCCAAGCTTCATAGAGGGATTCACCATCTTTTTGTTTAAAAGTCTGAACATCCACTCTAAGCTTGCTCAGCTTTTGAGGAGGAAAGAACTTAGCCAAGAAGGCCGCGACCAGCTTATCCTATGAGTCCAGTCTATCTTTAGGCTGTGAGTCCAACCATGTTCTAGCTCTGTCTCTTACAGCAAAAGGGAAAAGCATGAGCCTGTAGACTTTAGGATCTACTCCATTAGTCTTAACAGTCTCACAGATCTGCAAGAACTCAGTTAAAAACTGGTAGGGATCTTCTGATGGAAGTCCATGAAACTTGCAATTCTTTTGCATTAGAGCAACTAGTTGAGGTTTCAGCTCAAAATTGTTTGCTCCAATGGCAGGGATTGAGATGCTTCTTCCATCAAACTTGGAAGTAGGTGTGGTATAATCACCAAGCATCCTCCTTGCATTATTATTTTCGGCTGCCATCTTTTCTTCCTTTTTGAAAATTTCTGTAAGGTTGTCTCTGGATTGTTGTAATTTAGCTTCTCTTAGTTTCCTCTTCAGAGTCCTTTCAGGTTCAGGATCTGCTTCAACAAGAATATTCTTGTCCTTGCTCCTGCTCATATGAAAAAGAAGGGAACAGAAAATAATAATAGGGATCCTCTTTACCACAGTAGAGAGATTCCTTTATGTTAGTAGAAGAAGAAGGGAATAGAAGAAGGAAAGGGTAAGAATCCAAACACAAGGGTGAAGATAAGTTCAGATTCTTTGAGATGAAGAGAAGTGTTAGTAAATAAATAAATAAATAGAAGGAGATGAGAAGGAGAGAGTTCGAAAATTAATTTTGAAAAAGGGTTAGTGAATTTCGAAAATTAAAAGAAGAATTAAAATTAAAATTAAAATTTAAAATAATTAGTTAATTAAAAGAATTTTGAAAAAGAGGGTGGTAATTTTTGAAAATTAGAGAGAGAAAAATAGTTAGGTGGTTTTGAAAAAGATAAGATATAGTTAATACAAACAAAAAGTCAACTAGTTAGTTGAAGAAGATTTGAAAATCAATTTTGAAAAGATAAGAAGTTGGAAAAGACATTTTAAAATCAAATTTTTGAAAAAGATAAAAAGATATGATTGAAAAAGATTTAATTAAAAAGATATGATGGAAAAATATTTTGAAAAAGATTTGATTTTTAAAATCAAAATTGATTACTTGACTAACAAGAAACTAAAAGATATGATTCTAGAATTTAAATATTGAACCTTTCTTAATAAGAAAGTAACAAACTTCAAATTTTTGAATCAATCACATTAATTGTTAGTAAAGCCTTTGAAAATCATGAATTAAAGACAAGAAAAAGATTTTAAAATTCAAATTAAAAATTTTCAAAAAATAGTAAGAAAAAATGAAAAAGATTTGATTTTTGAAAAAAATTTGAAAAGATAAGATTTTTAAAATTGAAAATTTGACTTGACTTATAAGAAATAGCTAAGTTTTAAAAATTTTTGACTAAGTCAACTCAAATTTTTGAAATTTTGAGAGAAATAAGGAAAATATATTTTTTTTTATTTTTGAATCTTTAATGATGAAAGGGAAAAACATAAAAATGACCCAAAACATGAAAATTTTTGGATCAAAACCAATGATGTATGCAAGAACACTATGAATGTCAAGATGAACACCAAGAACAACTTGAAGATCAAGATGAACATCAAGAACATATTTTTGAAAATTTTTTATGCAAAGAAAACATACAAGATACCAAACTTAGAAATCTTTAATGCTTAGACACTATGAATGCAAAAATGCATATGAGAAACAACAAAAGATACAAAACAAGAAAACATCAAGATCAAATAAGAAGACTTACCAAGAACAACTTGAAGATCATGAAGAACACCATGCATGAAAATTTCAAAAAATGCATAATTTTTAAAAATATGTAATTGACACCCAACTTAAAAATTGACACTAGACTCAAACAAGAAACATAAAAATATTTTTTATTTTTTTCGATTTTATAATTTTTTTTGGATTTTATTTTATATTTTTCGAAAACATATTTTGAAAAAAGGAAGTAATGAATCCAAAGTCCTCAATCAAAATTTCAGGAATCATATAATGTTAGTCTAAAGCTCCGGTCCAGGAATTAGACATGGCTTTACAACCAACCAAGCTTCAACATGTTACATGAAACTCTAGAATTCATTCTTAAAAACTCTGAAAATTTTCAAAAACAGGTGATAAATTTTTGAAAGATTTTTGAAAAATTTTTGAAAATAAAACAAAAAAGAAAATTACCTAATCTGAGCAACAAGATGAACCGTCAGTTGTCCAAACTCGAACAATCCCCGGCAACGGCGCCAAAAACTTGGTGCACGAAATTGTGATCTCTAATAATGGCATTCAACTTGGTATGCGCATCTACTAACTCAGCACTTTCTTCACAAATTCGCACAACTAACTAGCAAGTGCACTGGGTTGTCCAAGTAATAAACCTTACGTGAGTAAGGGTCGATCCCACGGAGATTGTTGGTATGAAGCAAGCTATGGTCATCTTGTAAATCTCAGTTAGGCGAATTTAAATGATTATATTGGTTTTCGAAAATAATAATAAATAAAACATAAAATAAAGATAAAGATACTTATGTAGATCATTGGTGGGAATTTCAGATAGGCGTATGAAGATGCTGTACTCCTTCTGAATCTCTGCTTTCCTACTGCCTTCATCCAATCCTTCTTACTCCTTTCCATGGCAAGCTGTATGTAGGGCATCACTGTTGTCAATGGCTACATCCCATCCTCTCAGTGAAAATGGTCTAAATGCTCTATCACAGCACGACTAATCATCTGTCGGTTCTCGATCATGTCGGAATAGAATCCATTGATTATTTTGCGTTTGTCATCACGCCCAACAATCGCGAGTTTGAAGCTCGTCACAATCATTCAATCCCTGAATCCTACTCGGAATACCACAGACAAGGTTTAGACTTTTCGGATTCTCATGAATGCCGCCATCAATTCTAGCTTATACCACGAAGATTCTGATTAAGGAATCTAAGAGATATGCGTTCGGTCTAAGGTAGAACGGAAGTGGTTGTCAGTCACGTGTTCATAGGTGAGAATGATGATGAGTGTCACTGATCATCGCATTCGTCATGTTGAAGTGCAACGAATATCTTAGAATAAGAATAAGCTAAATTGAATAGAAAATAGTTGTAATTGCATTAAAACTTAAGGTACAGCAGAGCTCCACACCCTTAATCTATGGTGTGTAGAAACTCCACCATTGAAAATACAAAAGTGATCAAGGTCCAGGCATGGCCGAATGGCCAGCCTCCACAAAAGACATATGAATTCGAAAATAGGGAAAAGGACCAGATATGTGGTCAAAAGACACTAGTACAATAGTAAAAAGTTCTATTTATATTAAAACTAGCTACTAGGGTTACAGAGATAAGTGATTGATGTAGAAATCCACTTCCGGAGCCCACTTGGTGTGTGCTTGGGCTAACCTTGAGCTTTACACGTGCAGAGGCTTCTTTTGGAGTTAAACGTCAAGTTGTAACGTGTTTTTGGCGTTTAACTCTGGTTTGTGACGTGTTTCTGGCGTTTGACTCCAGAATGCAGCATGGAACTGGCGTTGAATGCCAGTTTGCGTCATCTAATCTCGAATAAAGTATGGACTATTATATATTGCTGGAAATCTCTGGATGTCTACTTTCCAACGCCGTTGAGAGCGTGCCATTTGAAGTTCTATATCTCCAGAAAGTCCATTTCGAGTGCAGGGAGGTCAGAATCCAACAACATCAGCAGTCCTTTGTCAGCCTTCTTATCAGAGTTTTGCTCAGGTCCCTTAATTTCAACCAGAAAATACCTGAAATCACAGAAAAGTACACAAACTCATAGTAAAGTTCAGAAATGTGAATTTAGCATAAAAACTAATGAAAACATCCCTAAAAGTAGCTAGATCCTACTAAAAACTACCTAAAAATAATGCCAAAAACCGTATAAATTATCCGCTCATCAATATTAGTTTTTAATTTTAAAAAAATTGTGCTTGTGTGCTGAGAATGCATCCAGCCATGAGTTAATAAATGACTTGTTGAACCATAAGTCTCTTGCGAATGATGTTGCATGCTCTAGGGAAAAGAACAGAGATGCCTTTGCAAAACGAGAAGCTAATGCCGCAAAGAAAAAGGTCCCTCTCTTTCAATTTTCCTGATAAGTCCCATCATGATACAGGTGAGCAAATTAGGTTTAAGTATACACGTCAATTATTATATAGCTCTAGGTACACTGGGTAAAAAAAAAGACAAATTAAATAACTTTAATTTGTAACAGATGGTTAATATCACTTTTCAGGTGGATCAATTGTTACGGATGAGAATCTCTAATTCAAGTCTTTCTATGTTCTAGTTTCTAACATATGCTATTTGCTAGTTAATAAAATTGCAAGTGTCTAACTCTCAACTAGACTATACATAGAGTAATAGTGTACATGTCCTATATTGGTAACCAAATACATCTATAAATCAGCATCCTCTTCTCAAGTTTCGATGACATCAGTGTTAGGTTCTTCTAAATCACCGTCCCTTGTCAACAAAATACCTTTAACGTCACACTTAGACAACCTAGTCAAACTTAGTTGGAGAGAAAGTTCGACCTCACAGTGTTCATTGTCTTCACCCATGTCAAACAAATCTCTTGGCTTCACATGGACCACGACACTCCATTCCTTATCAATTTCATCTTCCACATAGTATACAAGGCGAGCCTCGGATGCAAGAATGTACGACTCATCATCTTCATGATCATCTGTGTGAATCGGATTACTGAAGTTGATACAAATGTGACCCAAAATGTCTTGCTTTATGCCTCTGCCAAATTTAGTGTTTGCCCATAGGCACCTGAACAAGACTACAATAAATTGTCCAATATAATTTAGTTCAGTGATATCCACTAATCTTCTACAATACGAGACGCCACCAACAGCAACATTACTATTATGAGTACTTGCATAACTTCTAATATCAGAAGTGACATATACCCAACTATTTTGGGTTCTCATCCCATCTTCTCACGACAGGGTTCTAAACTTAAATTCATTGACGTTGTATGCCTTCAAGAGCCTAGCCTGAATATTGGGGCCACATGCGAGCCACTACAATTCTCTTGAGTGCCTGGTGCTTCCCAATGGTAACTAACAGGAAACAATTACACATTTTCTCAGTTCATATATAGAAAACAAGATACTACCAAATATGTAAACTGATCAGGCATATGAAACTTACACCTTATGCCTGAACCACTAAGGAAATTATTTGTGGACAACCTTGTCAATATGAGATTGGGATCTTGTTTTACTTCGTAGCCTTCTTTTTGTGCTCATAAAATCTTTAAGTATATCACGAGGATTTAATGTCAAAATATAAAAAAATGCCTTTGGTCATGTCATAAATCACTAAAACAACTGCACTTACTCTGAGAAATTTTCTATAGCCGTGCAATTGACCAATATGTGACGATGTGCTCGAAATATATCTTTCGGTGTAAGATTAAAAAATACCGTAGCCCCGACCTCCCTGCCAATCAGTGGGAACATCTTGCCACTTCGTTAGTCACATCTTCGCTCGGTCAATCATCAACATGCATTGGTCGATTGATCCTACTCTCAACATTATCCAAGTATCTTGAACAAAATGTGAGAATCTCATCAGTTATGTAGCCCTCTGCAATTGAGCCTTCTGGTTGGACCCTATTACGCACGTATTGCTAGAGTCGACATAAGTGCCTTTATGATAGTAGGATATGAGTGTTAGTATCATAAGGCAATCAGAATATTAGCAATGTAAAATTAATCGCATAGTTACCTTTGAATTGGGTACATCCACCGATAATGCACTGGGCCCCTAAGGCGTACCTCTTCGACCAGATGTAGGGTTAAGTGTACCATGACTGTAAAGAAAGATGGTAGAAAAATTATCTCCATGTGACAAAGAGTGAGGACCACATGATTCTGAAGGAGAGAAAGTTGTTGAGGGTCTATGAGTTTACTGCATAAGTGTCGAAAAAAATGAGAAATCTGCCAAGACGATTGACACTGGGGGAGTCAATACATTCTTTGATGCAATTGGCATTAGATGTTCCATTAGAATGTGATAGTCATGACTTTTCAAGCCGGATAACTTTCGCTATGGTAAGTCAACACAGCGAGAAATGTTACTCAAGTGACCATCAAGAAAGACCACATTCTTGATAGTCCTAAGAAAGACATCCTTTTGTGAAGGCAACATGGAGAAGATCCCAGTGGAATACTTTCCATCTTCCTATGGCTAGAGTTCATGCATGATTCCCATAAGTTGGAGGTCTTTTCGAACTTTAAGATGGTCCTTAGATTTATCACTATTATTCAGTATGGTGTAAACTACGTTGTCACACACATTCTTTTCTATGTGCATCACGTCAAGGTTGTGACGCAATAAATTATTCTCCCAATATAGGAGTTCAAAGAATATACTCCTCTTTTTCCAAGGAGACTCGTTTTGCACTATAGCTTGTTGTTCGCATGCTCTTTTCCCAGCAATCGCTTGCACCTTGCCTGGCTTGACATGCACATTCTCTAACTGTCTGAAAATATCTCCACCAGATAACTTGATAGGGAGACTTCTATCCTCTATCTTTCCATCAAATCTAACCCGATCCTGCTTAAATCTGTGGCCTTGACTCAAAAAGCACCAATGACCCATGAAACACCATTTCTGACTGCAGGTGAGTCGGTTAGTCTCAGCATCCAAGGTGCACATAGGACAAGCTCTGCCATCATATGTATTTCACCCAGATAAATTGCCCAAGCCTAGAAAATTGCTGATTGTCGACAATAACGCAGCATACATCTTGAATGTTTTCTTCTCGTTAGCGTCGTACGTCTCAACACCACCCCACAGCTGCTTCAACTCTTTTATCAAGGGTTGTAGATAGATATTTATGTCATTTCCATGTATTTTGGGACTGGGAATAATCATAGAGAGCATAAAAGTGCTGGGTTTCATACAATCCCAGGGAGGTAAGTTGTACGAGATAAGAATCATGGGCCAAATCGAGTACCTTGAGTTGAGATTTCTAAAATGATTAAAGTCATCGCTAGCTAATGCTAAGTGAACACTGCGCGAATCGTTGTTGAAGTCAGCATATCTTCTATCAAATGCCTTCCATGCCTCACCTTCCATTGGATGCCTCAAAAAACCATCAGAATTAGGACCTTTCTTATGTCACAACATGTTAACTGAAGTGTTATTGGACATGAGCAACCGCTGCAGTCGTGGAACAAAGGGAAAGTAACGAAGAATCTTCGCCGCCTATGGTTTTCCATTCTTCTTAACAATCACATTAATCCTGACAACAGAATTTCTCTTAGTTTTTTGCTTCCATCTCAGTGTCCCACATCGCTTGCACCTAGACAGATCTTGATCGCTGCCCTGATATAGCATGCAGTCATTCAGACATGTATCTATCTTCCTATACATACCAAGCGTTCTTATGTTCTTCTTCGTATCATGCAATGAAGTCAGAATCTTTACATGCTCAAAGGCATCCCACAGTAGCTCTAGTATCATTTCGAAGGCCTTGTCGCTCACTCTGCACATGCACTTTATATGGTATAACCTCACCAAGAAAGACAACTTCGAGAATTTTGAGCATCCCAGATACAACTCCTGCTCTCTGGTGCGCGAAATCGTGATCACTACAACTTCGCACAACTAACCAGCAAGTGCCCTGGGTCGTCCAAGTAATACCTTACGTGAGTAAGGGTCGATCCCACGGAGATTGTTGGTATGAAGCAAGCTATGGTCACCTTGTAAATCTTAGTCAGGTAGACTCAAATGGGTATAGATGATGAATAAAACATAAAGATAAAGATAGAGATACTTATGTATATCATTGGTGAGAGCTTCAGATAAGCGTATGAAGGTGCTTGTCCCTTCCGTCTCTCTGCTTTCCTACTGTCTTCATCCAATCCTTCTTACTCCTTTCCATGGCAAGCTTATGCAAGGGTTTCACCGTTGTCAGTGGCTACCTCCCATCCTCTCATTGGAAATGTTCAACGCACCCTGTCACGGCACGACTATCCATCTGTCGGTTCTCAATCAGGCCGGAATAGAATCCAGTGATTCTTTTGCGTCTGTCACTAACGCCCCGCCTTCAGGAGTTTGAAGCATGTCACAGTCATTCAATCATTGAATCCTACTCAGAATACCATAGACAAGGTTAGACCTTTCGGATTCTCTTGAATGCCGCCATCAGTTCTTGCCTATACCACGAAGACTCTGATCTCACGGAATGGCTGGCTCGTTTGTCAGGCGAGCGCTCGGTTGTCAGGCGATCAACCATGCATCGTGTATCAGGAATCCAAGAGATAAACATTAGAGCCTCGTTTGCTTGTAGAACAAAAGTGGTTGTCAGTCACTTTGTTCATAAGTGAGAATGATGATGAGCGTCACATAATCATCACATTCATCAAGTTCTTGAGTGCGAATGAATATCTTAGAATAAGAACAAGCGGAATTGAATAGAAGAACAATAGTAATTGCATTAATACTCGAGGTACAGCAGAGCTCCACACCTTAATCTATGGTGTGTAGAAACTCCACCGTTGAAAATACATAAGAACAAGGTCTAGGCATGGCCGTGAGGCCAGCCTCCCAAAGTGATCAAAAGATCTAAAGATCAAAAGATTCCAAAGATCAGAAGATGAAAATACAATAGTAAAAGGTCCTATATATAGAGAACTAGTAGCCTAAGGTGTACAAAGATGAGTAAATGACATAAAAATCCACTTCCGGGCCCACTTGGTGTGTGCTTGGGCTGAGCATTGAAGCATTTTTCGTGTAGAGACTCTTCTTGGAGTTAAACGCCAGCTTTTGTGCCAGTTTGGGCGTTTAACTCCCATTTTGGTGCCAGTTCCGGCGTTTAACGCTGGGAATTCTGAGGGTGACTTTGAACGCCAGTTTGGGCCATCAAATCTTGGGCAAAGTATGGACTATCATATATTGCTGGAAAGCCCAGGATGTCTACTTTCCAACGCCGTTGAGAGCGCGCCAATTGGGCTTCTGTATCTTCAGAAAATCCACTTCGAGTACAGGGAGGTCAGAATCCAACAGCATCTACAGTCCTTTTCAGTCTCTGAATCAGATTTTTGCTCAGGTCCCTCAATTTCAGCCAGAAAATATCTGAAATCACAGAAAAATACACAAACTCATAGTAAAGTCCAGAAAAGTGAATTTTAACTAAAAACTAATAAAAATATACTAAGAACTCAACTAAAACTACTAAAAACATACTAAAAACAGTGCAAAAAAGCGTACAAATTATCCGCTCATCACAACACCAAACTTAAATTGTTGCTTGTCCTCAAGCAACTGAAAATCAAATAAGATAAAAAGAAGAGAATATGCAATGAATTCCAAAAACATCTATGAAGATCAGTATCAATTAGATGAGCGGGACTTTTAGCTTTTTGCCTCTGAATAGTTTTGGCATCTCACTCTATCCTTTGAAATTCAGAATGATTGGCTTCTTTAGGAACTCAGAATCCAGATAGTGTTATTGATTCTCCTAGTTAAGTATGATGATTCTTGAACACAGCTACTTATTGAGTCTTGGCCGTGGCCCAAAGCACTCTGTCTTCCAGTATTACCACCGGATACATACATGCCACAGACACATAATTGGGTGAACCTTTTCAGATTGTGACTCAGCTTTGCTAGAGTCCCAATTAGAGGTGTCCAGGGTTCTTAAGCACACTCTTTTTGCCTTGGATCACAACTTTATTTCTTTCTTTTTCTTTCTTTTTCTTTTTCTCTTTTTCCCCCCTTTTTTTCTTTTTTTTCGTTTTTTGTATTCACTGCTTTTTCTTACTTCAAGAATCATTTTTATGATTTTTTCAGATCCTCAGTAACATGTCTCCTTTTTCATCATTCTTTCAAGAGCCAACATTCATGAACCACAAATTCAAAAGACATATGCACTGTTTAAGCATACATTCAGAAAACAAAAGTGTTGCCACCACATCAAAATAATTAATCTGCTATAAAATTCAAAATTCATGCAATTCTTCTCTTTTTCAATTAAGAACATTTTTTTATTTAAGAAAGGTGATGGATTCATAGGACATTCATAACTTTAAGGCATAGACACTAAGACACTAATGATCATAAGACACAAACATGGGCAAACATAAAGCACAAATTTTCGAAAAACAAGAAAATAAAGAACAAGGAGATTAAAGAACGGGTCCACCTTAGTGATGGCGGCTTGTTCTTCCTCTTGAAGGTCTTATGGAGTGCTTGAGCTCCTCAATATCTCTTCCTTGTCTTTGATGCTCCTCTCTCATGATTCTTTGATCTTCTTTAATTTCATGGAGGAGGATGGAATGTTCTTGGTGCTCCACTCTTAGTTGTCCCATGTTGGAACTCAACTCTCCTAGGGAGGTGTTAATTTGCTCCCAATAGTCTTGTGGAGGAAAGTGCATCCCTTGAGGCATCTCAGGGATCTCATGATGAGAGGGGTCTCTTGTTTGCTCCATCCTTTTCTTAGTGATGAGCTTGAGGTCATGCCTTCTCAGTTGAACCGGCTTCCCTCTTGAATCTCTCTTCCATTGGGCGCCCTCTTCACAAATGTCAGTGAGGACTTGGTCCAACCTTTGATCAAAGTTGACCCTTCTAGTGTAAGGATGTTCATCTCCTTGCATCATAGGCAAGTTGAATGCCAACCTTACATTTTCCGGACTAAAATCCAAGTATTTCCCCCGAACCATAGTAAGCCAATTCTTTGGATCCGGGTTCACACTTTGATCATGGTTCTTGGTGATCCATGCATTGGCATAGAACTCTTGAACCATTAAGATTCCGACTTGTTGAATGGGGTTGGTGAGAACTTCCCAACCTCTTCTTCGGATCTCATGTCGGATCTCCGGATATTCACTCTTTTTGAGTAAAAAAGGGGCCTCGGGGATCACCTTCTTCAAGGCCACAACTTCATAGAAGTGGTCTTGATGCACCCTTGAGATGAATCTCTCCATCTCCCATGACTCGGAGGTGGAAGCTTTTGCCTTCCCTTTCCTCTTTCTAGAGGTTTCTCCGGCCTTGGATGCCATAAATGGTTATGGAAAAACAAAAAGCAATGCTTTTACCACACCAAACTTAAAAGGTTTGCTCGTCCTCGAGCAAAAGAAGAAAGAAGAGAGTAGAAGAAGAAGAAATGAGGAAGAAGGGAATGGCTTTGTGTTCGGCCAAAGAGGGTGAGAAGTGGTGTTTAGGTTGTGTGAAAATGAAGGAGTGAAGAAGGGTTTATGGGGAAGAGGTATTGAGGTGATTGGTGAATGGGTGAAGAAGAAGAGAGAGTGGTGGGGTTGGTGGGGATCCTGTGGGGTCCACAGATCCTGAGGTGTCAAGGAAAAGTCATCCCTGCACCAAATGGCATGCAAAATTGCGTTTTTAGCCAATTCTGGCGTTAAACGCCGGGCTGGTGCCCATTTCTGGCGTTTAACGCCAGGTTCTTGCCCTTTCCTGGCGTTTAACGCCAGTCTGGTGCCCCTTTCTGGCGTTAAACGCCCAGAATGGTGCCAGACTGGGCGTTAAACGCCCATCTGCTAGCCTTACTGGCGTTTAAACGCCAGTAGGTTCTTCCTCCAGGGTGTGCTGTTTTTCTTCCTGTTTTTCATTTTGTTTTTGCTTTTTCAATTGATTTTGTGACTTCTTATGATCATCAACCTACAAAAAATATAAAATAACAAAAGAAAATAGATAAAATATAACATTGGGTTGCCTCCCAACAAGCGCTTCTTTAATGTCAGTAGCTTGACAGAGGGCTCTCATGGAGCCTCACAGATACTCAGAGCAATGTTGGAACCTCCCAACACCAAACTTAGAGTTTGGTTGTGGCCTCCCAACACCAAACTTAGAGTTTGACTGTGGGGGCTCTGTTTGACTCTGATTTGAGAGAAGCTCTTCATGCTTCCTCTCCATGGTGACAGAGGGGTATCCTTGAGCCTTAAACACAAAGGATTCTTCATTCACTTGAATGATCAGTTCACCTCCATCAACATCAATCACAGCCTTTGCTGTGGCTAGGAAGGGTCTGCCAAGGATGATAGATTCATCCATGCATTTCCCAGTCTCTAGGACTATGAAATCAGTAGGGATGTAATGGTCTTCAATCTTCATCAGAACATCCTCTACAAGTCCATAAGCTTGTTTTCTTGAGTTGTCTACCATCTCTAGTGAGATTCTTGCAGCTTGTACCTCAAAGATCCCTAGCTTCTCCATTACAGAGAGAGGCATGAGGTTTACACTTGACCCTAAGTCACACAGAGCCTTCTTGAAGGTTATGGTGCCTATGGTACAAGGTATTGAAAACTTCCCAGGATCTTGTCTCTTTTGAGGTAATTTCTGCCTAGACAAGTCATCCAGTTCTTTGGTGAGCAAAGGAGGTTCGTTCTCCCAAGTCTCATTTCCAAATAACTTGTCATTTAGCTTCATGATTGCTCCAAGGTATTTAGCAACTTGCTCTTCAGTGACATACTCATCCTCTTCAGAGGAAGAATACTCATCAGATCTCATGAAAGGCAGAAGTAAGTCCAATGGAATCTCTATGGTCTCATTTTGAGCCTCAGATTCCCATGGTTCCTCATTGGGGAACTCAGTGGAGGCCAGTGGACGTCCATTGAGGTCTTCCTCAGTGGCGTTCACTGCCTCTCCTTCCTCTCCAAATTCGGCCATGTTGATGGCCTTGCACTCTCCTTTTGGATTTTCTTCTGTATTGCTTGGAAGAGTACTAGGAGGGAGTTCAGTAACTTTCTTGCTCAGCTGACCCACTTGTGCCTCCAAATTCCTAATGGAGGATCTTGTTTCAGTCATGAAACTTTGAGTGGTTTTGATTAGATCAGAGACCATGGTTGCTAAGTCAGAGGGGTTCTGCTTAGAATTCTCTGTCTATTGCTGAGAAGATGATGGAAAAGGCTTGCCATTGCTAAACCTGTTTCTTCCATCATTATTGTTGTTGAAACCTTATTGAGGTCTCTCTTGATTCTTCCATGAGAAATTTGGGTGATTTCTCCATGAAGAATTATAGGTGTTTCCATAGGGTTCTCCTAGGTAATTCACCTCTTCTATTGAAGGGTTCTCAGGATCATAAGCTTCTTCTTCAGATGAAGCATCCTTAGTACTGCCAGGTGCATTTTGCATTCCAGACAGACTTTGAGAAATCAAATTGACTTGTTGAGTCAATATCTTGTTCTGAGCCAGAATGGCATTCAGAGTATCAATCTCAAGAACTCCTTTCTTCTGACTTGTCCCATTGTTCACAGGATTCCTTTCAGAAGTGTACATGAATTGGTTATTTGCAACCATTTCAATTAGCTCTTGAGCTTCTGTAGGCGTCTTCTTCAGATGAAGAGATCCTCCAGCAGAGCTATCCAAAGACATCTTGGATAGTTCAGAGAGACCATCATAGAAAATACCTATGATGCTCCATTTAGAAAGCATGTCAGATGGACATTTTCTGATCAATTGTTTGTATCTTTCCCAAGCTTCATAGAGGGATTCTCCTTCCTTCTGTCTGAAGGTTTGGACTTCCACTCTAAGCTTACTCAATTTTTGAGGTGGAAAGAACTTTACCAAGAAGGCATTGACTAGCTTTTCCCATGAGTCCAGGCTTTCTTTAGGTTGTGAGTCCAACCATGTCCTAGCTCTGTCTCTTACAGCAAAAGGGAATAGCATAAGTCTGTAGACCTCAGGGTCAACCCCATTAGTCTTGACAGTGTCACAGATTTGCAAGAATTCAGCTAAGAACTGATGAGGATCTTCCAATGGAAGTCCATGGAACTTGCAATTCTGTTGCATTAGAGAAACTAATTGAGGCTTAAGCTCAAAGTTGTTTGCTCCAATGGCAGGGATAGAGATGCTTCTCCCATAGAAGTCGGGAGTAGGTGCAGTAAAGTCACCCAGCACCTTCATTGCATTGTTTGCATTGTTGTTGTTTTCGGCTGCCATGGTTTCTTCTTCTTTGAAGAATTCGGTTAGGTCCTCTACAGAGAATTGTGCCTTAGCTTCTCTTAGCTTTTGCTTCAAGGTCCTTTCAGGTTCAGGGTCAGCTTCAACAAGAATGCCTTTGTCTTTGTTCCTGCTCATATGAAAGAGAAGAGAACAAGAAAATATGGAATCCTCTATGTCACAGTATAGAGATTCCTTGAGGTGTCAGAAGAACAGAAAAATAGAAGGAAGAAGTAGAGAATTCGAACTTAGTGAGATAGAGTTCGAATTGTGCATTGAGGAGGAGTGGTACTCCACAAATAGAAGGATGTGAGAAGAGAGAAAGAAATTTTCGAAAATTAAGTGAAAGATTTTAAGAACATTTTGAAAAATTGAGTGATAATTTTCGAAAACTAAAAGTGGGAAAGAAATCAAGCGATTTTTTAAAAAAAATATGATTGAAAACTATTTTTGAAAAATATGTGATTAAAAAGATATGTTTGAAAAATTATGCTTTTAAAAAGATATGATTGAAAAGATATGATTTGAAAACAATTTTAAAAAGATTTGATTTTAAAATTAATGACTTGGCTAACAAGAAAAGATATGATTCAAACATTAAACCTTTCTCAACAGAAAAGGCAACATACTTAAAATGTTCAATCAAATCATTAATTGTTAGCAAGTATCTTTGAAAAAGGAAAGAAATTGATTTTGAAAACATTTGATTGAAAAGATATGATTTGATTTTGAAAAACTTTGAAAACTTGAAAAAAATTGATTTTGAAAACAAAATCCTCCCCCTTGTGCCATCCTGGCGTTAAACGCCCAGAATGGTGCACATTCTGGCGTTTAACGCCCAATGCACAACCTTTTTGGGCGTTAAACGCCCAACCAGGCACCCTGGCTGGCGTTTAAACGCCAGTCTGTCCTTCTTCACTGGGCGTTTTGAACGCCCAGCTTTTTCTGTGTAATTCCTCTGCTGCATGTTCTGAATCTTCAGTTCCCTATACTATTGACTTGAAAATAGAACCAAGATCAATTAAACAATGCATGCAAGACACCAAACTTAAAATTAGACACTAGACTCAAACAAGAAACATAAAATCTTTTTGGTTTTTATGATTTTTATAAATTTTTTTGTGCTTTTTCGAAAATTATATGAAAATAGAAAATAAAGGTTTCAGAATTCTCAATTTGAATTCCAGGAATCATTGCAATGCTAGTCTAAGACTCCGGTCCAGGAATTAGACATGGCTTCACAGCCAGCCAAGCTTCCAAAGAAAGCTTCGGTCCAAAACACTAGACATGGCCAATGGCCAGCCAAGCCTTAGCAGATCATTGCTCCAATAGCAAGATTGATAGGAATCAACAAGCTCTTGTGATGATCAGTTGAAACCTCGGTCCAATAAGATTAGACATGGCTTCTCAGCCAGCCAGATTTCAACAGATCATCATGAAACTCTAGAACTCATTCTTAAGAACTCTGAAAAAAAAATACCTAATCTAAGCAACAAGATGAACTGTCAGTTGTCCATACACAAAACAATCCCCGGCAACGGCGCCAAAAAACTTGGTGCGCGAAATCGTGATCACTACAACTTCGCACAACTAACCAGCAAGTGCACTGGGTCGTCCAAGTAATACCTTACGTGAGTAAGGGTCGATCCCACGGAGATTGTTGGTATGAAGCAAGCTATGGTCACCTTGTAAATCTTAGTCAGGCAGACTCAAATGGGTATAGATGATGAATAAAACATAAAGATAAAGATAGAGATACTTATGTAATTCATAGGTGAGAATTTCAGATAAGCGTATGGAGATGCTTTGTCCCTTCCGTCTCTCTGCTTTCCTACTGTCTTCATCCAATCCTTCTTACTCCTTTCCATGGCAAGCTTATGCAAGGGTTTCACCGTTGTCAGTGGCTACCTCCCATCCTCTCATTGGAAATGTTCAACGCACCTGTCACGGCACGGCTATCCATCTGTCGGTTCTCAATCAGGCCGGAATAGAATCCAGTGATTCTTTTGCATCTGTCACTAACGCCCCGCCTTCAGGAGTTTGAAGCACGTCACAGTCATTCAATCATTGAATCCTACTCAGAATACCACAGACAAGGTTAGACCTTCCGGATTCTCTTGAATGCCGCCATCAGTTCTTGCCTATACCACGAAGACTCTGATCTCACGGAATGGCTGGCTCGTTTGTCAGGCGAGCGCTCGGTTGTCAGGCGATCAACCATGCATCGTGTATCAGAAATCCAAGAGATAAACATTAGAGCCTCGTTTGCTTGTAGAACAAAAGTGGTTGTCAGTCACTTTGTTCATAAGTGAGAATGATGATGAGCGTCACATAATCATCACATTCATCAAGTTCTTGAGTGCGAATGAATATCTTAGAATAAGAACAAGCGGAATTGAATAGAAGAACAATAGTAATTGCATTAATACTCGAGGTACAGCAGAGCTCCACACCTTAATCTATGGTGTGTAGAAACTCCACCGTTGAAAATACATAAGAACAAGGTCTAGGCATGGCCGCGAGGCCAGCCTCCCAAAGTGATCAAAAGATCTAAAGATCAAAAGATTCCAAAGATCAGAAGATGAAAATACAATAGTAAAAGGTCCTATATATAGAGAACTAGTAGCCTAAGGTGTACAAAGATGAGTAAATGACATAAAAATCCACTTCCGGGCCCACTTGGTGTGTGCTTGGGCTGAGCATTGAAGCATTTTTCGTGTAGAGACTCTTCTTGGAGTTAAACGCCAGCTTTTGTGCCAGTTTGGGCGTTTAACTCCCATTTTGGTGCCAGTTCCGGCGTTTAACGCTGGGAATTCTGAGGGTGACTTTGAACGCCGGTTTGGGCCATCAAATCTTGGGCAAAGTATGAACTATCATATATTGCTGGAAAGCCCAGGATGTCTACTTTCCAACGCCGTTGAGAGCGCGCCAATTGGGCTTCTGTAGCTCCAGAAAATCCACTTCGAGTGCAGAGAGGTCAGAATCCAACAACATATGCAGTCCTTTTCAGTCTCTGAATCAGATTTTTGCTCAGGTCTCTCAATTTCAGCCAGAAAATACCTGAAATCACAGAAAAACACACAAACTCATAGTAAAGTCCAGAAAAGTGAATTTTAACTAAAAACTAATAAAAATATACTAAGAACTCAACTAAAACTACTAAAAACATACTAAAAACAGTGCCAAAAAGCGTTCAAATTATCCGCTCATCACTCTCCATCTTCAAGCAGGTCATGAAAATTACGGGCCTCGCGACTAAGTTCGTTGTACATATACAGCAACTCTTCGACATCCCCCCCCCCCCGGAATGTTTGTTGCTTGAGTCTTCATCATCGGCAACCAGTCCGGGGAAGTTGAATGCATCGTGGACCATGTCGCGCATTGGATCTCTAAGGTTTCTACACGGTTCACCTTCCTGTCTATCACTAGAGCTCTTTCCTACGGTCTCTCACCGTAATGTAGCCAAAAGGTATAATTAGGGAGAAAAGGTTTTATTAGCAGATGATCGTAGGCATCCTCTCTATTTTGGAAAAGAAGGAACCCGCACGAAGGACATGGATAGTGTATTATTCCATCGGAGGCTACACTAGTGAATGCGAAGTCCAGAAATATGTTTAAGTCTGTATTATATTCTTAACTATCTCGTGGCTTTGAGATCCAACTCTTATTTATATCTAATTTAATGAAATTATACAAAAAAAATAAAGAAACAATTCATAAAGTCATACAAATAGATAAAATTTAACCAAATTTTGGGCTATGTGTCAAAAGAAATAATTATAGTTTACCATAATAATATAATAGGAGAGTAATAATAGATTTAAATTCAATATTATTAGTAATCTCATAAAGAGTGAGAGAATAACTTAATAAGGAATTAGAAACAAAGTTACTTGCACCTCGGATAATATAGAGCATACGAATTGTATTGAGAAGGTTACTTACTCATTGCAAAATTCTGCTGTTTCCAAAAAATTATTAGAAGAAAGAATTTCTAGTTCCGAAGCGAAAAATAAAAGAGGGAAGAAAAGCTTCCTTAAGAAAAAAGAGGAATAAAAGTTAGAGTTAAAAAGTATAAAAAACAAAAATATAAGTAAACAATCATAGTAGACAAAAAGAATAGAATCATATCAAATTCTTTCTCTGTAAGCAAACCATTTTTTATTGCTTGGTTTGCTAAAAAGAATATGTGAAATATTCCCATGTACCTAGCTAGCTACTTATAAGAATGAGGTACGTATGTGTATTCTAATTAGGAGTTGGCAAAAGCAAAAGCTCCCTGTCGTTGGTAAAATAGTAGGACCCATTTATATCTTACTCGTCTTAGAACCTTAAAAACAAAACACTCCAACATTGATTTATGAACAAAAAAGGTTCTCGATATTTCCTAGAACAATAATGAGAACCCCCACTTGTTAACATGGTTTTTATCATGAAAACAATAGATAACATAAAAAGGCAAAAATAATAATATAAAATAACTTTATATTTCAAATGAAATTATGAGTAAGAGCTTACTGGAAACATAGAATCAGCAATGCAAAAGGAGCTGGCTAAGTGGCTATCATCTATGATCTATGTATGTATGACTTTGAAGTTTGAAGGAAAGAGTTTATGCAGAAAAATGATTGCTTAAGAAATCCAAAACAAAAAAAGCAACAACAACAAAGCCTGTGATTCTATTTCTTTTGTGAGTTATATGGCTTCAAAATGCTTTGGTGGGTCTTTTTAAAAGGTTGTAAAACTTCAAAAGTAAGCAGTGTCTCTGTGTTTGTGATCAAAACTTCATTTCTAAGACTTATGCACAAAAATTACAAAAGTTAGAACAAAAAATGTCACAGTTACTATGTATCTATGTTTTCTAGCATAGGGACAATATGGTGGTAACAAAGAAAGTAACACACAATTAGCTTTATATACTACTCTACATTAGGCAAAGGTTATATACAATTATACACATTCACCACCTTACTTGTTTATTTTTTACACATTAGGCAAAGTTTACTCTTTTAATAGTAATTGATTATTTTACAAATAAAGTACTCTAGGAAGATTGTGCTACTGCTGCAAGACATGCATCAACAAAGTAAATTAATCTTGTCCTCATGTTTTAATCCCAGCCACAATAGTATTTACAAAGACATCCCAAAACAAATGCTATAGCTACCACAGCATGGCCCTACTAAATAGTTGCAAATGGCCATATATACATATAAATTGTTAATGTAAGTAATCATTGCAATATATTCTAGAATCAGATCAAAGAACTAAAGAAAATATATATTTCTTACACTCATGAATGAGACAATGGAAGCAATATATCGATAAGGTTAAGCTCAAACTCTTGTAATTGTACGTTAGCAGGGGTGTTGTAAAGCTTTTAAGGACTATATTTTTAGGCGTTTTAAATTTATATAAGTACTATCTAGCATTTATAATATTCTACATTGCAAGACTTAAACTGCTACATAAACATGCTTCTATCTACATGATCAATTGATTTTTCAAAAAAGTTAAAAATTAAAAAATAAATAAAAAAGAGAAGATAAAGGTGGCACAGCGCACTAGAGTCCTATTAAGACATGATAAAGATGCAACATGGGCTATGAAGTCTCACATTTTTAAACAAAAGATAGTGTAAAATAAAACTAACCTTGTAAATTAACACAAAAAAAATTGTAAAATAAAACTAACCTCGTAATGTCTTGGAGAAAGGGATTAATTGAGTAGGTTATGACAACTAATCTTATATTCACTGAAAAATGAATAAGGATATAGGTATAACTAAATCACGTGACATGACATACAATAAGATACATCTGACTGATCATTTGGACCCTTGCCCATTTAGAATTGAACAAAGCCTTTTTGCCCTGCATATTTGCATGAAATTTTGAATTTTTGGTAAGTAATTATTTGAGATTTAATCAATTAAAGCAGATAAAGGAGAACTTAAATCCTAGGAAAAATAGTATAACTTAAAAATTGCAATACTCAACATAATTATTTAGAATAATGAGAATACTAACTTTGGCAATGCTTTTGACCTATGACTATATCTTATTTGCATGCAAGGAGACATTTTAGACCTTATGTTTATCACAAATTCCTACAGTGCTGAGAGGTAGGTTCTACTTTCAATTCTTCTTTTGCAACTTTACAAATTAGCATTGGCAAGAATCATGGTTTAGCAAATCATTTTCAATACTGGATGGTGCATCACATGCCTTTTGGTTGGTTTCACAAGGACTGCATTAGTGATATTGTATAAGAAATACTTCTTCAAAGCTGAGCAAATGATATAAGGAGTATCCGGGGTCTTATTATTAAGGAATTCGACTCATTTTTGGTATATAGTAATTATTTTATTATTCAGTGGATGTTACACTACTATTATTATAAAGTATAAACACAAAAACAGTTCACTGATCTTTTCATCATTACCAATTCAACATTCAAGTAAATACAATCGTGACCAAATTCTGCAGTACTACTGTATTTACTTGTGCTTTTGTTCTTTAAGTTTTAAATTTAAACATTATTTTAACATTGAATAATAAGAAAAATAAGTCAATTCATGAATTCAACATCTTTTAGCCCTCCAATCACTTTATCAGTTCTGAATTTATTCAGGACATCAGATTTTAAGATGTTTGTGTGGCTAATTTTCTTTATGTTTCTTTTTCCAGCTGCTTTTAAAAAGTCAAAAACAATATTCACTGAAGTGCTAATGTTTTTGCACGTTTGATCTTCATTTAGTTAATATTATATAGACTCAAGTCTCATGGTCATGTAAATGGAGTCTTCAAAGATAGGGGCTTCATTGCTTTATAAAGTTATCACACTAAGGAATTAACATGTATATTAGTTCTTTCATTAACTGGCATCATCCATAAATTAAGGAAAAATCAAAAGAAAACAAAATTACCAGACAAATGGAGATTTAGATAATCGAATCTAATTTAGCAAGGTAATCAAATTTTCTATCCAATCTTTCTGTGTATTATTGCATCCAAACATATTGCAGAAACAATCCTTGATATTTTAAAATTATTATTAACATATAATAATGTTGTTTCCACATGTCAATCAGCAATTCATAACATCTTTAGTACGAATTCAAATTAAAGAAAGCTGATTCTACCCCAAATTGGAAAAGGTAAAGGCGGCAGCAATAAATAATATACACGTGGTGGACGAAATTGTGATCATCACTATTGGCTCTTTGGTATGTACACAAAAACTATTGTGTCTCTTGGTTAAATTCACAACTCCGTTCAACTAGCCAGCAAGGGTATTGGGTCGTCCAAGTAATAAACCTTACGTGAGTAAGGGTCGATCCCACAGAGATTGTTGGTATGAAGCAAGCTATGGTCAACTTGTAAATCTCAGTTAGGCAGATTAAAATTGTTTAAGATTTCGGAAATTAATAATAAGAAAATAACAAAAGGGATAGAATACTTATGCCGATTCATTGGTGAGAATTTCAGATAAGTGGATGGAGATGCTGTATGGCTCAAGGACGCCTGCTCTCCTACTGCTTCTACTCAATTCTTCTTACTCCTTTCCATGGCAAGCTTTGTATAGGGGTTCACCATCAGCGGTGGCTACTTTCAATCCTCTCGGGAAAATGATCCTATGCGGTTGTCAATCGCACGGATAATCGTCTGGAGGCATCACCCATGGTTGATGGCTACATCCCATCCTCGCAGTGAAAACTAATGCTCACGCACTCTGTCACAGTACAGCTAATCACTGGTTGGTTCCCGCGCCTACTGGAATAGAATCCCTTGATCCTTTTGCATCTGTCACTAACGCCCAGCACTTGCAAGTTTGAAGCACGTCACAGTCATTCATTACCGGAATCCTACTCGGAATACCACAGACAAGGTTAGACTTTCCGGATTCCCAGGATCCTACTCGGAATACCACAGACAAGGTGAGACTTTCCGGATCCTCATAAATGCCGCCATCTATCTAGCTTATACCACGAAGATTCTGTTGGGGAATCTAAGAGATACACATTCAAGCTCTGTTGCATGTAGAACGGAAGTGGTTGTCAATCACGCGCATTCATAAGTGAGAATGATAATGAGGGTTATCTGACTCATCACATTCATCATGTTCTTGGGTACGAATGAATATCTTGGAATAAGAATAAAAGAGGAATTGAATAAAAGAAAATAGAATTTCATTAATACTTGAGGTACAGCAGAGCTCCACACCCTTAATCTATGGTGTGCAGAAACTCCACCGTTGAAAATACATAAGTAAAAGAGGTTCAGGCATGGCCTAATGGCCAGCCCTCTCCATGATCAAGTGACCGAATATTCAAAGAGATTAAACTGTCAAAAGATGTCTAATACAATAGATAAATGTCCTATATATACTAGACTAGCTACTAGGGTTTACATGAGTAAGTAATTGATGCATAAATCCACTTCCGGGGCCCACTTGTGTGTGCTTGGGCTGAGCTTGATCTATCCACGAGCTGAGGCTTCTCTTGGAGTTGAACTTCGAGTTATGACGTGTTTTGGGCGTTCAACTCCGGATCATGACGTTTTTCTGGCGTTTAACTCCAGACAGCAGCATGTACTTGGCATTCAACGCCAAGTTACGTCGTCATTCTTCGAATAAAGTATGGACTATTATATATTGCTGGAAAGCCCTGGATGTCTACTTTCCAACGCCGTTGAGAGCGCGCCAATTGGAGTTCTGTAGCTCCAGAAAATCCATTTCGAGTGCAGAGAGGTCAGAATCCAACAGCATCAGCAGTCCTTTGTCAGCCTTTTTCAGAGTTTTGCTCAAATCCCTCAATTTCAGTCAGAATTTACCTGAAATCACAGAAAAACACACAAACTCATAGTAAAGTCCAGAAATATGAATTTAACATAAAAACTAAGGAAAACATCCCTAAAAGTAGCTTGAACTTAATAAAAACTACCTAAAAACAATGCCAAAAAGCGTATAAATTATCCGCTCATCACAACACCAAACTTAAATTGTTGCTTGTCCCCAAGCAACTGAAAATCAAATAGGATAAAAAGAAGAGAATATACTATAAATTCAAAAATATCAATGAATTTTAATTATAATTAAATGAGCGGGACTTGTAGCTTTTTGCTTCTGAACAGTTTTGGCATCTCACTTTTTCCTTTGTAGTTTAGAGGGATTGGCGTCTCTGGGGAACTTAGAATTTGGGATAGTGTTATTGACTTTCTTAGTTAAGCATGTTGATTCTTGAACACAGCTACTTATGAGTCTTGGCCGTGGCCCTAAGCACTTTGTTTTCCAGTATTACCACCGGATACATAAATGTCACAGACACATAACTGGGTGAACCTTTTTAGATTGTGACTTAGCTTTGCTAAAGTCCCCAGTTAGTGGTGTCCAGAGCTCTTAAGCACACTCTTTTGCTTTGGATCACGACTTTAACCACTCAGTCTCAAGCTTTTCACTTGGACCTTCATGACACAAGCACATGGTTAGGGACAGCTTGATTTAGCCGCTTAGGCCTGGATTTTATTTCCTTGGGCCCTCCTATCCATTGATGCTCAAAGCCTTGGATCCTTTTTACCCTTGCCTTTTGGTTTTAAGGGCTATTGGCTTTTTCTACTGCTCCTTCTTTTTCTATATACTCTTTTTAGCCATTTTTTTTTCACTGCTTTTTCTTGCTTCAAGAATCAATTTCATGATTTTTCAGATCATCAATAACATTTCTCTTTGTTCATCATTCTTTCAAGAGCCAACAATTTTAACACTCATAAACAACAATATCAAAAGACATATGCACTGTTCAATCATTCATTCAGAAAACAAAAAGTATTGTCACCACATCAATATAATTAAATTAAATTCAATAATAAATTCAAAATTTATGTACTTCTTGTTCTTTTGAATTAAAACATTTTTCATTTAAGAGAGGTGAAGGACTAATGGATTTTATTTATAGCTTTAAGGCATGGTTACACACTAATGATCATGAAATTAAGACACAAAACATAGATAAACACAATATTAAAAAAAACGAAAACAGAAAGAAGTAAGAACAAGGAATGAATCCACCTGAGTAAGGGTGGCGCCTTTTTGAAGGTCAAATGGTGCTCTTTGAGCTCCTCTATGTCTCTTCCTTGCTTCTGTTGAATGATTCATAGTAATTTTGGTGTTCCTCTCCTTAGTTGCTTCCAATATTTGTGTGGAGGACAACTTATTCCCTGAGGTATCTCAGGGATCTCTTGATTTGCAGCCACATGTTCTACCACTGAGTTATGACGGCTTATATTTTTTTCTATTTCCCAAGGCTCAGAGGTGGAGGCTTTTGTCTTTCCTTTGAGGTTTCTCTGGCCTTAGGTGCCATTAATGGTAATGGAAAAGCAAAAAAAGCTATGCTTTTACCACACCAAACTTAAAATATTGCTCGCCCTCGAGCAAGAGAAGAAAGAAGAGAAGAAGAAGAAGAAGAAAATGGAGGTGAGTGAGGGGAGATGGATTCGGCTATATGGGTGGGATTGGGTGGGAAAGAGAAGTTGAATTGTAAAGGTAGGTTGGGTGTATGGGGAAGAGTGGGTAGATGTAGGTGGTGAAGAATGTTGGGAATTGTGACATGGGGAATAGTCATCACAAAAACTAGGATTAGGAGGTAAGGTGGGAATGTGGTAGATGGGGATCCTGTGGGGTCCACAGATCCTGAGGTGAGGATCCTGTGGGGTCCACAGATCCTGAGGTGTCAAGGAATTCCATCCCTGCACCATATAGGCATGTAAAATGCCTTCATGCATCATTCTGGCGTTCAAACGCCCATTGGTGCATGTTCTGGGCGTTCAACGCCCATGTAATGCATGTTTCTGGCGTTCAGCGCCAGTTTGTCCTCTCTGTGCATGTTCCTGGCGTTTAACGCCAGGTTGTTGCTTGTTCCTGGCGTTCAGCGCCAGAATGGTGCTCTGTTCTGGCGTTGAACGCCGGCCAGATGCACCTTACTGGCGTTTGAACGCCAGCCCGTGCATCCTCCAGGGTGAAAATTTTTTTCTTCTGTTTTTGACTCTGTTTTTAATTTTTTGATTTTTTTTGTGACTCCTCATGATCATGTACCTAATTGAACACAAAAATAACAAAGAAACAAAATAAAATAAAATTAGATAATAAAATTGGGTTGCCTCCCAACAAGCGCTTCTTTAATGTCAATAGCTTGACAGTGGCTCTCATGGAGCCACAAGGTGATCAGGTCAATGTTGTATAGTTGCCTACACCAAACTTAGAGTTTGGATATAGGATTTTAACACCAAACTTAGGGTTTGGTTGTGGCCTCCCAACACCAAACTTAAAGTTTGACTGTGGGGGCTCTTCTTGACTCTGAACTGAGAGAAGCTCTTCATGCTTACTCTCTTTTGTCACAGAGGGATGGCCATGTGCCTTAAACACAAGGTATTCTCCATTCAATTGAAGGACTAATTCGCCTCTGTTGACATCTATCACAGCTCCTGCTGTGGCTAGGAAAGGTCTTCCAAGGATGATGCAATCATCCTCTTCCTTCCTAGTGTCTAGGATTATGAAATCAGTAGGGATGTAAAGGCCTTCAACCTTTACTAGAACGTCCTCTACTAACCCATAAGCTTGTCTCAATGACTTGTCTGCCAGTTGCAATGAGAACAAGGCAGGTTGTACCTCAATGATCCCCAGCTTCTCCATTACAGAGAGTGGCATAAGATTTATCCCTGACCCCAGATCACACAGAGCTTTTTCAAAGATCATGGTGCCTATAGAACAAGGTATTAAGAACTTGCCAGGATCTTGTTTCTTTTGAGGTAGAGTTTTCTGAATCCAAGAATCCAGTTCATTAATGAGCAAGGGAGGTTCACTTTCCCAAGTCTCATTACCAAACAACTTGGCATTCAGCTTCATGATAGCTCCTAAATATTGAGCAACTTGCTCTCCAATTACATCTTCATCCTCTTCAGAGGAAGAATAGTCTTCAGAGCTCATGAATGGCAGAAGGAGATTCAATGGAATCTCTATGGTCTCTATATGAGCCTCAGATTCCTTTGGATCCTTAATAGGAAACTCCTTCTTGCTTGAGGGACGTCCTAGGAGGTCTTCCTCACTAGGATTTTCGTCCTCCTCCTCCCTAGTGCATTCGGCCATTTTGAATATGTCAATGGCCTTGCACTCTCCTTTTGGATTTTCTTCTGTATTGCTTGGGAGAATACTGGGAGGAGTTTCAATTACTGTCTTACTCAGCTGGCCCACTTGTGCCTCCAGATTTCTAATGGAGGATCTTGTTTCATTCATAAAACTGAAAGTGGCCTTTGACAGATCAGAAACTACATTGGCTAAATTAGAAGTGTTTTGTTCAGAGTTCTCTGTCTGTTGCTGAGAAGATGATGGATATGGCTTGCTATTGCCTAGCCTGTTGCGTCCACCATTGTTAAAACCTTGTTGAGGTTTTTGTTGATCCTTCCATGAGAAATTTGGATGATTTCTCCATGATGAGTTATAGGTGTTTCCATAAGGTTCACCTATGTAATTAACCTCTGCCATGGCAGGGTTCTCAGGATCATAAGCTTCTTCAGAAGCTGCCTCTCTAGTACTGTTGGATGCATGTTGCAATCCATTCAGATTTTGAGAGATCATGTTGACCTGTTGAGTCAACACTTTGTTCTGAGCCAATATGGCATTTAGAGCATCAATTTCAAGAACTCCTTTCTTCTGAGGTATCCCATTGTTCACGGAATTCCTCTCAGAGGTGTACATGAACTGGTTATTTGCAACCATGTCAATGAGCTCTTGAGCCTCTTCAGGCGTTTTCTTCAGGTGAATGGATCCACCTGCAGAATGGTCCAATGACATTTTCGAAAATTCAGAGAGACCATAATAGAATATGTCTAATATGGTCCATTCTGAAAACATGTCAGATGGACATCTCTTGGTCAACTGCTTGTATCTTTCCCAAGCTTCATAGAGGGATTCACCATCTTTTTGTTTGAAGGTTTGAACATCCACTCTCAGCTTGCTCAGCTTTTGAGGAGGAAAGAATTTATCCAAGAAGGCAGTGACCAGCTTATCCCAGGAGTCCAGGCTATCCTTAGGTTGTGAATCCAACCAGATTCTAGCTCTGTCTCTTACAGCAAAAGGGAAAAGCATGAGTCTGTAGACTTCAGGATCAACTCCATTCGTCTTTACAGTCTCACAGATCTGCAAGAACTCAGTTAAGAACTGATAAGGATCTTCAGATGGAAGTCCATAAAACTTGCAGTTTTGTTGCATTAATGCAACTAGCTGAGGTTTCAGCTCAAAGTTGTTGGCTCCAATGGCAGGAATGGAGATGCTTCTTCCATCAAACTTGGACGTTGGCTTTGTGAAGTCTTCAAGCATTCTCCTTGCATTATTATTATTTTTTTCAGCTGCCATCTCCTTCTCTTGTTCTAATGTTTCTGAAAGGTTACCTTTAGAATAATTTAATTTAGCTTCTCTTAATTTTCTCTTCAGAGTCCTTTCAGGTTCTGGATCAATCTCAACAAGAGTGCCTTTATCCTTGTTCCTGCTCATATGAAAGAGAAGAAAACAAGAAAAGGAAGAGGAATCCTCTATGTCACAGTATAGAGATTCCTTTATGTTAGTAGAAAAAGAAAGGGTAGAAGAATGAAGAGGGAGATTCGGATTTTGGATGAAGAGAGGTGAAGAGAAGTGTTAGTAATTAAATAATTAAATAGAAGAAGAAAAGAGAAGAGAAATTTCAAAAATAATTTTGAAAAGGGGTTAGTGATTTCCGAAAATTAGAGATAAGTTGTAATTAAAATTAAAACATGAAACAATTAGTTAATTAAAAATAATTTTTGAAAAAGAGAGAGATATTTTCGAAAATAGAAGGGGGAGAAGTAGTTAGGTGGTTTTGAAAAAGATAAGAAACAAACAAAAAGTTAGTTAGTTGATTGAAAAAGATTTGAAATCAAATTTTGAAAAAGATAAGAAGATAGGAAGTTAGATAAGATATTTTGAAGTCAAATTTTGAAAAATATAAATTTTTGAAAAAGATAAGATAAAAAGATAAGATAAAAATTTTTTAGGAAAAAGATATTTTGAAAAAGATTTAATTTTTAAAATGACCTAACTAACAAGAAACTACAAGATAAGATTCTAGAATTTAAAGATTGAACCTTTCTTAACAAGAAAGTAACAAACTTCAAATTTTTGAATCAATCACATTAATTGTTAGTGTAATTTCGAAAATTAGATGTAAAGATAAGAAAAAAATTTTGAAAATATTTTGAAAAAGATTTTTGAAATTTTCGAAAAAATAGAAAAAATGAAAAAGATATGATTTTTGAAAAAGATTTTGAAAAGATAAGATTTTTAAAATTGAAATTTTGACTTGACTTGTAAGAAACAACTAATTTTAAAAATTTTTGACCAAGTCAACCCAAAATTTTAAAATTTTGGAGGGAAATAAGGAAAAGATATTTTTTTTATTTTTGAATTTTTAATTATGAGAGAGAAAAACAACAAAAATACTCAATGCATGAAATTTTTAGATCAAAATAATGAATGCATGCAAGAATGCTATGAATGTCAAGATGAACACCAAGAACACTTTGAAGATCATGATGAACATCAAGAACATATTTTTGAAAAATTTTTTATGCAAAGAAAACATGCAAGACACCAAACTTAGAAATCTTTAATGCATGGAAAATATGAATGCAAGAATGCACATGAAAAACAACAAACAATACAAAACAAGAAATCATCAAGATCAAACAAGAAGACTTGTCAAGAACAACTTGAAGATCATGAAGAACACTTTGAATGCATGGGATTTTCGAAAAATGCAAGAAAAATTTTTTAAAAACATGCAATTGACTCAAGACTCAAACAAGAAACATAAAATATTTTTGATTTTTATGATTTTATGATTTTTTTGTATTTTTATTATATTTTTTTTTTCGAAAATAATGTGAGGAAAAACGAAAAATACCAGAAAAATTTTGAAAAAGATTTTTGAAAAGAAAATTACCTAATCTGAGCAACAAGATGAACCGTCAGTTGTCCATACTCGAACAATCCCCGGCAACGGCGCCAAAAACTTGGTGGACGAAATTGTGATCATCACTATTGGCTCTTTGGTATGTACACAAAAACTATTGTGTCTCTTGGTTAAATTCACAACTCCGTTCAACTAGCCAGCAAGTGTACTGGGTCGTCCAAGTAATAAACCTTACGTGAGTAAGGGTCGATCCCACAGAGATTGTTGGTATGAAGCAAGCTATGGTCACCTTGTAAATCTCAGTTAGGCAGATTAAAATTGTTTAAGATTTCGGAAATTAATAATAAGAAAATAACAAAAGGGATAGAATACTTATGCCGATTCATTGGTGAGAATTTCAGATAAGTGGATGGAGATGCTGTATGGCTCAAGGACGCCTGCTCTCCTACTGCTTCTACTCAATTCTTCTTACTCCTTTCCATGGCAAGCTTTGTATAGGGGTTCACCATCAGCGGTGGCTACTTTCAATCGGGAAAATGATCCTATGCGGTTGTCAATCGCACGGATAATCGTCTGGAGGCATCACCCATGGTTGATGGCTACATCCCATCCTCGCAGTGAAAACTAATGCTCACGCACTCTGTCACAGTACGGCTAATCACTGGTTGGTTCCCGCGCCTACTGGAAGAATCCCTTGATCCTTTGCATCTGTCACTAACGCCCAGCACTTGCAAGTTTGAAGCACGTCACAGTCATTCATTACCGGAATCCTACTCGGAATACCACAGACAAGGTTAGACTTTCCGGATTCCCAGGATCCTACTCGGAATACCACAGACAAGGTGAGACTTTCCGGATCCTCATAAATGCCGCCATCTATCTAGCTTATACCACGAAGATTCTGTTGGGGAATCTAAGAGATACACATTCAAGCTCTGTTGCATGTAGAACGGAAGTGGTTGTCAATCACGCGCATTCATAAGTGAGAATGATAATGAGGGTATCTGACTCATCACATTCATCATGTTCTTGGGTACGAATGAATATCTTGGAATAAGAATAAAAGAGGAATTGAATAAAAGAAAATAGAATTTCATTAATACTTGAGGTACAGCAGAGCTCCACACCCTTAATCTATGGTGTGCAGAAACTCCACCGTTGAAAACATAGTAAAAGAGGTTCAGGCATGGCCTAATGGCCAGCCCTCTCCATGATCAAGTGACCGAATATTCAAAGAGATTAAACTGTCAAAGATGTCTAATACAATAGATAAATGTCCTATATACTAGACTAGCTACTAGGGTTTACATGAGTAAGTAATTGATGCATAAATCCACTTCCGGGGCCCACTTGGTGTGTGCTTGGGCTGAGCTTGATCTATCCACGAGCTGAGGCTTCTCTTGGAGTTGAACTTCGAGTTATGACGTGTTTTGGGCGTTCAACTCCGGATCATGACGTTTTTCTGGCGTTTAACTCCAGACAGCAGCATGTACTTGGCATTCAACGCCAAGTTACGTCGTCATTCTTCGAATAAAGTATGGACTATTATATATTGCTGGAAAGCCCTGGATGTCTACTTTCCAACGCCGTTGAGAGCGCGCCAATTGGAGTTCTGTAGCTCCAGAAAATCCATTTCGAGTGCAGAGAGGTCAGAATCCAACAGCATCAGCAGTCCTTTGTCAGCCTTTTTCAGAGTTTTGCTCAAATCCCTCAATTTCAGTCAGAATTTACCTGAAATCACAGAAAAACACACAAACTCATAGTAAAGTCCAGAAATGTGAATTTAACATAAAAACTAAGGAAAACATCCCTAAAAGTAGCTTGAACTTAATAAAAACTACCTAAAAACAATGCCAAAAAGCGTATAAATTATCCGCTCATCAACACGCACCAAATAGAAAAGATCCAGAATCGAGGTGTAGCGCATTGCAGTGGCAACTCTTCACAGCGGCACCGCTGTGTCTTGCAGGCGATGGGGGAAAAATCGTCGGTAAAGATTTTCACAAAAATAAGTGCGTTGCAAGTACAGTTCTAAACCGACAATTAAACCCCAATCAAATTTAATTTGTTTGTCACTTAAGCAAACCCAATAAAATTAACCGAAGTATTAAACTTCGGGTTATCTCTCAAGGAATTGCAGGGAATTATTTTTAATATTGGTTATGGAAAAGTATCTTTTCGGGTTTTTGAAATAAGGAACAAGGAAATAAAATGGCAAGAAATTAGATTAATAACTAAGAAAACTTCTAACTAGGATTGAGAATTAGAAGTCATGTCCTCGTTATCGTCATCAATTGTGATGGTAATTGTATTTCGCTTTCACTTAGTTAACCTCTACAATGAAAGTAAGTCAAGTGAGCAAAATCAACTTAGGTTCACAAGTCCTAATCAAAGACTAGATTTAGTGAAGTCTAAGCCAATAAGCTATTTTCATAATCCTTCAACAAGAGAATTTGATAACTCTATAGTCTCAACTAATCAATCCAAGTCAAGAATATAAAAAGCTAATTTAAAATCCAACCAAGCATTTTATCAAACATTTGGAAGACATAACATAAAAACATATAAGAGTAACAAGGAATATTAAATTTAAACAACCAATTGCAAGCATCAATAACACAAATTAAAGAAAGCAACGATAACCATAGAAAACATAAATTGCATTAATATAGAAATTGAATATAACATCAAACATTCATAAACTAAATTGGCAAGATAAAGTAATCAACAAGGAAAATAAATAAACTAGAATGCTAGAACAAATAAAAGTAGAAGAGAAACTAAATTGAAATAAGATAGAATTCAGAATTTGAGAAGAACTAAAGCTAAAAATCTCGTGCTCCTCTCTCTCTAGAGAACTACATCTAAAACCTAATGTGTGAATAATGAATTTTCGTCTCCCTGATTCTCCCAATCTGCAGCCTCTAATTTGTGTTTTCGGGCTTGGAACTGGGCCAAAACCAGCCCAAAAATCACCCGCAACGTTTTTTGATATCTGCAGCATGTGACACTTTGTCACGCGTACGCGTCGTCCCACACGTATGCGTCGCTTGAATCCTGCGCCAGTCACGTGTACGCGTCATATCAGGCGTGCGTGTCGCTGCCAGCTTCCTAAAACTTCAATTTCTTGTGTTTCTTCCACTTTTGCATGCTTCCTTTCCATCCTCCAAGCCATTCCTGCCCTATAAACTCTGAAAACACTAAGCAAACATATCACGGCATCGAATGGTAATAAAAGATGATTAAAATTAGCTAATTTAAGGCAAAAGAAGCATGTTTTTACTCATAGTACAAAATTAGGAAAGAAAATGCAAAACATGCAAATTATATGAATAAGTGTGCGAATAATGGATAAAATCTACTAAATTAAGCACAAGATAAACCTTAAAAATGAAGTTTATCAGCATGCCTTTCTTTTGTTTCACCCTTTTTGCTCTGTGTTCTTGGTAAGAACAAAAACAAACCCTAAAATATTGAAACCAAATCAAGAAGAAAATGTATAATGTATACCATCTTAGAATTATAGTTACAAATGTCTATGAAGTGTTGTCTATTGCCATGATTTGTAACACATCACTCCCACTCCTTGTGTAATGCAATTTTGTTAAGAATCATTATAGGATTTGTTTAGTGTGACATCAATCATTTACACATTACCAGGACTCAACCTACCAACCTACCATGACTCTGAATAGATGACTCACTTCAACATGAGATGAATGATAAGATATCCACTCTACATGTACTTCCGGAACAGGTCACGACATGAGTATTGTAACAAGTCCTTGTAGACGATGCCAAATAATGTTTGAAGTATTTTTATCTTTGAAAAAATGATAACCACATTCTTAAAATTATATCCTATCATTGACCTATTACATGATATAAATTGTATTTTAGTTCTTGGTAAGTATCCTAATCATAGCTATATATATATGAGATAAAATAAACATTAAAATAATAAAACTAACCATAAAGTCGGCTGTACTCGGTATAGTGTCATGTCACATTCAGCCTATTGTTGTCTGGTTCACGTATATCTGTGCGTGCTATCTTCGTCTTACTCAATAATAGAAAAGATGAGAAAATGGTAGAAAAGTTGGAAATGGGACTTAAAAAATCGTTGTAAATGACATCTATACATCTATACACAGGCATTACCTAATCTTATCTCGTTTACCATGTAAACGATAAAAACGAGATACGTGTAAACTTATATCGTTTAAATTGTAAACGAGATTAGTAATTTTACGTACTTTTGTAATAATTTATAAAATTATTTATTTCAACAAATAAAAAATTTATTTAAATAAAAAATCCTGATAAGTTCTTAATAATAAATAAAAAAATAAAAATAAAATATTAGTTAAAAATAGAGTAAATAAAATAAAAAAATAGTGTATTTTATGGATTTCAATTGTTTACTAACTCTTTTCTTTTCTTTTCTTTTTGATACTAATTTTTTTTAAAAAAAAGTTGTATAGATAATTTTTATATATACTTTTTACTTTTTGATAAAAATAATTAACAATAAATAATTTTTGTTATTTAAAAAGAATAAATATGAGTGTACTACTTTTTAATTACTTAATTTAGTATTTTTATTATAAGATTATTTTTTATCTTTAAATTTTTGAAAAATTTAAGAAACTTAGGATACGAAATTTAAAATTAAAAAATAATTTAAAAAATTAATTGACTAAAAAATATTAGCTTTAATTAATTTTTAAAGAAAAAAATTAGTACAATTTCTATTTTTCCTTCACTCCTTGTCTGCATTTTCTTTTCTTTCTTTACACTATATTTGGTTTGATAGAAAATGAATTGAAAAAAAAATAAATGTAAAGAAAATAAATAAAAAATAATATTTTTTATTTGGTTATAAAAAAATAAAAATTTTTTTTTGTGTAAATTTCACTACAAAAATTTTCTTTCCATCACAAACAAAAAAACAAAAAAAACTATATTTTTGTATTTCCTATACTATCCTTAATTATATTATTATTAAAAATTATTAATGTAAATTTAATTTTAATATATTATTATAATAAAAATTTATATTAAAACATTATATGTATTAAATAAATAATTTAAATCAAATATATAAAATTATAATATTTTATAATATTTATAAAATATAATAAAACATAAATAAAAATATTTATACTTTATTTTATAATAAAAATATTAATATAATTTTATACTATTATAATTTTTTTTACTTTTCTTTCTATTCAAAAAAAAAAAATTCTTTTATTATTTTCTTATCATCTTTTTTATTCACACAAGTAATTCAACTTTTTCTTTCTTCTCCCTCTTCTTTCCAACATCCACACAAAGTGTTAGTGGTTCGTACTTCGTACACCAAGTCACTAACTAAGAAGGTACAATTACAACACATCACTTCAAACTTTGCCAAACACCACCACTGCCACCAGTTTGGCTCGCATTGCTCCAAATTCTCTACATTTTCTCTCTCTCTCTCTCTCTCTCTCTCTCTCTCTCTCCACAAGGGGAGACGGACCGCCATGGACGCCGCATCGACGCTCGTCTCCTGCCGAATCGATTCCTTCCCTCGCCGTCGCTCACTCTCACACCACCACCATTCGCCATCATGGAGCAGTAAGCTCCGTCCGCTTCGCCTCAACTCCAACCGTGTTTTCGTCGTCTCCGCGGAGGCTAAACAGGCTATAACCGCTCAATCAACCACCATCAACGATTCGTCGTCCAGGTCTCCTCCACTGAGCAGTGCAGTCAATGGTTCCTCATCTAGGTTTACTCCGACTGGCAGCACCGTCAACGGCGGATCAAAGGTGACACTTTTGATCCTGATCCTGATTTTCGTTTTTGTTTTTATTAATGTTTCCGTTTCTGTTTTCTTTTTTTTTTTTTGAAGATTTTGTCAAAGAAATAGTGAGATAAAGAACTTTGGATTGAAATCAGGATTTTTTTTAGGGGGAAAAAGTTGAAAATAGTGAAAATAATAAACTAAAATTCTGTTTTCTGTTTTATCTCTTCCTTAACAAAATACTGAAAGTAGAAAAATACTAAAAATGAAATAATTTTTTCGTTTTTGTTATTTAGTTCACAAAACCATGAAATCATGAACCAAGAGAAGTAATGCAGGAAATAAAAACATGAAAGCATGATTCAGTTATCTTTCTTTTTGCATGTCTTTTATTTCGATTGTTTGTTGAGTTGATGGAACGCGTGAGTTAACGACTTTGAGTGTGTGGGTTTTGTTGGATGGCAGAGAATTGGAGATGTTTCAAAGGAGATAAAGCGAATGAGAGCACAAATGGAAGAAGACGAACAGTTAGCGACTCTGATGAGAGGCCTTCGTGGACAGAACCTGAAGGACTCGTTGTTTGCTGCGGATGATGTTGAGCTACGTCTTGTTGAGGTGTTCAAAATTATCTGAATCTTATAGTATTTTATTTTATTATTATTATTATTTAAAATTTAGTGAACTTGTTTGTGATTACTAATTGACAGCAGTTATGGACTTATGGTGCATTAACATTAATACATTAGCATCAAACTGATATGTATTTGCTTTAAAAATTGTTTTATGATATATTTGGAGTTTATCTCTATGTTGGCTGTCATTCCTTTATGCTCATTTTCATTTTAGTGTTTAATTTTTCCGTTTTTCCTTTTTGGATAAAGTGTGTGCCTTTTGTTTTTTATAAACGAGTATCAGATTCGATTGTAATTGGAACTTTGTATTCTGTATTGGTGTAGGTGGATGAAAGTAGTGAGTTTTTGCCTTTAGTGTATGATCCCCCAAGTATTTCTGCATATTGGGGAAAACGTCCACGTGCTGTTGCTACGCGCATTGTGCAGTTACTTTCTGTTGCTGGAGGTTTCCTTTCGCGCATTGCTTCGGATGTGATTCAGAAGAAGGTTAAGGAGGTAATTCCTTAATATCCAGAAAGGCTTCATAGCTTACTCTTTATTCCAGAGTGTTTTATTCCACTCTCTCTTATTTTCTTTTATGTTTAGTTTTTTAAATAATAAAAACTAAGAAGTGTTCGCTTTTATGAAATGACTGAATGAGTTATTTTATAATTATTTTAACTTCATACAAAAGTAGTTTACTAGTTGGTACTGTAGAACCTAGGGCTTGAACATGTATCTCTGTGTGGGTATACGTGTCGCTTTCCATATATTCCTATCTACTTTTTACAATGCAACTTTTGAGTTTACATTGTGAATTTGTGATTATTCATTTTTGCTCTTTCCAATTTTCTATAACCAGAACGAAGTTGCTAGAGCAATTGAATTGCGTGAAATTGTTACATCTTTGGGTCCAGCGTACATAAAACTTGGGCAAGCGTTGAGCATTAGACCTGATATACTATCACCTGTAGCAATGACAGAACTGCAGAAACTTTGTGATAAAGTAAGCTTATTGCTCTCGCTCCCTTTGCTTTATTTCACCATTCTGCATAATCCATCTCTATGTGAGTCTGAGAAAAGTTCATAATTTGATATGCAGACAAGTGTGATTTATTGATTAATATATGTTTTTTCTCCATATACATAGTGTTCATTTTTCAATTTTGTTCAATATAAAAGCAAAACTTAATGTGGTCCATGTACACGCAATTGTTTATTAGTAATTCTTGTTGTGTGGTGCTGCTTTGAAGTTTTCAGCTTGGCATGAAGCTACTGTAAAGTGTTGGGACCAAATTAAAATTATTGTTGGGTTCAAAATAAATATATAAATAAATTTGGTCTGTCCCTGTAAGTGACACTCATTTTTTCTTAGTTGCTCCTTATATTTAACAATAAAGAAGTTTCACATTATCACAAATAGGAATCAAAATTATATTTCCTATTTATTTTAGAAAAATGAAACAGTTGCGCTGGTTGCATCTAATATTTATGTTCTATTTTCATAAGCAGTTTACTGGGCTGTTTTCTTTGTCTAAATTAGAATCATGACCCAACATACAAGAATTAATTTTGAAATTGTAAATAGTGAAAATTATTAGCAGTTACACAATGACATTATGATTTCTAATACTGAATTATTCCTTTTGCTAAGGTTTGTTTTCTTTTTTGATGGGGTTGTGGGGGAATTCTGTAAATGTCAAGGTTCCTTCATTTCCAGATGATATAGCTATGGCTCTAATTGAGGAGGAGCTTGGTCAACCATGGCAAAACATCTATTCTGAACTATCAACATCTCCCATTGCTGCTGGTAGCTCTCCAGACAACCAATTAGCTATAGTAATTTCATTGTAGAAAAAGTATAGTCTCTCTTTGCTAGTTTTTTAAGTTCATTTATCAGGAGGTATTAATTCTTTTGTTAAATCTTTGCAGCTTCTCTTGGACAGGTATATAAGGGCCGCCTAAAGGAAAACGGGGACTTGGTGGCTGTTAAAGTACAAAGACCTTTTGTTCTTGAGACAGTCACAATTGATTTATTCATTATTAGGAAGCTAGGTTTGGCTCTTCGAAAGTTTCCACAGGTAAGTTTAATTACTGTGAGGAGAGACTTGAAGTTGTATTTGTCAATTGAAATTGAATTAATTTGAACATTTAAATAGTGATGTTGGTAATGCAAGCTAATTGCTTATTACAAGTGTCCTCCATACCCAAAATAAACTTTTTTATAAGGTCCAAAACCAAAACACGGGTATTTTATAGAGAACAAAAATTTTATTTAAGCCTTTATTTTATTATTTTGTACATTATAGGTCTCAATAGACGTTGTTGGGTTGGTTGATGAGTGGGCTGCTCGATTCTTTGAAGAGCTAGACTATGTGAATGAAGGTGAAAATGGAAATCGTTTTGCTGAAATGATGAGGAAAGACCTACCACAGGTAAGGATGATTACTTGAAGTTAATTTTCGCCCACTCTCTATATTTTCCCCTTGTGTTTTATATATTAAAGAAAAATGAATTGCATATAAAACATGGTTGGTATTTCCACAATCTAAGTTTGGTTATGATTCAAGTATGATATATGGGTAAATCAGATGGTTGAATGAGAGGTAACCAGTCTTTTTTAATACAACAATTATTCTAGCTCATGAGACAAGATTGTCTCACGGAATGTAACACACTGCAGACCAAATGAAGTTCTATAGGTACCCAAGGACCAAGTAACACCCACTGAAACAACAAAAGGAAGGGGAATAAATATATTTAGATAGAAGACAATGCATTAGATTAATATGACTTGAAGACTGAATAAAAGAAACCCTTCTTGCCATCTAAGTTTCTAGTAAGTTTCTTACACTAGGGAAGAAACTTAAAGTTGTCTCCCTGAATGAGACCAAAGAGTACAAGGAGGTTATTTAAAATCTTAACTTTCCATTCTAGTAAAATATGAATGCATGTACTACAGAGTTTTGCTTTAATTTCCAAGTGACACTGTGCAATTAACTAAAAATGATAAAATAGCTATAAGAAAAGCATCCATGTGTATGCTTGATGGGGAGAATATTTAATTATTTCCTATGTTTTCCTAGAGATGTTTGAACTGTTTATGGATATGAAATGTGGATATAGCTATACATGCATACATGGTGGAATGCTGTAATGGGTAGATGATTCTTTTGGAGTTTTAGTCTGTTATTGTTTTCTCTGTGTGTAGTCTGCCATCTGAATTGAAGTTGTCTTTTATGTGTTGGCATAAAAGTTAACGATAGAAAGTAAGGCTGGGTTTTATCATATATCATAATAAATTCATAATGTGATTTTATTTGAGGATGTAATCCAAAACACTACCCTAATCACCAAAGCCCTAGACAGTGGATACATATATGCCTAACAAATGGGTGATCAAACTGAGAATGTAAGGTTAGATTTTTAGTTCATTAAGCCAAGATTTTTTGTAACTAAGATATTTTGGTACATTGTTTATATGTAGAATGTTTTCGTCAATATTTATTTACGTATAATGTTTCATAAATTTGAAGAAACACAATAAATGTGCCTATCTTCATAACAGGCTTGTCAAAAGTTTTATCATATGTGGGAGTTCTATCCGAATATTTTTTACATGAATGGTCACTAGATCTCGGCTACCTCTTCTGATAGTTCTAGTTTCAGGTTGTGATACCAAGAACCTATAATAAATATACATCAAGGAGGGTTCTTACTACAGAGTGGATTGACGGAGAGAAGTTGTCACAAAGCACGGAAAGCGACGTTGGAGAGCTAGTTAATGTTGGAGTCATCTGTTATCTAAAGCAGGTAGTTTCACTTTTTTTATTTTTATTTTTTTTATCTTTTTGGTTTAAAAAGAATTATAGAATGTTTTATTTTATTGCTTTTGATGTCAATTCCAATCATATTGTTTTATCTCTGAACCCTTCACTGAAAATAAAATATTTAATGTAAAAATTATGCATTAATGAACATGTGATTGTATAATAAAATGATGATGAAAATGTATGCGGTATAGTATTAGAAGAGTTCTTCTAGGAATCATTGATGTAAGTAATTACTGCATATTTATATCTTCATTTTTATTTTGTTTCAGCTGCTTGATACTGGATTTTTTCATGCTGATCCACACCCGGGAAATTTGATCCGCACTCCAGATGGAAAGCTCGCTATACTTGACTTTGGTAAGAATATTTTTTTTTGGGTATCTGAATATTGTATAGTTGTAGATTATTTTTCTCATAAGATGCCAATATTATAGACATAGGTGTGGCTTTTACTTTATGAAATATATGTTGAAAATGTGAACTAATTTGGCTTTAAGAACCACCACCGCAACAACAAGGCCTTGTTCCACACTAGGAGATATTGACTATATGGATCAAACAATGCCATTGTGTCTTGTCATGAATTATTTGTAAACTAAACATATTTATGCTTAATTCTCTTTGATAAGCTCATTATGGAGTTCTATTTCTCATATTACTGTTGCAGAACCAATTTTCCTCAGACCTCCATGTTATAGGACACTATGTTATAATTTGATTTACGTAACTAATTCAAGATCATTTTGAGAATTTAAAGATGGAATAGTGAGAATAGTATTTTTCCGTATCATACATATTAATATTTTTTTTTTTTGGAGAAAGGGGGATGGTCGATGTTCTTGTTAAGGGTATGTTTGGGTGGGGAGGTAAGTGGAGCCACTAATGTGGTAATGAAGCTTTCTTTTCTTAATCATAGCTTTTTTTGGTTTCTCACCTGAATATTATAGCTATGATGTAATTGGAATAATTTTTAAACGTGTATCTCTTGTTCCATGGTTCATTATATTGCCTTAATCCTTCATGCTACTCTTTATATATGCAAGTAGATGTTTCAATATGTGAATCATTGTGGTAAATGATCAAATTATTTTCTTGTACCTAGGGCTTGTTACAAAATTGACTGATGATCAAAAGTATGGAATGATTGAAGCAATTTCTCATCTCATCCATCGGGATTACCCAGCTATAGTTAAAGACTTTGTTAAACTCGGTTTCATTCCTGATGGCGTCAATTTGGAGCCAATCTTGCCAGTTTTAGCCAAGGTCTTCGATCAGGCCTTAGAAGGTGGAGGAGCAAAGAACATCAATTTTCAAGAGCTTGCATCAGATTTGGCTCAGATTACCTTTGATTATCCATTTAGGATACCCCCATACTTTGCCCTGATAATTAGGGCTATTGGGGTGCTAGAGGGGATTGCCTTAGTAGGAAATTCGGATTTTGCCATTGTTGATGAGGCCTATCCTTATATTGCTCAGGTATAATCTTCTGCTTAGTGACTGTTTTGAAATAAAGGGTGGATATCTTTTCCATTTGCATGTGTCCTAGTTCTAGAGCACTCACAAATTTCGAGTGGAGCACATTGAAGGAATGATTATGTTAATATTATGGAATTCATCGAATTTTATTTCGTTACAACTTACAACCATCATGCATGGAAGTTATTTACTGAAACAAAATTGGAATTTGACAGTTTAATTCATAGCTTTGAATGCTAAACCAATAGGATTTTCTGTTACTGGTGACCTAGCTTGTCCTATTGCTACACCAGATTCTTCTGATTAATCTATACTGATGTCCATCGTTTCATTGATAGAGGCTCCTTACGGATGAATCCCCTCGGCTAAGGAATGCTTTACGTTACACTATATATGGTAAATCTGGAGTTTTTGATGCTGAAAGATTTATTGATGTCATGCAAGCCTTTGAGAATTTTATTACTGCTGCCAAAAGTGGGGGTGGAGAGAGTCTGAATGGGGAAATGGCTGAACTTGGGGTGCTTACTAGTCAATCACAGTATCTCTTGCCCGGTTTCCAGTCTGCAATTCCTCAATCGCAGCAGCCACTGCAAACAAGGGCTGCTTTGGCCTTTTTGCTGTCTGATAGGGGAAACTTTTTCCGAGAATTTCTTCTGGATGAGGTACTCTCTCTATAAGTATTTAAGAAGTTTTTGTTATAACTTCTATCTTATAACTTCTTATAACTTCAAATGACTTTTTAAGATGCAAATTGATTTAATTATTCTTTGCATTTTAGAGCCAAGTAGGCAAGTACCAAATATCCGTTCCTATCTCGACCATGTTTATTAAACAAGTACGCGAAAGGGCGTGATATACAAATTACTTGAAATTAATAGTATTGGATGTATTAAGTTGTTGCATATCTTTGTATAACTGGCGGAAATCAAGGGAGCTAAATGGTAGAAATCATCAGACGATTTTGCAGATAGGTTTCATGTTATTTCTCTATGCTTAAAAGATATTTCTTCTAGGGAAGAAATAATTATTTCCAAACATATGATTCCTTAGGCCATTTGATAAATGAATTCAAAACAAATGAAACTAGATTATTAATAGGCTCGTTAACTTTTAGCAAAGGTCAGCTAACCTGTCGTATATCAATGTCTTACCAAGCCTCTTGTGGTCTTTCAGTATGGTACAAGTTTTAGATTAGTAATGACAAGGGTCCATCTGGTGCCCAGTTGCCTCGTTATAATTTTCATCAGGGGAACGAACCTCTGTTGTTTAAATAGATACAGTTTCTATCCAAAATTTAATAAAAAAGAAAAATAAAATACCAATTACATGGATAGTTACTTGGAAAAAGGGGCATGTTAGAATATGTGTGAATAAATGAGTTATGATATTATATCCTTATAGGATCCGTTACGATACGGTAGTTAACTGTGTATATCCTGTGATTATGTATTGAATCCCCTTTCTCTCATCTCACATTAAACAGGACAAAAAGTCAACACTTGAATGCATTGAATCTGTAAATATTGCAAAATATATAATTTGATTGTGCAAAGCTTATGCTTGCTTAGTTAAATCTAATTAGCATTTTAATTGATGATGACAAATTTATGTTTAATGAAACATTAGCAGGGCTCTTAATCCCTGGATGTAATCTCGTGTAGTCGTAACTATCTATTATAATATATAAAAGGAGAGACCAAAGTAGTGTTTAAGAAGCTAATGATACCAAAGATTTTACATTTTCTATGAATTTGCCATGTCAACGCTAAACTTAGTTTGTTGCAACATAGAGAAAAGAATCTATCTATATAATCACATTTAGAATATCATAGTAAAAGGCATTTATGCAACTAACCTATCATCAATTTTATAATTTCTCACATTAATTTCTTCAATTATATGAAAGAAATTATATTATAGAAGATATTAGTTCATATCAAAGGTCTAAGTTCTAATATTGCATGTTCTATTTGTTGAGTAAATTTTATATACATATGAAAATTATATGAAAGAAGAAAGCAAAGTAGTACTAAAGTAAGCAAATGATACTTAAGCTTTATGTAACCAACCTATCATCAATTTCATAATTTCTCACATTAAATTCTTCAGATAAGAGGAAATCAATAAATGTTTAAATAGTTGACCTGAAACTCTGCAAATAGCTGAACTTGAAAATGAAATAAAAATAATTAGTTATGACTTTATTTTTTATTATGCTTGAAATCTTGTTTTATTGATGTTCCTCTCCTCCTGCTCAATTTGATTTGTCATTGTTAGACCCTTTTCTGTAACTTTATTCTGGTTCATTGGCTGCAATGCATCCAGATGATTGATTTTTGCTCGGCAGTGGCTAGTGTTGAATAACATCCCTTATACATAATAAATACTTGATAGGAGTCAAGTAGCCAACTTGGATCATCAATTCCTCTTACCCTGAACTAAAAGAGGCTTCTTCTTGTCCAAAAGGCTTATATAGTGTTTTCATCTCATTTACATTTATTTTTCATATCATACTGTTTTTTAGGTGATTCATTGCATATTGTTTGTCAGTGCCATGATGAACTATTTGCTATATTTTGTGAAATTTGTCATATTTATGGGTAGTTTGAATCAGTGCTACTTTCTGACTTCTGTGCATTTGGTGATCCACGTTATTGCCTGTGAATGCAGATTGTCAAAGGCATTGATGCACTTACAAGAGAACAACTCGTAAGAATAATATCCCCACTCGGATTTCAGAATGCGGCCCCGGTTTTCAGTATGGTACCTACCATTGGACCCTTTAAGACGACAGCACTTATACCCACCATAACCGAAGAGGATGAAGTCATACTGAATAATGTCCAGAAAGTGGTGGAGTTCTTGACTGCTGGAAGCTCACTATCAAGGACGTCTGGTCAGGTAATGAATAATGAATTTCACTATCGAGAACTTTGTTGTGAGCCTTTCTCTTTTTCTCTCTTAATAGACAAGTATATTGTTTTTCAAAAATGTTATCAACACTATAAATCAGCCACCAAATAAGTCATTACGTATTTGTGTATATTTAGGGTCTCATTCACATTTTTTTAACAGTGATTTTGACCAAAATAATCAAACTTCTCACCGGAAAAATAAACTTTTTTGTAGCTGAATATTCAAACTTCTTTCACAATAGCATAATCAAACTTTTTCTGAACACTAATCAGCAACCATTATACTTTTAGACTTTTTATTCATATGTTGATTATGAATATAAATCTACTTAATTATATTATTTATTAAATTTGATTATAGATATGAATATATAGTCATTTCGTATTCTTATGTATTCCTATACGGGTGGGTGGATGGCTGATTGATGGTTGATTTTTTGTTTATAGATAGCATTGATTTTTCCCTCAACTAAAAATGGTCCAAAGCATGTTTAGAGCTTGGATTACCAATTGAATGCGCCCATATTCCATTATGATGAATCAAAATCTAAATCAATTATGTAGTTTTTTAGATGATTGGTTTTACCCCTAACCAAGACTTCATAATTGATTATGGGTCCAAAATCAATTATATGACACGCAAGTTTTCACTTTTCCAATTTAGTTATTGATTATGGGTGTCAATATATTTAAAAAAGAAAATGATCAAATAGATTTAGTTACCAATTCGGTACTTGAAAGATTCGGACGCTGACAAAAAGGTTTCTGAAAGATGTTATTGATAAAATAACCCCTAAATGATTTGAAAATGCGACAAAAATAACCAATAAATATTATATTTTTTATAAGTGATAAAAAAAACTTTCGTATTTGGCAAACGATTTATCCATTTGATCCGAATTTTTGCGGCAACATTTGAATAAATATGTAGAAGGTGTACAAAAAATTCGGAGCGAAAAAATTTGATCTTTAGATTTTTGTTTTTATTTTTCAAAAGAAAAGGTCATTCACAATAAACTTTTTTTAAAAAAATTCATTTAACACAAAATTACCAAATTTTAAGGATGAAAATTTTTTCTAATAATATTTGCAAAACATTACATCAAAATCTGATTCTAAAGTCGTTTTTTAGAATATATATTGAATTTCTAGGTTTTTGTCGTGTTTTTAAACCTTTCAGGAACTTATCATTAGCATCTTTTGGGGTTATTTTTGTCAGTGTTGTAAACTTTCGGCTACCATTTTGATAGTTTACTCTTGTTAAATATAAATCACTTTACTTCAAAATCAATTCTCAAAAAGTTAAATGAAACACAATTTTTTCTCACTTTTGGTGTCTAACACAATCAATTTAATTATTCATTGTCTTTTTTGTTTTGGGGAATGGCAACAGGTACTCAATGTCCCTCAGATTATCCAAGACCTGCTCCCTGTGTTGCCCGGCATCTCGGCTAAAGTGCTTCCTGAAATTGTTAGCAGATCATCTTCTCGGGTATTAGCACGAGTGATACGTGATTCCTTTTTGTAAGAGAACTCTATCAACCTCACCTTAAGGCCCCACAATTGTGTATATTATGACAGAATGTACAAACAACTATACGTGTCTATAAGTAACCCAATATTTCATATATCTCTTGCTCTTGGTTGCTGAAAGCTATTTGTAAGACACTCACCAAATCTTCTATACTGAATCATTTTTAATATATAGATAGGGGAAGCATCCCACATAGTTCTCATGATAGAAATCATAGAATGATAGGCTGCAAGATTTATTACTAAGTGTATCGAGGTACCCACAACTAGAATCAAAATTTGAAAGGGTACTATCTATCTGTAATTATTCGTTTGTATCTTCTATTCTGTATCATATTGTACTCCATCATTAGTGGAAAGTGTATTTCATCTCTAGCTGCCAGGTGTCGATGATAAATTAGCTTTTCAATCACTTTTAGACTTGTAAATCTAATATCGTATTGTAGTTGAATTTATTTAACAATCCTGCTACAATAGTATTTCTGTCGACTCTTATTTATAACTGTTTAATGGAAGTATCTTTGTAAATGTATCTAATAAAAATGTCTTTTTTATAACTTTGTCTAATGAAAATATCTTTATATATGTATTTTTTGGATGTCTCTTCTTATATTTGTGTTTAAAATATAATAATTAATTATTATTAGCAATAAATTGGCAGATAATATATTAATACTTTATATTTTTCTTTTATTTAAATGCATTAATAATTTTGGAGCTGCTAAATAATATCCAAATTCAAAAATACTAAGTATATATCAAAATTAGTTGTCATATATTTGTGTATAAGTATATTTGTAATTAAATTTATTTTAAATATATATTTTATATTTTATTGTATATTTTATATTAGTAATTGATTTTGGTGTATATTAATACATGAATGATCCCAATTATGGTAAAATTCCTAGTGAACTTATATTTAAAGCTGGGATGGAATCATCTAATATTAAATTATTTAGATTATTGAGTTAATTTTTAAAGGAGGAATCAAATCGAGTTCATTTCATTGTAGATTTAACATTTCACGATTTTTCTCATTTTCATCTCCTTCACAATTATTTTTTGATTTTCATCCTGGTGTTCCATCATTCTTCTTGCTGTGATAATTCTGTCTCTTTACTTGATAAGCACGCGTTTGCTTCTTCATCTTTGTTCTTGTTAGAAGCATGTAGTTCTGATCACGAGTTCTGAGAAGCTGTCTAGAATTGCTTTCATTCTTCAAAGATTCATAGCGAATTTAGTTACTTCATCTTTCTTTTCCACGATTCCAGATCCGTTTTTCCTTTTTTCATCTAATTAACCTAATTTGTTACTCGTCACTCAGCAACTTGCTGAAAACAATTATCATTCATGGAGTTATGTAATGCAAAAGGCTCTCAATGCCAAGTGAAAACTTGGATTCATCACCGGTTCGATTCCAAACCAGATTCGGACATTGAGCCAGAAAAATTTGAGAATTACCAATGTGTCAGCGATGTGGTAAGTACGTGGATTCTTAATTCGGTTTCCAAAGAGATTGCAACATCTCTAGCTTACACAGATTCTACTCAAGAACTGTGGAATGACCTCAAAGAATGATTTCAACATGGTAATGACTTCCTCAAAGAACGAATTCAACATGGTAATGACCTGCGTGTGTTCGAGTTGAAGTGCGAATTAATGAATCTTCACCAAGGAGCTCTATCAATTTCTCGGTACTTTATCAAGATTAAAGTTCTTTGGGAAGAACTGAACTCATATCGACTTGTACAGTGTAACTGTGAAGATGCTCGTGCATTCCAAGAGTTCCTCCAAGTTGAGTATGTGCACTGTTTCTTGATGGGTTTTAGATGAATCCTACTCTCAAATTCGTGGCCAGATCCTTCTCATAGATCCTCTACGCAATTAACATCTCAAGAAGAAAAGTATCGAGCTATTGGAGCTTCCTCCTCTCAAAACCAGGTAGCTTTCTTTGCCAGAAACACACAATCTCTTCAGACTCAAGGCAGAGGCAGAGGTTTAATGCGAAAAGATAAGCCTTTGTGCTTTCATTGTGGACTCTATGGACATTTGGATTTCCACCAAACTATGGCAAAGGAAGAGGAGTGAAACCTTTTATACATCATGTTTCAACACCTCAGAGTCAAGATCAAGATATCAATTCAGCCATACAACTTTCTCCTACATAGAACCAACAACTTCTTAGTTTGTTGAATAATCCGAATATTCAAGAGATTTCATTAAATGCCTTTATAGAGATCAGCACCCCATCAGGTATTGTTCTCAACACCTCAATATCAAGGTCAAATTTATCCAAAGATGCTTGGATTCTAGACAGTTGAGCAGCCATTCACATTGCATGTGATTTGTCGTTTTCTCTTTAAATTGTTCTATATGTATGTACCAGCTTTTTGTGTAAATTTACTATCAGTTTCAGCTTTCTTATCCAACACTACACTCACTGTAACTATTGGCTCAAGATACTGTAACTATTGGCTCAAGATACTTCACTGTTCAGGACAACTCCACATTGAAGAGGATTGGAAAGAGTGATTTGTGTAAGATTCCGTATTTTTAAAAATTAAATATTAAGTTATTTATAATTTATTATATTTGTTGATGATTTATTTAAAGAGAATTTTTTTCTAAAAATAATTAAATTAAATTTTTATAATACTTTGAGTGTAAAATTTATTAGGATTTATAAAATTTTTTAAATAATTAAGTATTTTCATATTAGGGATTTAAAATTTTAATAATTAACAATAATAAAAGTTTTATACAATTAAATTGAATAATTAAAAGTTTTGATTAATTTTATGAAGTAAAAGAAAATTTATTTATTTATCTCTAATTTTAAATTAGAATACTTAATCAAAAAAATAATTTGTAAGTTAAAAAATAAATAATATTTTTAAAGTTAATTATATTAGATTAAATTTGATTTTTAATTAATACCCTACCTAAATCTTAATTCTCAAATCAAAATCCTAAATCTCCAAAACACAACCCTAATCCCACCACCATCCCCTTTCCAAATACACACGCACACAACTCACAAACACACACAACACAACACAGCACACGCCAACACACCTACACCAGAGGAAAGCCTGAGAGAGAGCGAGAGAACTGGAGAAGAAGTAGCGCCAGTGAGAAACTTGCACCGCCACCGCACCGCGCCATACCCTAGAGCTTGCCGTCGAACCACACGTCGCTGCCATCCTTGTGTTGCCGTCAGGTCGGACCTAGAGGGAGAAGAGGAGCCGTTGCTAACAATGCCGAAAACGTGAGTTTAGAGAACGGAAGGGAGCCGTTGCTGCTGCCGTTGAGCTAAGTTTCGACGCCATCCATGGAGCTACGAGGATGCGTCACCGTCGTTGAGGAGAGAAGGTCACGTGGAGGAGGGAAAGCCGCTAGAGCTTCGTTGCTGCCGCCGTTATTTCGCCGTGGCCGTATAGAACACATGCAAGGAGAGGGAGGAGTTGTCAGAGGCCGCCGTCGCCGCTGTCTGGGTTGCGGTGGTCAAAGTTGTCGTTGATAGAGTTCATCGGAGCTACCCCCGCTCTGTTGTTGGTTCCTTTTTATTACAGTAATTGTATTTTGTTTCGGAACCCTTGAAAATTAGTATTCTATTATGTTTGGTTAGAGATTCTTAGATTTTGGTAACATAGGATCACATTTCGGTCAGTGTATGTTTTGATTAAAGTTGTCGTTGTTGCTGCAAAAGTAGGACAGAGCTGTGGTTGCGGCTATCACTGCTGCGGGCGGGGAGAAAATCGGGTTTCAACTATTTAAGGTAGGACGCTAATCCCTCGATTCATTCTCCTGTATTCTTTGTGAATTGTATTTTGTGGGATGTGGAGAAGACGGTAGGACGCTAATCCCTTGATTCATTCCCCCACATTCTTTGTGGTTTGTGTTTTGTAGGATGTGAAAAAGGTGGTAGGGCACTAATTCCTCGACCAATATGGCACGACCTCACTAGGGGAAGGTGGTAGGGCATTAATTCTCCGATTTATTCCCCCTAGTATTTGCCTCCAGGAGAAGGTGGTAGGGTACTAATCCCCCGATCTTATGCCTCTTGGAAATGCGCAGGCGAAAGATGGAATTCGAGTTAGCTACCGGATGTGTTAAATTCTAACAGTATAACCGACACGTGAGCTCATGGCCAGTAGGACAGACATGCATCATGTTATATATTGTTTGCTTTTTTGGGTGTGTTTAAGTGTTTTGATTTGCCTATCTAATGAATTCTATTTAACTGGTAACTGCGATACTTGCTGTAACTGTTCTTTAAATGTATTTGCTTTATATTTGTTTGTGCTTGTGATTGATTTCTATTGTGAAGTATTGGTAGTAGATTGATAATAGCGGTGAAATGTATAGAATGTTATTTTGTGTGAAATTTTATAAGAAAAGTATAAGTTTTTGATTTGGATAATGAATTAACATTCACTGCGACCGAAAATAGTTTTATTTAAAATATTTTCTTATAACAATTCTTAAAAATCCTCTACTGAGAACCAGCGAGGACAATGTTCTCACCCCCTACGGACTTCTCTTTTTAGGACGGACGAGGAAGCTGGGGAAATTTTTGCTAAGTCTTTAGTTGTACTATTTTTTTTAATTGTGTATAAGTCATAGTTTTTCCCTCGCCCTTGTCATTATAACTGTGTAAGAGAGATATGAGTTGTATGATTAGTATGTATATAATATGTATAAGTTACGTGTATAAGAAATTTTATATATATGTATATGCACATTTGTTTTCAAATAAAAAGAACTTTCGATTTCTCAAAGATATAGCGATACGATTTCGCATTAAAGGCTCATATCTTATTATTAAATATATGGAGATTGTCATAATATTCTCACTATTAGAATGGCACAGCCAAAAGCATGACAATCTGACAGGGAGGGTGTTACAATTTGCATCAAGGACTATACATCCTAAAAGTATCATCCCCAACATATTGCTCAAAGTTGGTAAAATCACCAAATCTTTCATGTTCTAATTCTGATATTTTATCAATAAATTTGTGCAGTTCACAATTGTGGAACACTCTCTTAAGTCATGTTTCATCTAAAATTCTGCATCATTTAGATAATACTCTCCATTTAAAAATAAAGCTGATTGCAGTGGTTGTGAGATATGCCCACTTACAAAGTTTCGGAAACTTCCTTTTGATTCCTACAATAATTTGTCTTCAAATTTCTTTGACCTTGTTCATTATGATGTATGAGGACTTTATCAAGTTCTAACTTATAATAGAAAAAGATTTTTCTTGACCGTTGTTGATGATGCCACAAGATTTTATTAGATTTATCTACTAACTAATAAATCAGAGGCTACAACTTGTTTAAAGAATTTTTATTCCTTAATAAAAACTTAGTTTAACATCAAGATTAATTGTTTCAGGTTGGACAATGCAAAAGAACTTGCACTCGTAGATTTCTTGCAACAAAAGGGAGTTCTCCACTAATTCTCATGTCCATATAGACTATAACAAAATGCCGTGGTAGAAATGAAAATACTAACACCTTCTTAATATGGCTCGAGCTCTCTATTTTCAAGCTAAACTACCTACCCATCTCTTTTTGGGGAGAGTGCATCACCACTGCTGCTTTGCTTATCAATAGAACCCCAAATCCTTTACTAAACCTGAAGTCTCCTTTCGAACTACTATTCAACAAAGCTTCCAACTATCATAGTTTGAGAAACTTTGGCTGTTTAGCCTATGCAGCGACTAATTCAAGTTCCAGAACCAAGTTTTGCTACCGGGCAGTCCCATCAATCTTCCTTGGATATCCCCTTGGATACAAGGGGTTACAAATTATACAACCTCAATACCAAACAATTTTTAGTCTATAGAGATATTATTTTCCATGAACATGTCATGCCCTTCAGTAATTTTCCACACCTCCAGCCCCACATTGATTTGTTTGCAGATTTTGTTCTACCTGCTCCAGCACAAAACCATACTCCCTTTAGCATAAGACCCTACGCTTAAAGATTCCTTTACAATTCCAGCGCCTACCTAAACTTTTATAGCACCAGTGGCCCAAAATCCTCTAGAAACTATTACCCTCTAGCATACCTCGCTGACTATTTATGCCTTACCAACACACCTTACCCTCTTTCCAATTTCATCACTAACTATAGGCTTAGTTCAAATTATCACCACTTTCTTACCTAAGCTAATGCCATATTTAAACCACAATTTTATCATCAAGCATTGCACTTCCCTAAATGGAGGCAAGCCATGCAAGATGAATTAGATGCACTTGAGGCCAACAATACATGGGAAATGCTACGTCTACCCAAAGGTGAATGTGCAATTGGTTGTAGATGGGTTTATAAGGCTAAAATTAAAGCTGATAGGTCTCTTGAGAGATACAAGGCATGGTTGGTTACAAAAGGATACACCCAACAAGTTGGGTTAGATTTCAGAGATATTTTCAATCCTATGGCAAAAATAACAATAGTGAGACTCCTACTTACTGTTGCTACTGTAAAGAATTGGATCCTACTTTAGTTGGACATTAACAATGCCTTCGTCAATGGCGATTGATTGAGGAACTATATATGGACTTGCCTCTCAGCCATCCACAGTGAAATCAAGGTTTGGTTTGCAAGCTAAGTAGATCCCTTTATGGTTTAAGACAGGCTTCAAGGCAATGGCTTTCAAAATTTTGTACAACCTTGACTGATCATAACTTCAAGCAATGTAAACAAGAATACTCTCTTTTTTCTATTGAAAGTGATGATTCAACTACATTCTTGATCGTATATGTTGATGATATCATCATAGCTGGGCCAACACAAGCATCGGTGAATGCAGTGAAGGATAGTCTTCAAGCTATCTTCAACTTAAAGATCTTGGATGACCTTAAATTTTTCTTGGGCTTGGAGTTGGCAAGATCAAAGAAAGATATCTCTTTATCTCAAAGAAAATTTGAGGAGGAATCTTATGGTGGGAAAACACAAGCACAAGAGTCTGAATCGCCTAACCCTGTACAAGCTGTTGTTCCTACACCAACGGGAGACAACAGAAAGAGAAGAGCTATAATAGCTACACAAATTGGAAGTTACTTTAAAGAAAGGACTACTCCAGGATCTCAACCGACTTTAAAAAGTGTTTTGGCTAGTAAAAAAATTGTGCACAAGAATAAGTTGGGACTTGCCAAATGGATTGTTGATGCACACATTCCTTTCAATGCAATTCAAACACCTTACTTTCAACCTGCATTGGATGGTATTGCTGCAATTGGATCTGGTTTCAAGAGACTGTCATATGATGAAATGAGAGTTTATTTGCTAGTCTATCTTAAGAGAGAGTGTCAGTTGCTTGTTGAAAAGTATAGAAGCTCATGGAAAAGTACCAGTTGTACGCTGATGGCAGATGGGTGGACTGATCCAAGGCAACGAACTTTAATTAACTTTCTAGTTTATTGTCCTGCTAGTATGTCATTTGTTAAGTCTGTTGATGCGATAAAAACTACCGATGCCTTGTTTAATTTGTTTGTTGATGTTATTGAGTGGGTTGGGCCTAGTAACATTGTGCATGTGGTCACTGATATTGCTGCTAATTATGTATTTGCTGGAAAACTCATTCATGAAAAAATATCCAAACAATTTTTTGCCTCCTTGTGCTGTCCATTGTATCAATCTTATTTTGAAAGATATTGCAAGTATTCCTCACATAACTGACCTTGCTTCCCGTGCTTCAAAAGTGACTGTGTTTGTTTACAACCATATAATTTTCTTGTCTTGGCTTAGAAAAAGAAAAAGTTAATTAGAAAGAAATTGTTCGACCAGGAGTCACACGTTTTGCCACTGTTTTCATTACTTTGAAAAGTATATGTGATCAAAAGAAAGATTTACAAGCATTGATGGTGGACAAATATTTCACTTCTCATAAATTAACCAAAAGTGCTAATAGAAAGATTGTTAATTCAATTGTCTTGGATAGTAAATTTTGGCAAGATTGTGTTACTACTGTGAAAATTGTTGGTCCTCTTATTAAGTTATTGAAGATTGTTGATGCTGATGAGAAACCTTCTTTGGGATACGTGTATGAAGGCATGCAAAGAGCAAAAAATGCTATCAAGACAATGTTTAGAAATTGAAAAGCTGCTTATACGCCATACACAAGTATCTTGAAAATGCGGTGGGATAAGCATTTGAAGTGCGATCTCCATGTGGCGACGTACTTTTTAAATCTAGCCTTTTTCTATAGTGAGTATTTTGTTGAGAAGGCAAATATCTTGATATTGTTACTTGATTTGATTGATGTTAAAACACTTTATGATGACTCAGTTGTCGCAATGCAAGAGATACAACTATATCGAGATTGTAAAGAAAGTTTTGGGAGAGAAAGTGCTAAGAGAGCAGCATCAAGACTTGAACCTGGTAAGTTAATTTATATCCAAGTTCAGTTTAGTTTAAAAGTTTAATATGTTGAGTGATAAACACAAACACATATTTGATTTTTATATCTATGTAGGTGATTGATGGAGGCTATATGGTGGGTGTGTTTCTAATTTACAAAAAATAGTAGTCCGTCTTCTTTATCAAACCTCTTCTTCATTTGGATGTGAGAAGAACTGGAGCCTTTTTGAACAAATTCATTCAAAGAGGAGGAACTGGTTAGAACATCAAAGACTAAGTGACATTGTTTATGTGACCTATAACCTACGCCTTCAATCTAAGTTACATCAAAAAAGAGAAATTATTATTCAAATCATTAACACGGTAGATTTTTAGGTAATAGCAGACGAGGATGATCCTGAATTTACTAATGGAGATGTTGAAGGCATTGAAAGTTTAATATACACCGATAATACTATGCTTTCGTATCATAATGGTGAGTGACATAGCAAACTTTGTTTCATTCCATAAAGATATATGTCATTAATATTGATTTCTTATTGAGTTTTTTTTCTTATTTTATTAGATGGAGGAGACATGAAAGTTGAAGTGGATATGCCTAATGTGGTAATTGAATCTCAAATACTTCTTTTAGTGGTACTTCTGAAAATGGTGGCTTTGGATTACCTGTTTATGATGGAGACATCAAAACACTTAATGATGATTATGACTTATGATAAGTAGTGTCTTTGTTTAATTGAAATATTGTTTCTTCAATGTTGTTTCTTTTGATTGTAAAACATTTTGTATTTTTTATTTATGTGTGTTTTGATTTTCTTTAGTTATAAACTTTGATATTTGAAATTGTTTATGAACTTTTAATGATAAATTATTTATATCTCATTTTGTGAAATTGTTAAATTGTTAAATTTTATTAATTTAGAAATTACTGAATTTAAATATTTAAAATTATATATTAATTTTTTTATAATTTTACTCTATATTAATTAAATCGGTTCAACTATGATTTAACTCTGATTGAACTATTGAGTGTGTGTTTGGATTACAGTTTGCAAGAATAAAATTGATTTTGCAAACTTGATTTTGATGAAAAGTAAGTTTGTGTTAAGTGATTTATGTTTGGCAATATTTATATCAAAATGGATTATAGTAAAATAAATGTTGTTTGGATTACACTATTCAAAATCACTTTTAGATACAAAATTATTAAAATAGACATCAACTTAAATAATTTTTGTATATTATTTTAATTTATATATTTAAATAGATCTTATTAATTAATTCTATAATAAAATTAATATTTATACACTAAAATAAAAATAATATATAAAAATTGGCAAAATATACTTTTAATTAAAACTAACAAAATATAAATTTTAGAGAGTACTAAAAATAATAAAAAATTAAATATTTATTTTGGTAGTAATTAAAATAAATCAAAAAAATTTTTATGATATTTTTTATATAGTATATTTTTAGTACTCTTAGTACTCTTTTTTAGTATGTTATAATTTTTTATTATTATTATTTAGAATTCATTTTTTGTTTAATTTATTTTCTTAATAGGATCAATATATTATATTAAAAAAATAAAAATAATACAAAAAAAATTATAATTATAAAAGTGTATAATATCAAATAAATAATTAATAAAAAAATAGTAAATAATAGAAAAAGATAGTTCATATAAACAAAAATAATATAAATAATACAATAGTATGCATAAAGGATAAAATTGGTAAAAGATAAATAAAGATTGAGTATTGATGGCTAAAAGCCCGTTGGTGAAACGCAGAAGCTTAAAATTGTTGCTTCTTGAAAACGTGGTTTTGAATGCAAAATCACTTCTGCGTTCATGATCCAAAAATTTGCCAAACCAAAAATTACAGCTTTCAAGATATGTAAACGTACTTTTTCTCTTTGAACGTGGTTGCCAAACACACCCTGAATCATTGAACTAATCACTCGACTGATTCGATAACCAATTCGAGAATAGGAATGAAATTATTTGTCACGTTGTTACTGCTATGTATTTACTCATTGTCTTATTAGTTATTACTAAGAATTAGGTATTTATTAAAAAAAGTTAATAATACATAATTTAATTTTTATATATTTTTAGTATAATTTTGTATAAGAACTCAATTATGTATTGCTATAACAACAAATGAGTATTTTTAATTAATTATTTAAAAAAATATTTAAACACATTAATTTAACGGAATAAAGATAAATATTATTTTGTTCCCTGAAATTTATTGTCAAAATCAAATTCGTCCCCTCATTGTTTTATTTGATATTAAAATTGCCTTTTTGACTATTTTACTTTTATCTTATTAACCTTACTCTCTCACTTATTTTATCTCAAATCCAATATTCTTTCTCTCTGCCATCACACACACACACACAAAATCCCCTATCTTTTCTGATTAATAGAATTTCTTTGACGGTGGTCACATCTCATAAACTTACTATCTTTTCTATTTAATGGAGTTTCTTCAATGGTGGCCGTATCTCTTTACATCGGTGATATTCACCCCAACGTCTCTGACAAATAGCTCTTGGAGTCCAAGAGCCTCGTCTCTGTTCACGTTTGCAGAGATTCCTCCACCGGCAAGTTCTTCGGTTATGGCTATATTAGTTTCGACGTAGCAAATAAAGATAAGGAGTAGAAGTAACAACGATGGTGGTTTCAGATCTCCTTTTTCTACCTTTTTTGATGGCAGCTCTCGGAGTCCAAGAGCCTCGTCTCTGTTCACGTTTGTAGAGACTCCTCCACTGGCAAGTTCCTCGGTTATGGCTATGTTAGTTTCAACGCAGCAAATAAAGATAAGGAGTAGAAGCAACAAAGGTGGTGGTTCCAAATATCCTTTTTCCTACTTTTTTCGGTGGCAATTTTCCAAGAGCAGCAGCTGCGATTTCTCTCTCTCTCTCTTTTCAATCTCTTTTTTGGGTGACCCAACTAGTGACAACAGTGACATTCCCTCACCATCACTACCAACTCTCTCTCCCTCCTCTTTGTTTTTTCTTCTTTTTCTCCTCTCTCACTGAGTTCACTACACCTCTCTTGTCTCTTTTTATTTTATTTTTTTTCTATCTTATTTTCATAAAAAAAATATGAATCACTGTGATATTATTGTTGAGTTTGAAGGATTAGATTGCAATGAATAATATTATTGGTATTGTTCTTGAATTTGAATATGTTATTGACGATGAATTTTTAAATTTAAATGTTATGTTGTGTTGTGTTGTGTTGTTATTGATGAATTGAAATAGATAGATGTGGGAAGAAGAATAGGTGATAGTTGGTGGGAATAAGGATGGTGGATTGGTGGTGGCGGTGAATGTGGGGTTAGAGTAAGAAAAAATATAAGGATATTTTTGTCTATAAAAAAGTCAGAAGGATGATTTTAATATCAAATAAAATGTTGATGATGATTTTAAAATAAAAATAAGGTTAGAAATAAATTTTATTTTGACCATAAACTTTAGGAATTAAAACAGTACTTATCCTTTTTTGGTGACTTAAATAAACTAAACAAAAAAAAAAAGAAAAACAAAAAATTACTCTTAAACTCCTCCTAAGGAGAATGAAGCTCTACATGATGAAGTTGTAATCTCATCATCATTTTTGTCATGGTGTCTGCCACCGTGTTTGCATATCTCATAATCAAACGAAAGTCAACACGCCAATTTCAATGCATGATATCCCTTATTTTGAGCACCAACGGATCAATAAACCTAAAAATATCTTAGTGATTAGTAACAAGATTAAACACTTCCACATAATCCGTCTCACAAATAACATCTCGTTGACCCACATCCCAAGCTAAGAGATATCCTCTCTAAATAACAAACAATTCTCCTTGAAGAATACTATTATTCCCAATCATTTTCAAACACCCCATTTGCCAACTCCCATTACAATCTCTAATAACACAAGTAAAACCAACACTATCACCCGAATCAGGATACTAACATCACAATTAATCTTGAAAGTACCAATGGATGAGGAATTCCAAAAACCATTTAGAATAGAGGAAAGGGACATACGTTGTAATTCAAAAATATTCCTAAACTCCATTTCTTAAGCTAATACTAGACAAATAACTTTTTCCAAAGGCCAAGTCTCATGAGGATTAAAGATGTTATTATTCCTTACTCGCCATATCCACCAAAGTTCTAAAAAGAACTTAAATGGATGCTCTCTGCTATGATACAAGAACCAATTCTTCAAATCTAAAGGATGACAAGAAATACCCAACCTATGTCATACAAGCTGAGTTTTTGGACAATTCCAAATACAATGTAAAACCGATTCCTACCTAAAAAGACATCTTGGATACCTATCCGATAACGACATCCCTCTTTTGAAGTGAAAACTTGCAGTAGAAAGAGCCTCCTTAAGATACAGCCAAGCAAAAAATTTGTGCTTTTCTGGAACAAGTTGGCGCCAAAGCCAATTCTCCCGCTCCTCCCAACTAAACAGTTGCTTACACAACCACAAGTAACCATTGCTTGAGTTATAGACTTTCGTAGCAGACCCAAACCAATACCAACCCACTTTCGAGCCTGCTTGTACATCTGGATTGTAAGAAAAAATATTACCTTTCAGATTTTGAGATAAAGAAAAATGAAGAGTATCCAAATGCCACCTACCAACCGACCAGATATCCTGTATCCGGATGTTCGAATAAGAAATGTGAATATAATCTATTCATTAGATAACTGCTCTTTTCTCCTCCAGTTAGAAAACTAAAAATTCTTATTCAAATCCCCTTATACCAAACAAACTATTTCTTCAACACTTCTAAAGTCTTGCAAAGACTCCTCCAAATGAGAGAGCTCTTGTTCTTAGGACAACCAAAACAATGATTATTTGATTAAAAATATTAGAGAATTATTGTTTTGAAATTATTTTATTTATATTAAATTTTAAATCTTAAATTTTAAATTTTTAATCTTAAATTATAAATTATAACTTTAGATCTTAAATCTTAAATCTTAAATCTTAAAAAATGGCTTTAAATTAACTTGGGTTAATTTAATAGTTAGTTCCCGTTCGATTAAATAAGTGTTTGAGAGTTTGAATTATGTCTTATGTATGCTGTAATTCATTGGTCAATCCAAATCCCTAAATAAAGTTTCGATTTCGTGGCGTATCCTACATGACTAGAAGATACTATTGTGAAAAACCAAAATTAAAAATATTAAGTTTGTGTTGATTTTTAGAGAATGGGATTGAAATCAGAGACTGGGATTCAATATTGTGTTTGGTGGTTTAGAACTAAAATTTCAATCCCAAGACATAAAATTTCAGTCCTTTTAGTAACTCTAGAAAGTGGGAACATAGGAGATCAAAATTTTATAACATACTTTTTAAAAAGATCTTTATTCAACTTTTTAAATTCTAAATCTATCCCGTCTCTATATTTATTTTAGACTAAACATAATACTATGACATAACTCAGTATAGTATATTTTATACTAAACACAATATAGAGACGATCGTTGTCTCTTAGACTGCGTTTGTTTTTAGAGACAAGACAAAACATGATACTGAGATAGAGACAATAGGACGGAGACACTAAAAATTATTCTTTGAGTATTGTGTTTGGATACGATGTACAAGACACTAATGTAATGTCCAGTATTATGTTTGGATATACATTGACAAGACTAAAATATTATATGAAATAACTAAAATAGACATGTGATTCCAAATTTTCTACATCAAATACAAACTAATTTAATAGAGAATGAGAATACGTAGGAGTACAAAACTTGAAAAAAAAAAATGTTTGAAGAGGCCAAAAATTTTAATAAAAAATATATAATAATATTTATATTAAAATAAAATTTATAACTATATTTATTTTATTTTTAAATTTATTATTAATATGTAGAAATACATATGGTTAAGATTAATAAAAAAATAAATCTGAGTTTGATTAATAAAAAATTTTGTTTAGGTTAATAAGCCAAATTATTTTTAAATAAAAAATCAATTTAAAAAAATCTGTTTTTACATGAAAAAAATTAGTTTTGCATATAAAAATCTATTTTTATTTGGAAAATTAATTTTTTTATCTAAAAACTAATTTTTCTTTAAATTATATAAAATCAATTACAACTTATAAATTATTTTTTAACATTTTAAAAGATCAATTTTACTTTTGATAATATTTATTTTTCAAAAGTTTCAATACTAATTATTTTTGTTATTATTTTTATACAAATCAAATAATATAATACAAGGTTAAAATTGTATTGAAGTAAGAACGATAACAAAGAAGAAATTATCCAGCCTAATAAAAAATTCTACAAGAAAGAGAGTACCTGAGAATAATAAGAAAGAGTAAGGAGAAGAAAGTATCTCTCTGAGAACAACGTTATAGGAAAAATAAGAAGGGGTAATAGTGGAATAATAAAAAATATCTATAAAAAAAAACAAAATTTATAAAAAAGTTCGTGTCCACTCTTCCAAATTCCGTGTCAATCCTTATCCTTAGTAAAAGAGTAGACACAAAAGTATAAAAAATGTCTCGAAGACAATGTGTTCAGTGTTCATATCTTTGCTTCCAAACACATTTTAAATATGTGTTGTCGATGTCTGTTTCTGTGTCCTGTCTCCGAAAACAAACACTACTACTCTCTATCTCCTAGTCTCAATTTTAGTTTTTAAGTTTCAAACGCAGCCTAATTAACTAAAAGTTGGATTTTTATGGGATAAAAAGAATAAATTATAAAAAATGCACCCAAATAATTTAGTCGCTGACTAAAATATATCCAAATTTTGTTATTAGCAAAAATATCCTTAAATAATTTAAGATGCGATAAAAATGTTCAAAAAGAATATTAAATTTTTGTAAATAATAAATAATTTTTATATTTTATAAATCGTTGATGTATTTAATCTAAAATTTTATAGAAATATTTAGCTAATTATTTAAAAAATATATACACAAAATTAGCTAAAAATTTGATCAAAAGTATTATTATTTGTTGATAAAAAAATTATAAAAAATATATATTTAACAAAAAAATTATTAAATTTTAGAAATAAAAATATTTATTTTTTAATAAAACTTATAAAAATTTATATTAAAAATTAATTTTTAAAATATTTTTAAAAATATATATTTAATTTTTAATATTTTTATTTTATTTTAAATTATTTAAAAATATTTTATCGATAACAAAATTTGAATGACAAAATTATTTGGTTGTATTTTTAGTGATTTGCCGGATAAAAGTTAAATGGGGATTCTTTCTACCGAGAGAGTGCAAAGAGCAAGCAGAAGACGCCGGTAACAGCGGTGGCTCTCTTCTCTCTATCAAAGGGTCTCTTTCATTTCACCCTTCTTCTCCCCTTTTACTTTTCCCGCACCCCCATTTTCCCTTTTGACCTTTGACCCAACCCAACCCAACCCAGCCCTCCACATTCCGCAACTCCTTTCTTCCTTCCTTCTTCAATATCAATTTCCCTTCGTTTTCAACCACCAATACACAAAAATAAATTTCAAAATAAAAAGAAAACTAAAACTACCATTCTTTTATTTCTCTTGTTATTATTGTTATTACTATAATTTTCAAACAATACATTTTTTTTTTGTTATTTCGCTTCCCTTTGAATTCTCCTCATTCTGTTGAACCGATCCCATCCATTCCTGCGTTTGTTTCTTCTTTTAGAAGGTAAATCAACTAGCTTGCTAATCTCTTACGATTCTTTTTTTTTTTTTGTATTTCTTTAGTTTCTATCTTTTCTTTCTTCTGTCTCTTCTTCAATTTTTCTTGTTAACTTAGCAGATCTGGATTCTTCAGCGAAGCATGTTTCGTAGGACTTAGGATTTAGGAGCTCTTTCTTTCTTTTTCGTGGTTTGATTCCTTCCTCCTTTTTTGGGGGTACGTAGTTGGGTTATTCATTTGACACATTGTGATAGTTTATGGATCTGGAATATTGAGAGATGTTAAAGGGAAGCATAATTGCATTGTTTCTCTACGAATTTGTGCCCATTAATGAATGTATTTACTCAGGTTCATGCACAATTTTGGTATATCGCATGTCATGTTTTTTGTGGTTTCAGCGTTTAATATGGAATTAGTAGCTAGAAACTGCTTTTTTTTTTGGCGATTTCATTAGCTTCACTAATTTAATAATTTTGCTCATAGATTTAGCCCTGTAACTTTATTTTATCTAATAAAGTTCTTACCTATTGATTATCTGCACTTAACTCTATAAAGACATGATTTAATTAATTCCTTGCATTTTTGGTTCAGGTGACATAAGACTGTTGTCTACACCAAGTTAGGTTCTGAAACTGGCCTACTTGGTGCAACTAGTCACGGTAAAGACTCTTTCCCTTCTCCAATTTGTGCGGAGAATTCGAGGAACCAGCATCTGCTAGACAGCATTCCTCAATTTCTGCTGCATGTAGGCTCTCCTTCAAGTTGCCACATCTTTTTATACATGGGGAAGTGGATTGTTGGTGCTTTCATCAACCTTTTTGGTAGCCTTGCTATAAACTTTGGCACCAATCTTCTTAAATTAGGGCATAACGAGGTAAGTGACATGTTCTTGGGTGTGTTTCATTCTTTTGTTTAATGAGTTGGGAAATTTCATTTTGCAAATGTATGATGTTAAGAGATTTTAGCAGTTGTAATAAGTAAACCTCTTGACTATTAAGTTGGAGTGTTAAAACTGAGGTTATATTTCCATTCTAATTGCCTTTGTTTTTCCTTTTCATTATATATGGCATTTTTTATCACCTATATTAGCCTACTTACTAGATAATATTTTAATATGTAAACACGCTCAGAGAAATATCAAATATGTTAATACCTAATACTATTTTTATTATATCAAATTACTTATTTACTTTGGAAGGATGAAGTGGTTGGGCTGTATGTTTTGCAGAGAGAAAAACATTCAGTAATTGGAGGCGACGGGACAAGTGGAAAGCTGCCTCTTAAGCCTATTATACACTTTCAGATTTGGAGAGTTGGTATAGACTTTTACATTTGTATATAGATTTTTCACCTTCTACCTCAGGTGGCTGATTTCTTGTTTTGATTGCATTCATATTTCTTGCTATGCAGGTATCTTACTTTTCATTCTTGGAAATTGCTTGAACTTCATTTCCTTTGGATATGCTGCTCAGGTACATTGCCTATGATTTTACTGGGATTCATGGCCAAGCATTTGAAGTAATTTTATCATAGCTTGCAGTAGTTTCATACTGTTATGCTTGGCTAGTATAAATTTTGATGGATGCATTTCCTTTCCTTTAATTGCATATTCTTCTCTTTTGTGTGCAGTCACTTCTTGCTGCCCTTGGATCTGTTCAGTTTGTTTCTAACATTGCATTTGCTTATTTTGTCTTGAACAAATTGGTAACTGTCAGGTATGCGGTATGCTAATTGTTAATTGAGAATACTGTTTCCGTTTTTGGCCTATCATCATCCTTGTTTAGTCTCTTCCAATTACTCAATCTTCGACTTCTTAACAGGGTATTGGTTGCCACTGCCTTCATTGTTCTTGGCAATGTTTTTCTAGTTGCTTTTGGCAATCACCAATCACCTGGTATGTATTTATTCCCTAGTGCAACTAAATCTGTGCAATGGTGTCTTTGAAAAAGTAATAAAAATTATGCTGCTGACAGATAGTGCTCTAGTATCAATTAATTTCTGCAATTGGATAATGGATACTTGAGTTGGCTGTAGCAACATACTACCTCATTCAGGATATTGATTTATCTAAATACACCTAACTTATGGCATGTTAAATGTTAAATGTAGGAAGTGGCATGTGTCTTAACGGAAATATCCATTCAAAATATCAGTGTTCTTCGTGCTTGTTGATCTATAAGATTTAATATATGCCAAAATCTCCAATTGTATGTTATGATATAATAAGTATTTGTTTAACCAAGATCTTACAATGTTGTAAGCTGATACATTGTAAACTACTTTCATTTCAGTTTATACACCAGAGGAGTTAGCAGATAAATATACCAATGGTGCATTCCTGCTTTACCTTCTAGTTTTGGTCTTAGTTATTGCCTTGCATCACTTCATTTACAGGTGATAAATGATATTTCATTGTTATTACTTGTTAGGTTAAACAATCAATTGGCTTGTTTCTGAGTATCGTGTGAATTATGTAGGAGAGGAGAACTGCTTTCTGTATCAGGACATAACCTTAGACCTTATTGGCACATGCTTCTACCTTTCTCCTATGCGATAGTTTCAGGTGCTGTAGGTTCATGTTCAGTGCTGTTTGCAAAATCTCTGTGAGTTAACAATTCAACATTTTATTGTGCTCTATGAATGGGTAGCCGCTTTTCCTTTTGTCTAACATTGATGCTTAATTTTGTGGCAGGTCGAACCTCCTTCGACTTGCCATGTCTGGCGGTTATCAGTTACACAGCTGGTTCACATATTCAATGCTTCTTTTATTCCTCAGTACAGCTGGGTTTTGGGTAAGGGCTAATAATTGCATGCAATGACAGTGGGAGACCAGTGATAGCTATTTATAAACATGAGTGCTGACTTACTCTATTTTTGTGTGTGCAGATGACCAGGTTGAACGAAGGACTGTCCTTGTTTGATGCAATCCTTATTGTTCCCATGTTTCAGATAGCTTGGACTTTCTTCTCCATCTGTACAGGAATTATTTACTTTCAAGAGTATCAGGTACTTTACCTCTGTCTTATACAGATGATTTGAGCGTGGGGCTAATGGATGCTGACCATCCTCATCAAAATTCTGTTTTAAGTAACATTATTGAATTAAATTTGGGAAGATAAATAAGGTCATATAATATGGAAGCTCTGGGTTATTGATGAACTGGGATGATGGATCTAAATTTTCTCAGTGCTTTTAGCTTCCTGCAATGTGTCATTTAGTTTAATAGTTTTCGAAAATCTAGTTTGAAAGTTCCATCTAATGGTGAGATATGAACCCAATAGTTAGTCATCTGACATCTTCTGGACTACTGCAGTTTGTGGACTAGAATATGATGAATATTGATGTGTTTGAACTTTGCATAGCGAATTTGTCTCATGCAAAGTTTATTCTCTGAAAACAGGTATTTGATGCATTAAGGACAACGATGTTTATACTAGGAATGACTTGTGTATTCGTCGGCATTTCTTTGTTGGCACCTGATGATTCAAAAGGTAATTATAATGTTTTGATGGTTATACAATGGTTCAAAATATGCAGAATTAAACTCCTTTTCTTTTTTTAGGTGGTGAGGCCAAAGATAGTTCTTTGGATTCGATGGCAACCTCTGGAATTGCAACGGAATCAAACAGGTATAAATAAGCCCTCATGAACTTTTGTTGATGGGATAAGGGAGGAAAGGGGGGGTGTAGGGCTAGTGTGGTACCACGATTGACTAATAATGTAAACCATTTATCATATATCTTCTTCCCTAACTTTAAGGATCTTTGGGAAGACCACTGTGAGTGAAGTTCTAGTTGATCATATCATGTTAGTCTAACGGGTTGTTTGTGATCCCTTCCAGAAACCTAACTCACATACAACCCCCCTTAGGCTCTAGAACATTCCCAACTAAATGAAATCTCTGGCATGTAATATTGACCTGGTTAAGACAGCTTTTAGTGCATTTTCTTTTAATCATCCAAGAAGTTGTTGGCACAATGTGTATCATTCCTGTATTTTCTTTCCCTTGATTTGGCCATAATCTTCTAGATTGAGTTGCGAAATTTGATATTGTTTATTTGTTACAGGTTGGTAGCGACTCAGGAAGAAGCACAAAACACAGAATCAAGATCATTTGTAAAAGGAACGCTGATGAAGATTTCAAGCATGCTAGTCAAAGCCAAGGTATTGGTAATTGCATTAGCATTCACCTTTTATAAACTTAATCAGTTTTGATATGGAACACAATCTGAGCTTGTCTTCCCATGCAGAATACTTGTGCAATGTCTCTTGGGTTTGGGGAGGATACAATTCAGGCATCTTCAGTTCTTGTGATGCCAATGATGTCATCGAGAATGACCGGATTCAGAGGTGGTGGGATCGAGCGAGCGAGGTTTTTGTCGATGAGAAGTTGGAGCAAGGTCCCCAAAGAGGAAGGCGAGGAATTGCTTGGAACTAGCCACGCTCTCCCGGAGAGTCCTTGATAGTGGTAGTTATAGGATAACCCATGGCCACGATATTTGTTTCTTATAGTTTGTCTTCGCCACGTTTTGTAATATTTGGAGGCGCTTAGATCTAAAGCCAATTAGAATTCAATTATTTGCTCTACCGAGCATTCATGTAAAATCACCCAAGAAAAAAAATGCACCCAAAACAAGATTGTTTCAACTTGTATATTGTATATTGCTGCTTGTATAATGAAAAGAAAATAAAATCAGAGTGAGATCGAACTGTGATTAGTTAGCAGTTTTACTTTCCACAGTATACCCAACTCAAAATGTACGAACACCACACCTTCCGATCAATTCGTTGATGGTATTAAAGGGGATTAACATGATACGAAAGAGATTTGAATTACTTTTGGAAAGAAGCAATAGGAATACATGAATTGAATAGTAATAATTGAATTGATTTTTAAGTTAACTAATTAAGCAAGTAATTATATAATTGTTAAATAATAATTAGTTTAGAAGGAAAACTAAATTGAGATTATAACATTTTTTTAATAGCCGGTGAAAGACAGAGAGGCTTCCATATAAACGGTGTCTCTATAGACATAATAATATAATATACCATAGAGTTTAATGACATCGTTTGATTCATGTAGCGAATGACACCTAGAGAGACAAGACTTTTTTGTTGTTGTTGTTGTTGTTGTTTTTTAGGATATTAACTTATTATGGAGCACCATCCAAAAGAGTCTTAACTCGTAAGCATGGACAAAAGAGACAGGTTAGTTAAAAGGGAACTGAGTAGAAGAATGGTAGTTTGTTCGAGGAAGGTGCTTCTCTCTGGAAATATCTCCGCGTACTACATTCAACAATTCAAGTTACACCTTCCATTCAAACCCAAAAAAATCCAATTCCAGCCCAAACCAAGAAAAATTATATAAAACAAAGGAACAACCCACATTCCCAACGCTAATAATAATCTCCAACAAAAAAAAAAAAAAAGAAGAAAGAAACATGCATCGAAAGGAAGCTGTTCCAACCATGGAGCTGAAACTAATCTCTTGCAACGATCTAAAGGCATTCAACTTCTTCCAGAAACTCACCCTATACGCCGTCGTTTGGATCGAGAGCGACGACCCCAACAGGACCCTCAAAGAAAGCCAGAGTCAACAGCAGCGGACTAGAACCGACAGAGAAGCCGATGGCGACGGAGCTAACCCGGAGTGGCACCACGACGCCATCTTCGACCTGGCGTGGATTACGCCCTCGCTTCTAGAAGGTTCCGAGGGCCTCTTCTTCCGCTTCGAGTTCCGCCACGACGGTACTCTCCTCGGCGACAAGCTTATCGGTGAATGCCGCGTCCCCGTGGCTGATCTCGTCCGCGACGCCGCCAAATCTGACGCGGCGAGCTCTGTTAGCTACCAGGTTCGGTCCGGCGAGGGAAAACCTAACGGGATCTTCAATTTTTCGTATCGATTGAAAGGGACTGGGGATAGGTATGAGTCGTCACAGATTTTGGATGGGAGAATTTCTGGTTACCCTGTGTTGGATCCACAGGATTTTAATCCCAACCATTCGTTGGTGCAGTATCCTCCGATGACGACAACGACGACGGCGATTGGGAGCGCGTGTTGCTATCCGACGGTGGGTTCGGGAGGGGCCTATTCTCCGTCTGCGGCGGTGGGGTCCCCGGTTTCGCCCTTTGGAAAGTTTGATAATTCTCATCCGCCGTTTTTTCCGCCACAGGTTCCATCGTACGGGGGGTGCGCTTGTAACTATCCGCCACCTCCGCCTCCGCCTATGCCGCCGTATCCGTATCCGTATCCGCCTCCGGTAGCGCACGGAGGATCCTATTACCCGCCCGTTGAGCATGTGGTCCATCATCCTCATCCGTGGGCTTCCTCAGGCCCAAGTTTCGAAAACAGGTGGTAAGGAAAATGGGCCGGAATAATAGTGGGCCGAAGTGTGTGTATAGTTTTTGTATCCATTTTTTTGGCGATACTAAGATTTGATGATATTTGGAAGTTAGATTTTATTTTTTTTTTGTTTTTTTAGGGGTAAAAAAGATAGATTAACCAAAATAAAAGATATTCATGTAGACTCTGGGCTGTTTATATTTGGTATATAACCTTGGTTGGTTGGTAAGAATTCTAAGGTTAATTTATGCTTTCTAATTTCTACAAAAAATGCTATTTAAAATGTTATTTGTACATTAATTTCAGTCGCAGTATAAAAATATGGTAAAATAGTGCATACGGATACGGTAAGAATGCCACGCACTTGAAAAACAGAACCAAAGTTGCGAGAACCGAACCGAAAAACAGAACCAAAGTTGCGAGAACCGAACCGATTATTAAACCGGTCAAGTAATTGGTTTAAAGATTCAATGATTTAACTGGAATTGAATCGAGATCAAACCGATTTAATTAAATATATAATAAAATTATTAAAAATTTAATATAGAATTTTAAATATTCAAATTTAATATTTTCTAAACTAATAAAATTTTAAAATTTACCATTTCACATAGTGATGTGTTCATATTTTATCACTAAGAATTCATAATAAATGAGAAGAATTTTTGTGATATAAAAAACAAAGAAATGAATTCAAAAACTTGAAATTGAGAACATAATTGTTGAGAATTAACACACATTGATTATATTATTTTGAACTAAAAATTGAATCACACTTCCATATTCAAAGTATGCACATTATATATATGAAAGCTATTGACCTGAAACATAATAACAAACTAATAATCAAGAGTTTACCTGCCCTTCTTTCACTCTTTCTTAAACTAAATCTTGTTCTATTATATTTATATTCTCAATACTAATCAAGTATTCAACAAAAATTTATATTCCAAAAACTTCTAAGCATCCAAAGCCAAAGAATTCAAAAACCAAAAAAAAAAAAAAAAGCAAAGATCATAAGCATCACCAAGTAAACTAACACAAGTGTTCAATATTAGCTAAGATCAATTATTTGATATTCTTCAACCCGATTAAGACATTCTCATATAAAGCACACTGTTAAGGAAACTAACATTAAGTCATATATGCTACTAAGCAAACTTAACACAATTCATGTAACTTAGAATTCTACATCCCCAAAAGAATAATAGAGTAAAGTTTTAGGGCTTTTCAACAATTTTCTAGTCCACTTTAGCTGAGGCTATGTATTTCGCAACTTTGGCACCGCGAGCAAGCTTATCAGTTTTCTCGTCCGGGATTTCAAGTTTCAACTGAAAACTCTTCTTCCAGTATCAAATCAGAGCTAGATCTAGTTGAAGAGCACAAGTATCTCAATTGTATATTGACACATTCATTCCCAGCAAAGTATCACCAGCAAACTTAACAAAACTTAGAAATCAGAATTAATATAACAAACCAAAATTTTAAGGTTTACTAATTTTACTCGGAAACAAGCCATCAACTAGTAAATTAACTCAGAATTAAAAAAAAAGCACAAAAATAACTCAGAAAATTCCCAATAATTAACCCAGAAGTCAGAACAAAACAACATCAATCTATCCCTATTAATAATAATGAACAATGAAGAAAATTAACTCCGCCGGTGACAGTGACTAAGCTACGAGAAAGAGAGAAAGAACAGAGATGAAGCAGAAAAATGCCGACGAGAAGCAAATGTGCGTGAGCGACGGCGATGAGAGCAGTCCACGACTGAGTTGAGGCGCGCCGGTGACAGCCATAAGCGAACCAAACTTAACAAAAACAAAAAAATTAGCAACTCAGGGCCACCGACGATGACTGGCTTGACATTTGAGAGGGCCAAGCAGACCTTCGAAAGGGATGTCACTGTAGGCAGCGAGAGTGGCGGAGGTTGGCACGCGTTCTGGAACTTGAAGGTGGCTGCAGCTCTGATAGGGTTTCGTGAGTGCGTTTGTGAGAGAGAACTGAGAAGAGGTGCTCTCTGCCTCTCTGGTTTCGTTTCTTTTTTTTTAATATATATAGTAGCGAACAGGGATGCCAAAAAACCCAGTCGGTTCATACGGTTCACCGGTTAATCACTGGTTCAGCCGGTTTTTCCGCAGATTTTTTGCAGTTCAATTTTTAGCATCAACTGGATTGGCTAAATGACCGGTTTCTGGTTAATCCGGTCGAACCGACCGGTCCGGTCCGATTTTCAAAACCTTGAACAGAACTCACCTAGTTTCTTCATCGCGTCATTGCTCTCATCTTCTTCGATCGCTCGATTTCTTCTCTTCTTGGTGCAGCGGTTCTCTGCACCTCACTCCCTACTTTCTTCTTTTTTTTCACATAGCGCTTCACTCTGCTCTTCGATGGCGCCATTGCTCTTTACTCCTCACTTTCTTCTCTTTTCCGCGCAGCGCTCCACTCTTGTGTTCTTAGAGCCATTTATCAGTGAGTTATTTTGAAGGTATTATGTTGATTTATTTTGGTTCTTCTTATCTTTGGGTTTTGATCCCATTTTTATTGGTCAGATTAGGAAAATTGCTGTTTATTGAAGTAATGTCAGAATTCAATTGAATCCACAAGTTCGAATGACGAGGTTTGTGCTGTGTTAGGTTCTTATGTTGTTAAATTTTGATTCCTGATTTAATTTTAAGTGTTTTTGATTTGTTACTTTTCTGATATGTTAATTATGAGATTTTTTATTTTTTATCCATTATCAGTAATCAAAAACCTTTCAACTTATTTTTAAGAGTTTAATTAACCATGTTTTAGGTTGTTCTAATCATATGAATGACATTTTCTTATATAGACAAAACTTTTTATACCAATTATGCATAGAGGGTTAACTTTTCGTAGAATATAAAAACTGTTAAGTGGAATCAAAATAGAAAGATTACATATCAAATCTTGGTATGTTCTAGAGCTGGTTATCGAAGATAAAAAATTAATCTACTAAAAAAGACAAATATAACTTTCGAACAAAATTGTAAAGCTAGGATAATTGTAAAGAAGGATAAAAAGTTAGAATATGTGTTAACTTCTATGAATATTCAGAATAACCATGTTGTTAGTCATAGCATGGCAAAGACGTTGAAAAAGAACAAGGAACTAAACTTGCATGCCAAACGGATAGCTGAGATCAATCATGAAAGTGGTGTTACAATGAGAAACACCTATCAGAGTTTAGCAACTGCTGCTGGTGGCCATGACAAATCGACTTTTATTGGAAAAGATCTTCGAAATCATATAGCAAAAAGTGTCAAGTCATACAAGAAGAGGGAAATGTGCAATTATTAATGCATTATTTTCATAGGAAATAGCAGCAAAAGCACAACTTCTTTTATGAAGTTAAATTGGATAGCAACATCGCATAGAGCATGCTTTTTAGGCCGATGCTAGAAGCCGTGCTGCTTATAAGCACTTTGGTGACGTTGTGAGCTTTGATACGACATACCAAAGAAATAGGCACGGCACTACAATTATATATTTCAAGTTAATTATATGTACTCTTGTTTTTGCATGTGTTTGATGTATAAGAAGAGGTAGAATAGAATGCATTTGCTGCTACTTTGTATGATATCTTGAGTTTGATTGTTTTATTTACTCAGTTTAATTATACTGTGCATGATTTTTACAGCATGTTTGATTATAGTATGATATGGATTCTTGAGTTTGATTGTTACTTTGACGACTATAATTGGATTCTTAATTTTATTATAGATATGATATATCTTTTACCTCATTTGTTGAGGGTTAATCACCATGGCCAATCAGTGTTACTTGGTTACACTCTTTTTTCATGCGAAGAAGAGAGCTCTTTTATTTGGTTATTTGATTGTTGGATACAATATAAGTGGCAAACCACCTATTGGCATATTGATGGATCAATGGAAAGCTATGCAAAATGCGATTGAAAAATCCTTGCCAATGACACAATATTGATAGTATATTTTGCATATCTTGAAGAAAATTCCAGAAAAATTAGGAGCATACAAGAAATCTAAAGAGATTAGTGCTAAAATAAGACATTGTGTAGGAGTCTAGGTATAATGAGATATTTGAGAGTTTTTAGATTGATTTTCTCAATAAATTCAATTTGCATGATAATAATTGGTTAGCTGGTATTTTATGAGTTTGATTATCTTATATCTGTTGTTTGATTATTTATCTTTTATTATTCAATATGCCTTACAAGTTTGATTTTGCACATTTCATATTTTCATATTTGTATGAAAAATGTTACAAGTGGATCTCTATTTTTTTCAGCAACAATTTTTGGACAAGTATGAGTAGCACTCAAAGGAGTGAAAGCATGCATGCATTTATGAAGGGTTATCTAACCTCTAAGAACAATTTGCAACAATTTATAATGCAATATGACAATTGTCTTACAAATAAAGTCCTAAAAGAACATGACTTGAATGTTGCTACCTTTAATACCATTATCCCTTGTGCTACTGCCTCTCTCCTATTGAGAAACAATTTCAAAAGGAATATACTCATGAAATGTTTAGTGAGTTTCAAAAAGAGTTTAGGATAAAAACTAATTGCATTACAACAAAAGAACATGAGGAGAAATATATTGTCACTTACAAGGACAGAAAAGATTGAATATGATGATAAGATGTTTGATTCTATGTATGAGGTGTTGTTTAATTCCTTAACTTCAGATGTTTGTTTCCAATGCCATCTTTTTTAGTCAAAAAGAAAATATTATGCTACCATAATTTTGCTGTCCTTGGTCTTGAAAGAGTGAAAAAATTGTCAAATAAGTATATTCAAGATTGGTGGAAGAAAATTTTAAGGCACAAGCACAGTATCACAAAGTCTAGCATAAACTTCATGATAATGTGCTCACTCTCTTTTATAACATTGTAACTGACAATATATCCTTTCTCATGCAGTTACTTCTGCAATGTTATAAAGTTAATTGCACATCTCATCAATCGTTTTTTTTATTAGCTCTAAACGACTTGGATCATGGCTAGACTTTATGCTATTGTGCTTGCGCCTTAAAGTTTTCTTTCATTGATCAAGGATGTACTTGTCTGGCAATTTCTTCACTCTTTCAAGACCAAGGCCAAAAGGACTATGACAACATAACATTCTCTTTGACTAAAAAAGGTGGCATTGACAATAAACTCTTGAAGTTGAGGAATCAAACAACACCTCATACATAAAATCAAACATTTTATCATCATGCTCACTCTCTTCTATAATCTTGTAAGTAATAATATATCCCTCCTCATGCTCTTTTATTGTAACGCAATTAGCCTTTGTCCTAAACTCTTTTTGAAGCTCACTAAACATACCATGAGTATATTTCTTTTGAAATTGTTTCTCAATAAGAGAGATAGTAGCATAAGGGATAATGGTATTAAATGTAGCAACATCTAATTCATATTCTTTTTGGACTTTATTTATAAGACAATTGTCATATTGCATTACAAATTGTTGCAAATTACTCTAAGGTTAGGTAGCCCTTCATAATGTATGCATGTTTTGAATTTGGATCCTCTAAATTTTAGATTTTCACTTTAGAGAATAAAGTGAGATCTCTCGCCATTGAATGCTTTCTCTTTGTCCCACCTATAAAATAAATGGAGATAGATCATACTTTACCTTCTAAAGTAAAATTCAAAATTTAGAGAATCAAAATCCACATGTTTTTACTCATTTGAGGGCTACTCATGCCTATCCAAAAGTTGTTGCTGAGAAAAACAAGGACTCACTTGTAACGTTTTTTTGTATAAACTTGAAAACATAAAATGTGCATAATCAAATTTGTAAGGCATATTGATTAATAAAAGATAAATAATCAAACAGATACAAGATAATCAAACTCATAAAATACTTGCTAGCCAATTATTATCATGCAAATTGAATCTATTGAGAAAATCAATCCAAAAGCTCTCAAATGCCTCATTAGACCTAGACTCCTACACAATGTCTCATCTCAACAGTAATCTCTTTAGATTGCTTGTATACTCTTAATTTTTCTGAAATTTTCTTCAAGATATGCCAAATACACTATCGTGTCATCGGCAAGGATTTTTCAATCGCATTTTGCATAGCTTTACATTGATCCGTCAATATGCCAATAGGTGGCTTGCCACTCATACATCGCATCTGACAATCAAATAACCAAATAAAAGAGCTCTCTTCTTTGCATGAAAAAAAGAGTGTAACCAAGTAACATTGATTAACCATGGTGATTAACCCTGACAAATAAGGCAAAAGATATATCATATCTATAATAAAATTGATAATCCAATTATAGTCGTCAAAGTAACAATCAAACTTAAAAATCTATATCATACTATAATCAAACATGATGCTAAAATCATGCACAATATAATCAAATTGAGTAAATAAAACAATCAAATTCAATATATCATGCAAAGTAAGCATTCTATTTTATCTATTCCTATACATAAAAAACATGCAAAAGTAAGGGTACATATAATTAACTTGAAACATATAACTGATGTGTCGTACCTATTTGTTTGGTACGTCGTATCAAAGCTCACAACGTCGCCAAAGCACTTATAAGCAGCACGACTTCTAGCTTCGGCCCAAAAAGCATGCTCTAGGCGATGTTGCTCATCCAATTTGATTTTGGTGCTGCTTCCTATGAAAATACTGCATTAATGATTGCACATCCGCCTCCTCTTGTATAACTTGACACTTTTTACTATATGATTTTGAAGATTTTTTTTGGTAAAAATCAATTTGTCATGTCCACCAGCAGCAGTTGCTAAACTCTGATAGGTGTTTCTCATTGTAACACAAGCTTCATCATTGATCTCAGCTATCTGTTTAACATGCAAACTTAGTTTATTGTTCTTTTTCAAAGTCCTTACCATGTTAGGACTAACAATATAGTTATACTGAATATTCACAGAGGTTAACACATATTCCAGCTCCTTATCCCTATTTACAATTATCCTAGCTTTACAATTTTGTCTTCTTTAGTGGATCAATTTTGTCTTCTTTAGTGGATAAATAAAAAACTCATAATTAACAAATAAAAAAATAACAGATAAAAAACACTTAAAATCAAATCCAAAATCAAAATTTAACAACATATGAACTTAACAAAGCACAAACCTCATCAATCGAGCTTGTGGATTTCATTGCAGCAACTTTCTTAATCTGACCAATAAAAATAGAATCAAAGCTCTAAGATAAGAAGAACAAAAATAAATCAACGTAATGCATTCAAAATAACTCACTGAGAAAAGAAAAGTAAACGGCACTAAGAAGATAAGAGCGGAACGCTGCGCGTAGAAGAGAAGAAAGTGAAGAGTGAGGAGCAATGGTGTGATCAAAGAGCAGAGTGAAGCGTTGTGCGCAAAAGAGAAGAAAGTGAGGAGTGAGGTGCAGTGGCACAATCGAAGAAGAGGAGAGTGAACCGTTGTGCTGAGAAGAGAAAAAATCACGTGGTCGAAAAAGAGGAGAGTAGTGGCACGATAAAGAAACTGGGTGGGTTCTATTTTTCAGGTGCGTCGCATTATTTACCGTACCCATATGTACTATTTTACTGTATTTTTATATAGTGGCTGAAATTGATTTACAAATGCCATTTTTATATGAAAATATTTATTTATGTATCTAGTAGGAGTTAAGTTTTAATCAATAAAATTATATTAGAAAAAAGATGGATGTGCTTTCTCACACCACTTTATCAGTACTATTAAGGATAAAATAACTATGCCAAACATTTCTCTTTTCTATATCACCTAACGAATGTGGAAAAGTATATGGAACCAAGAGGTTATCAGCAAAAAACTAAACAAAATCACATTAATTTGTATTAATAATTAATTTTAAATTTTTTAAATTCAAAATTTAAAAATTTAAATTTGATTAATTAAACCTAATTAAAACCTATAAATACCTTTCTCTCCTCTCTCACATTAACCTACCTACCTCCAATAATCACACACACAAACCTCTCTCTCTCTCACCGTCATGAGTACAAAGATGAACTTCCAGAAGAGGTGTTTAGGGAAATCTTGTTGAGGCTTTCAGTGAGGGTCCTCCTACGACTGAGGAGTGTGTGCCGTTCATGGAACTCCCTAATCTCCAGCGATGAATTCGTCATGATCCACCTTTAACGCTCAACCCTAACTCAGTGGCCGCCATTGCTGTGTTGGGAGGGATCGGGACGGACAGATGACATCATGCATTGCTCTTCACAATCTCTTATTCTTTATCGCCAGCAGCCAACATTCGTGTCGTATCCAGCTCCTGTGTTTCCGTACCGTCAGTTGCTGAGTTGGATGGACATTGTGGGCAAGTGACACTGTTGCATATGGATCCATACAAAGTGGTTACTGGGGGTCCTCATGATGAGTATGTCAATGTATGGGAATCTGACACCGGTGTTCATGCAAATTCCTTGTTTTGCTGTACTGATGAGAAAGAGGTTCCTTGAAGAGACTGCAAACTACATACTTGATCTTAGTCAAAAGGAGTTCTTGAACAATTACAGAAATATAAAAAAAATTCATTTAATATGAAAAAAAATATTCGAATACTTAACAAAAGAAATATCCAGTTATATTTTAGCAAAAATAATTAAATATCTATAAAACTTTAAAAAAATATGAAATTCTTAAAGAAATAGAGACATTCACATTTGTAATACAAAAAAATTCGAAAAATATATAAAAACATCCATTTAGTATGAAAAAGAAATATTCTAATACTTAGCAAAAGAAACATTCATATATATTAACTCGTAGAGATTTTGAATTCACCCAAAGGTATTTGGCTGGTTTTTTGGCTAACACCCTTTTTAGTTTCCTAGCATTGTTCAACGAATATTAGGGAGACATTAAGAATTAAAAGTTCTTCCTTCATTCGACTAGTTCAATCAACAAGTGAGCATATGGGTGTCCAGAATAAAGTAACATTAATTACAGCTTCAATTCCCCCCGTGAACAAACTAATATGATCTTCAATTCTTTAGTATATTCCCTATAATGTAATTAATTAATATGTTGAGCGTTCAAACGTGAATTCAAACAGCAATGCAATAATATATAAAACTACTATGAAATATCAAGCTAGCTAGGTAGCTTTCAGCCTTTCACTTCCTTTTTAGCATATTCTACATGTTCATACAGATCATCAATTGAGTAACTATTTGAACTTTGAATAACATTATATATCATATGAATAAGAGTTAATTAAGACTTATATTATGGTTGTAAACTTTGTAAACATGTAAAATTGCCAATGGCATTTGACAAATAATGTTGGTGCTGGCTGGTGCCTGGTGGGTGGGGTCTCAAAAGACAAAACATTGAATTATTATATGTACTAAATAAGAAAAGAAGGCATAAACATAAGAAAAGTGAAATCTAAAGGTCCCCCACCATCATAAGTCACAACCACAATGATGTAGAGCCCATCAGCCCATAGCTGATTTTAGCAGAAAGGGAAATTAAAGGTTCTATAGTACAACGTTCGTTTCTGAATATCCTTTATTATTACAAAAAAATACCGTACCATATGTATATAGAAATTTGAAGTATATATAAAGATTGAATTTTATATTATAAAAAGCAAAAACAGAACAAAATATTCAATGATAAAGGACATCACAATTCATAACAAATAAAACAAAAATTCATAATAATTTAGACAAACATATATTCCCAGTAACCAATTTCTCATCAGCAAGATCTAGCTATAATCGATGATTAACATTGTTCTGTTTACACATTATTATCTTGGTAATGCAGTAACTGCATGCGGCTTTGAGATCTTAACTGTTCATAGAACCTTCTAATGAAATCCTCAGCTTCATCATCAATAACTCCACCACTACCATTTCCAATTTCTTCATTCTCATCATACTCCAAAGCAGAGTAATTGGATATCCTCACAGTAGAGATCAACGGCGACGATGAAAGAAGAGGGCTTTTCCTCTCGCCCGGCGCGAAATCAGAACCGTTGATATTATCAAACCTAAAATTGAATGCGTATTCTGGAGTCTTAGGGACCAAAACCACAGCATTACTATTATGATTACTATTACCTTCTTCAAAATCATGATCTTCAAGAACATTAGGGGCATGGATACATGGAAAATTGAAATGGTGCTTGTTGCGCTTTGGCACGGGGTTTGGACTATTGTTACATGAGAATTCATAGTGATCATGCGTAACAACACGCGCCATCATGTTCTTATGATGATGATGATGGTGATGGAATGACATGAAATTTGCGAGAGATTTTCTGAGGAGTTTCCCTTTCTTCATCATCAGATTCATGTCCATCATCATCTTCCTCTTCGAAACGAATCCCTTCCTTATCATGAAGAACGTGATCCTCAACACGTTCCATAACCTTTTGGTTACAACAGAAGAAGAATGTACTTCCATTGTTTGAAACAAAGGAAAAAAAGAGTTCTCGAGAACGGTATTGGAGGGTTTTCTTCTTGTCTCTGCGAGGACTAGGTTGGTTTAGACCTCGCAGGAATAAAAGAAAACCCTGTGTGTGTGAGTGAGAGACAATGGAAGGTGAATGAATAGAAGAGGTTTATATAGTGGTTGGTGTTATTAATTTTGTTTATAGTTTATTATGAATGATGATGATTAAGTGCTGCAAAAGGCATATGATTCATGCAAGTAAGTCAATTAGGTGGTGTTGCTTTCACAATGGACCAAACAAACGCTCCTCCTCTGCATTCCATTACTATCCGTTTCAACTTTCAAATACATGAATTCATATCGTTTTAAATAATTAATGGGCTTTTAAGGGGAAAATAAAGTACATCTATTGTAATTTTTTTTGAAAAATATTAAGTAATCAATATTTTCTTTTATATTTGAGTTAGTACTAGTCAATTTTTCAATTTTTTTTACTAAAATTATTGATATCTTAGTTTTTTTAAATTGTTTTACATTATATATTGTGGTGGAAGATAGGAAGTCTTACACAGGGTGTTTGAAAACCCCTTGAAAAATAGGAAGTTCGATTTGAAATTTCATTACAATTTCACTTAAAATTTAAAATATTTCAAATATTCTTATAATTTAATTATTTTTTAATTATTTTTTAATATCTCTCACATTTTAATATTCACTTTTTTTTTCATCACTTTCATTCTCTTATTTTCTCTTTCCTTTAACTCACTTATAATATAATATATACTTTGTTTTGAAAGACCTACTATATAGATCTAAAAAAATATCTACATATATAAATTTTATGTGTTTAACTTAAATTAATGATACCAAGTATTTGTCAATACATCTGAATATTTTAAGTAAAGTTATGTCAATCATAACAACCAACAAAAATTGGCATAATTTTATTCTATTTTAATAACATGAATTAATAGTTATAATTTACCTTTAATAACTAGCTTTTTTTTTTGTTTACTTGCTATGTCATTAGACCACTCAACAAGTTGATTCTTGATAGTTTATGTTTATTTTTGTTGTTGGTTTGTCATTGGAATTAACCATGAAGAACAATTTATTTTTTTAATTAATAATGTTTAAAATTTAATATTTTTAGATTAATCTAATTTTAGGGTGAACAAATTTTAGTTGAAAATATTTAGTTAAAAAATATAACTTTTTTAATTATTTTATATAATTTAATAAATAAATATATTTATTATTTAAATATATATTAATAAAAGATAAAGTTATCTATTATAAAAATTTAATTTATTTGATAAATATTTCAAATATTAAAATTCATTTCAATTTTATAATTTTATTAATTTATTCCAAACACCAAATTCAATTCAATTCAATTCTAGGCTATTAAAACTTTTTAAACAAGTCATAAGTCCCTGGTGGGTAACAAGTGGGGTAGTCCCTTCTAATTTCTAAAAGAAAGATTCAAGTTCCTCTGCCTTTACATTGTTTATGTGATGTAAATATTTTTTTTAGAATAATATTACATTACTAGTAAATATTATTATTTTTGGCCAATAATAATTTGTACTTATATTTATAAAAATTTTGTACATAATAAATATATAGTTTTACATACATAAATTAATTTTATATACATAAATTAGTAAAAATTTATTTATTAAAGATAATTTAGTGTTTGTGTTAGTCAAATGATGACAAAAAATACTTAAAAATTATTAGTCTCCAATTTTTTTTATTATATTGATATCTAATTAGATACTAATATTAAAATAAAAATGATTTTTATTTAACACACACAAGTATATTGCTCAAATTAAAATGCAAAATGCACATTTATTTTGTCTTATATAATCTAAAACAAGAAATACTTTTACATCATTAGATAGAATATAAAACTTATTTTATATGAATGATAAGAATAACACTCTGTTTGATAATACAAAATGGTATAGACTCAACATATATAAAAATTAAATAAGAGTTAATACACATATCACATCTCTAATTAATTAAATGTTTCAATGTGTATGTTGAACTATAGTGGTTGACGTGTTCTAATTCATGTACAGCTAGGACACAACCGTGTTGGAAGAATTATTTATACAAGAAAATACAGTGGCTCAAACATGGCTTGTCCAAAACATTGAACAGAAAATATACATATAAGCTAAGGGACCCCTTTGGCTATGTCCTTTTTCAAAGACCGGAAAATTCATTATATTATTATTATTAGTCATTGGAACAAAAGAAGGAAGCTTCATTTCAATACATAGAATTATTAGCCTTAAAAAAGAAGTCCATTATACAGGAGGCTTGTGATATAGGGGTAGTGCCACCTCTCAGCCTAGTTGAATTCAGTATACACAATGTTCCCCTACAACCCTTCCTTTTGGATTAGCAATGGAAGGTTCATAATTAGATTAAGAACCTTGATGGCTTGTACTAGCAGACTCTAGGATAACATAATTTGTTTTTGTCCCTCAATAATAATGTACTCTTATATTAAAAAATATACGTATTCAAATAAGTGCCGCACGTTTAGTGCATCTATCACAGATCCAAATTCACAAAAGGTATACCAATTTGTTTGGTGAGTCACTTTTTTTTCCCTTGTAATTAGTTTCACGGTAATGAGTTAATGTTAAACTATCCTACATATACTATGGTGATAGTGATAGCAGTAAGATGACATTTAATTTAGTTAACTTTTAGTTTTTTATTCGCTAATTAATTCAATTTTTGAATTTTAAAATAATCAATTATTAGATCTTTAAATCTTAGAACGAATTAAATTAGTTCGTCTAGCAAATTTTTACTTTGACATTATTAATAGAATACTAACATAGATTCATTCATCTGATACGATTTCAAATTTTTAATCTTGTCATATGCGATACTTAAAAGGTCCAAGATGTATGAATGTTGATTAACTTTTTTTCCCTAATAGATTGGACCATTTTTAATTTCATGGATTATAATACTACAATTCTACACACTACATTCCATCATCAATAATAAAAATAATTTAAAAATATAATTATTTTAAAACGACATTAAAAAACAAACTATTGTTTGGTAATATTCCATCATAAACAGCACATATTCTATATAATTTTTATTATTTTGGTTACACACAATTCTCATAATAACAACAAACATGAAGTAATTTTGGTGGATGATCATAAATAAGCTCTGCTGAAAAAAACCGAGCAAAAAACCAAAAAGAAAGAAAACTTGAAATGCTAGAAGATTGTGTAATTAAAAAATGAATGTATCAATCATCCTATATATAAGATTTTGTAACTTTTACACCCCCCTTCAAACTTAAGAGTGGTCTTTGTATCATTCTGAGTTTGTTTCTAAGCTTGTCAGAAGTAGAAGAGAGGGGTTTAGTTAATATATCTGCTATTTGTTCGGTTTTCGGTATATAAATAACTTGGAGGAGCTTCGAATTAATCTTGTCTCTGACACATTGAATGTCCAGTTAAAAATGTTTGGTTTTGTTATGCAAAACTGGATTCGCTGCTAGCATACATGTACTCTGTTGTCATAGAATATGGTTGGAGAAGTGTCCAACTTTATCTTCATCTCCATTAATAAATTCTGAATCCACTCGAGCTCTGCTTCGTAGGAGGCTAAGCTTCGAAACTCCGCCTCAGTGGAGGACCTACTAATTGTAGTTTGCTTCCTACAATACCAAGAAATAAGATTAGTTCCAAGAAATACACAAAATCCTAAAACAGATTTTCGATCTTCAAGATCAGCAGCCCAATCAGAGTCTGTGAGTCCATAAAGCCTATAATCTGAGCACTGATTAAAGATAAGACAATAGTGTTTCGTTTTCTGAAGATATCTTAGAACTCTTTTTACTGCCTTCCAGTGAGATACTAATGGGCGATGCATAAATTGGCTCACTTTGCACACTGCAAAAGATAAATCTGGCCTTGTAACTGTGATATATTGTAGAGCTCCAACAACAGATCGATACAATGAAGGATCTTCAAACTCTTCAGACCCTAAAGACATTAATTGCAAGGAGGATATCATTGGTGTTGTCATTGGTGAGGCTGAGGTCATTCCCACTTTAGACAGTAAATTCTTTATATATCTAGTCTAAGAAAGATGGATTTGGCCTTCAGATTGTTGATGAACTTCAATACCTAAAAAATAATGTAGCACTCCAAGATCTTTTAAAGTAAACAGATTATTTAACTTCTTTATCGTTAAATCAATTTTCATAGTATCATTTCCAGTTATAATGATGTCATTCACATAACATAACATATAAATGACATAAGTGGTTCCGTGTTTAACAAAAAAAAAAGATGTGTCTGATTTTGTATTTTGAAAACCAAATGAATAAAGGATTGAACTCAACTTGAGAAACCATTCCCTAGGTGCTTGTTTGAGTCCATAAAGACTCTTATGAGTTTGCAAACTAGGAAAGGAGAGTTTTGTTCAAAACCTATAGGCTGAGTTATATAAATTTCTTGACGTAAATCACCATTTAAAAAAGTGTTATTAAAATCAAACTGTCTCAAAATCCAATTTTTGGACAGTGTAATAGATAAAATAATTATCACAGTAATAGGTCTTATTATAGGACTAAATACCTCTTGAAAGTCAATACCATGAGATTGCTGAAAACCCTTTGCAACTAACTTTACTTTATATCTTTGAATGCTACCATTTGAATTTCTTTTAATGGCAAAAACCTATCTATTGCCTATTATATTAGCATTGGCAGGGGGTTGGACTAAAGTCCATGTATTGTTTCTAATCAATGCTTTATATTCTTCTTGCATCGCCTCAAGCCAATGAGGTGATTGAAGAGCAATAGCATTTTTTGGTAGCTGCTCAATATTAGTGTCAGTAGTATTAGTAGTAGCAATCAAGATTTTAGGTTTAAAAATATCTGATTTGGACCTTATTGTAATATGATGTGTATTGATAGAGTTAGTATGATCTTGTAGAGGAGGTAATTGGGTTTGGATGCCAGAAACAGGAATTTGACCTTCTGGAATAGTAATTTCATGTGTAACTTGAGCTGATAATGAGACTTGTGCAGTAGAAGTATTTGTAATTTGAGGACTGATAGTACTAGGAGCTATGTCAGTGACATGTGTTGAATTAGTAGCTGTAACATGAGTTTGTGTATCACTAGATGATGGGTTAGTAACAATTATAGGTAAAGAATTGGGAGAAATAGTTGAACTTGATGTACAATGAGTTGGGCTAGTAGCATCTTTAGATAAAAATAAAGAATTGTATGAAAAAACACTTTCATCAAATAAAACATTCCTAGAAATATAGACACAGCCAGTGGGTGCTAAACACTTATAGCCTTTATGTTGTGGTGAATATCTAAGAAAAACGCATTGTTCTGATTTATAGTTAAACTTAATAGAATTGTATGGCCTCAAGTGTGGATAACAAGCACTTCCAAAAATTTTTAAAAAGGTATAATCAGGTTTATGTGAAAATAACATTTCATAGGGAGACTTGTTATTCAACACAGATGTGGGTAAGCGATTAATTTAGTAAGTGGATGTTAAAAATGCTTCATCCCAATACATAAGAGGCATGGAGGCAGTGGAAAGCATAGCTAAGCCCATTTTAGTGATGTGGTGATGCTTTCTTTCCGCTCTTCCATTTTGTTCTTGTGTATATGGATAAGATATTCTATGATAAATGTAACGACCCAATTTCTGGCAGGTCTGGATCACTGTCAGGCATCAGGTGTCACTTTTCTGTAATCCTATAAAACTCTAGACTCGATAATATTTACTACATATGATCCTTTTGTACTAACGGGATCACGTATGTTAGCTTATTTTTATCATATGCTTTTCTTAACAAACCCATTAGCAAAATCATAAATATCATCAGATATAAACAAAATACAATAAATATCAAACTAATAGCAAAATCAAATGACAACAAGATTACAGAAAAACTTTCTATATATGTCTTAAGTTAGTTCATACAAACGTGACACGCTTAGCTATATATAGATATACATATAAACTTATATACAACTGACAACTTTTCAGAATATCTGGTTCATATAGAAAACCCCTAAACTGGTATCCAGACTAAAAAAGAAAAGAAAAATATCAAGTCCTATCCCTCAAAAATGCTACACAAGTGAGGGAAAGTAAAGTCTAAGGAATAAAAACCATCTATCCTACATTCTTTTCACCATCGGGGCACAAATCTACAGGCATCATCTCAGGACTAGTTTCGAGCATCTTCTGTAGGGTTCGAAAACACATGCTCCTCCGGTACCTTTCTGAATATAACTCCAGTGGCAACAGTCAAGTCGGAATCCTCCATCTGAGGGAAAAAGGAAAAAGGAAGGGGTGAGAACCTATATAGTTTCAAGTAAGGTGACACCGTAAAGATACATCTCTCTCGTGAACCCTAGAGTTCTGCCTCTATCATAATAACTCGCTTGCTAAGTCTCTTGGCTACTTCTGTATCGCGGCTCTGACATAACTCTATCTTGGCATCTTCCGTTGGGGTTATACTGCTCCTTACGCTATTCTTTATGGCAATTATTCCTAGTTTTACTATCTTAATTTAAGCTTTAGAGAAATTGTAATTACACAACTTTAGAACACAAACAAGAAACAGAGAATAAAAAATTAACTAGAAGCAGATAGCACGTAGCAGAAAGAATGAATAGTAAATATTTATAATCAAATGCACAAACAATTTTATGATGCATGCCTGTACCTAGTGCAGGCCATGAGCTCATGCGTCGGTTGTCTACCCGCAACCCGATGTTACTCGGGACGAACCCTGAATATGGTTTCTTTACCGTGTCAGTCAAGCACAATTATCATCATGGCCCATGGGTATGTTAATTAGGATATCTTGGCATCACGGTAGAAATAAGCTATCAGTTAGGCGAACATTCTCGCATTAGCAATCTCAGGCTATCAATTAGGCAGGCACTTTCGCATTAGCAATTTGGCACAAGGCCCATTCAACATACAATATTCTATCAATTAGGCGGACATTCTCGTATTAGCAATCTCAGGTTATCAGTCAGGCGGGTACTTCCGCATTAGCACTTTGGCACAAAGGTCCATTCAAATAAACAGTTCTCATGAATCATTTCCATTCTTGGTTTCTCATTTTCTTTCTTTTCATTATACCTCCGCATCACCATATAACTAAACATACTTCCGCATCACCATGTTACTAAGCATACCTCCGCATCACCTTTTAACTTTAAACCTTCCTAAGGACAACTTACATTCTTATTCATTTTCCAAACTTATTTAGCCTGATACCTTCTTGGCAATCAATTTTCTATTTAATAACTAATATAACAAACGAACTCAGATTCGTGCAAATTTTATGTCCACGCATTTGTATTGAAATCAAGTTTCTAAAGAACTAAGAATTATTTTTCTGGTTAGTTTAACACTAGATATTGAAGAAAAATTGAGACTGTTGTTCTAGATTCTTGGAACAACACCTTACTGTCTTGTAATGTGATTTTTATATTGCAAAAGGTTATGCATGGACTATCTCTCTTGATAAGGTCATTTTAGATATCCTAATATTTAATTTGAATTAGGTTTTACTGTATTTTGATTAGAATTAAATTTGATAACAAACTTTGAAAATCTGCTGCTGCACTCATAAAAATTCAGGAAAACAACAGGCAGCTCTGTTTTTGTAAAATCCATAATAAATTCAATTCTAATCCGTTGCTTCTAGATTTTGGTGAAGATACATTCAACTTCCCTAAGTTTTAGAACGAATAATTTTCAGGTTCATATCACTTAATTTGATTAATTAATTCTCAATTGGAATTAATGCCCTGTTTTCATAAATAAATTCAGAATTTCCAGCAAGCAACCCAGCTTCCAAGTGACTTAATTAAGTCTAAAAAATAAATATGAATATGAAATTTGTACTCAATTAACTAGACCTTCAAATCCCTTTTGGTAGCAACTTAAAATGTTAAGTAAAACATAAGTTTCAGTAGTTTGAAATTGACACTGCAGGACCAAAAAACCAGAAAAATTCTGCAGCAGCTACTGTTTTCAAAAATTCATATTTTTTAAACCGCTTGACTAAATTCTTTGAAATTTTTATGGAAGATTCATGACACAATGAAGTTTTACAGAAAAATAATTTCATCCAAAATTTTGGTCTGGACTGCTCCCAGAAATTCATTTATTTTGCTGCCAATTATGCAAAAATTTGCAGAAATTTTATACAATGTAATTCCAATAACCTCACATACCAAATCTTATATTTAAACCTAAAATTCCTCTAAAACCATAATTCTACCTTTCTTTTGACTAACCAAAGTTGCTAGAATGATCAGCACAGCTCCAAGAGTTTATACTCATTAATTCACTTTTTTACAAATGCACATTCATAATTAAACATTCACTTTTCTGCATTTTTATCATAACAGACATTCAATATGCACTCCTCATCAATCAAACACATAATAAACCATCAATCATCACAAGTACACACAGCTACAAACATAATATTCTATATATCATATCTCTTACCTTGTTTGTTGATCAAACGCACAAAGCTTGCCTCTGCTGCCTCTTTGCAAGCGAACTCTAATCGCAACAAGAACCAAAATTTTCTATTACACACACAAGGCCATTCGGCCAAAATTAATACAAGCAAGGGAAAATTACTTACTCTTTCTTGCTTGTGATGGTGGCTGTTTCAAAAATTGGGCAAGCTAGATGAATGGAGCAAGGAGTTGGTCAGAGGTTTGAATTAGAGAAGTAAGGAAAGAAGGTGAAATTGCTGGTTCTTACTTTATAAAGAAGCTCGAAAAATCAATTGGGTGAGTAGGATGAAACTCCTGCTTTAGCTTTGACCATCCTCCTCCCTACTTTCCCTTATTTTTCCGTCGCTGGCCCTTCCTCTCTTTTCTCTGCTTAATGTGTGTTTTGGAGAAGAAGAGAAATTGAAGCTACTTACCTATATTCATATAGAAGGAAGGATGTGCTGAGCTTGCTTATGAGAGCTTCGTGTCTCCTCCTCCCTCTAACACAAGAGCAGTGCACATCTGAAGAGGTAGAACTATGGTTTATGAATAAGTTTCAAGTGGTGCTGAGAGAAGAGGTAATCAGGGTTGGGTTTAATTGGGTGGGAGATGGTTTGATTGGTCCAAAGAAAAAGAAACCAATCCGGTTTAAGGCTTGGTTCATTAAAATTGTAAAACCCGGTTAATTAACGGCTAATTAACCCATAAATGAGAATTTATTCTAGAAAGCCTAAAATGTGATTTTTATGGCTAAATGTGATAGAGGAGACTGAGACGAGAATTTTGGTACCAATTTTATTGAATTCGGACCAAAATTGGACCGAACGGGCCAAACCGGGCCAACCGGACCCAAAGTGGGCCCTTGGCCCAACATAACTTAACCAAAACCCTAGTTTTCAGCACTCTCTCTCCTCATTTGTTACACACACAAGCTGAAATTAGAAAGAAAGGGAGGAAGAACACTCTCTCAAGTTCTCTCCCTTGGTTGATCTTCAAACCATCATAACTTTTGATCTAGAGCTCCGATTGCCGCCCCGTTTGCGGCCACGCGTTCACCGCGGAGAGCTCTACAAAACCCATACAATCAATCTTGAGGTAAGCCACGTGTTGCTGTTCGAAATCTCAGCCCTTATTTTCGAGTTTCATGGGGGAAATGTTGAGATTTTGGGTTCTTTGATGTTATAGGACCAAACTCTCTTGAAGGAGAAGGTTAATCTTGTCTCCTTGGACCTTGGGTGTGGTAAGATTCTCAACCCTAGTGTGATTTGTGGTTTTATGATGTTTGGGTATTGAGATGTTGTGTATGGGTATGATGATTGTGGCTTAGGTTGTGTACATGTGAATATTGGAGCTTGATTGGTGACTTTGAAAAGCTTGGAAAGGGTTTGGTGGTGAAAAATCTGCTCTTGGAGGTGTTGAGGCCTTGTGAGCTTGAGGATAAGTGGTTTAGAAGTGCTCCGGTGGAGCTTGGGAAAATCGGCTAAGGTATGGTTTCGGTTTCCCGTATCTAATATGTAATGTGGTAGGAAAGACTTAGGCTAGAGGCCCTAAGATAGGCATTGAATGGTTGATGTTGTTAAATGATTGAGATATATGATGTGGTCATATATGTGATGATGAGTATTGATGCCTTAATGGTATGATATATGAGAAATATGCATGTTGTGATATATGCTTGATGATTGGTTATGGTTGAATTGTGGATTGAACCATGTTGATGGTGAGTATGATGTTGATTGTGTACAATAATGATTTATCGGAATTGGTATTGTTGAGAATTGGCATGAGGAATAGTATATGATATGCCAATGTGTTTGAGCTTGAGCCACTTGGGTGAAGTGGGATAAAATGATGAGATAGTGATTTTGGTAAATTGTGGTAATGTGTCAATGTGTGAGTTGAGGAGGCTTGATGTTGAATTTGATACATTTGATTGATTTCAAAGAAAAGGGATGAAATTGGCATGTTTTGATTGATTTTGAAAAGAGTTGAAAATGGTTTGTTTTGAAAATGGCATATTGTGGTTTTGTATGAAAATATGGTTTTTGGGCATACTTTGACGGGACATAACTTGGACTACGGATCTCCGTTTTGTACCAAATCTGTTTAGAAATGAAATTGGATCCGGGATGTCCATGCCGTTCGAAGAACGGGTGAAAAACGATTTAAAATGAGGAAGTTATGTCCATTGGAAGATTGGGGTTTAAATCTGTGAAATTCTGCAGCTTTTAACTTAGAAAATTTTTAGCAAAATAACCCCTTGCGCGTGGGCGCACCTGGCGCGTACGCGCCGATCTTCCAAGAAGTGCCATCCACGCGTGCGCGTGATGTGCGCGGGCGCGCCGATTGTGCTGCACCCAATGCCCAGTCATTTTCCAGAGAGTTATGCCAAAATTGTGCCAGTGTTGTGCCTGGGGCACGAGAACACCCGCGCGTACGCGTGGTTGACGCGTGCGCGTCGATTGGCAAATTTGTAATCCACGCGTTAGCGTGCATGACGCTTGCGCGTCGATGAGTTTTTAAGGCCATCCACGCGTGCGCGTGGAGTGCGCGTACGCGTGGCCCTGTTTTCATCCCAAAGTTGATTTTTGAGTTTTAAAAGCCAAATCTCATACTTCTAAGCCTCCGATCTCACCATTTATGTCTTAAATCATTATGGCATGCCTAGCTATTAAAAAGGGGCTAGTGAATGAGGTAACTTGCGAGTGAAGCAAGGGAAATATGAATGATCAATGAGGATCAAGATGATTATGTGAGATGCGGAGGATGGTGGTGGAAGTGCTTGTTATGCCATTGGCCGAAGGGCCGTGATTGTTAATGAAATGGCTGGTTATGGATTTAACCGTGAGCCGGAATAGCTGTGTATGCTATGAATATTGGCTGGTTATGGATTTAACCGTGAGCTAGAATAGCTGTGTATGCTATGAATATTGGCTGGTTCTGGACTGAACCGTGAGCCGGATGGCTGATATGGATGTTGATCCATGGATGAGGATTCATGCATGTTTATGCTGAATTATTGATAATTGTGATTTGCACTTCCACTATCTGAGATACGAGTTTCCCTGGGTAGTAGCAGTGGCTAGCCACCACGTGCTCCAGGTTGAGACTTGATACTCTGGTGACCCTATGTCGTAAGTGTGGCCGGGCACTGTGAAAGACCCGGATGAGCTCGCCCCCGAAATATTCACCAGTGAGGGTGATGGATATGGATCATGTTTATGATCAAGTTTATAACGAGTATAACTCGAGTTGGGGATGCGCGACAGAGGGACAGTCCAATGGTTAGCGACCAGGACTTGTCGGGTTGGCTCTATAACCGACAAGATGATATCATCGGCCACTAGGGACAGGCATTCATCATATGCATACTATGTGAATTGTTTGAGATTGCCTATTTGACTGCATATTACTTGCTAATTGTCTAAATGTCTTAACTGCTCCTATTTGTATATTCTTTGTCTGATATAACTGTGTTTGCTATAATATACTCCTGCTGGTGGTTGGGAGGTTTGAAGGAATTGGAAAGGGAAGTATTAGTTAGACTGAAGAATCTTTAGTTAGATGTCCTTATATGGTTTAGCTTGTTTATAAGCTTTGATATTATCTGGAGGAAGTCCTAGGATTGCCTTTGGCTTTCCTCTATTATTATGTATTATATATGTGGAAGCTGTTACCATGCTGGGGACCTCTGGTTCTCACCCATGCGGATTTTGTGGTTTTCAGATGCAGGACGTGAGGTTTCCCGCTGAGGCATGCTGGAGACTTCTAGATTTGCGAAGATCCTTTGTTCTCGGGACTATGTTTTAGTTTATACGTTTTGCTTAGATACTTTTATCTCCATTAAATAATACAAACTGTGATGACTCCTCTTATGGGAGATTTTGGAGAATAGATTTTATGTATTTGTGTCCCTTTGGGTTTCCTTTGGGGTTTTCCTTATTTTATCATATGTATATATTGCTATGCTCGGACCGGTTATCTTCGCAGCCGGATCTTGAGTCTTGATATTCCTGTTTTTAACACTCCTCTGTATATATATAATCTTGCGTTGGATTATCCTTGTTCGTTACGTTATCGATCGGAGTGTTGCGCTTTTAAGATGCGATGGTTTTTGTTTACCCCTTTTTCTATAAAGGCTCCTAGTTATAATCAATCATTCATACTACTATACGTACTAAGTTTTTATTTTAGAGGTCGTAATACCTTTCCATCTCTGAATTATGACTTAAGCATAAGACTCTGTATGGTAGGGTGTTACAAAAATATTGTGGTTCAATGATTTATTTATCAACTCTTTTCAAAAACAACTAAAGAGATGATTAAAATCTTATGAAAGTAATTATTCCATAGAATAATTGAATCGGAAGGGTAATTTTTGAAATCACCGAATCTCGTTGCTAATTAAAACAGAGTAAGATAATATTGAAGCTTAGGACACACATTTATCTCTCACGGTATATCTATTCTTTTCACTCATTAAATCTAAATCAGCCTTATTATTTTATGATGAGGTGATTCTCGGATATTTATCAAATTTCTCATCACAGAATTTCTGAGAATAACTCTGTGGAGAATCATGGTGTTATAATAAATACCTGATTCAACAAGAAATTCTTCAAAGACATTAGAGGTGAATTCTTTTCCATTATCAGATTGGAAACATTTAATTGAATGTCCAGTCAAGTTTTTCATAAGTTTCTTATATTGTTTAAAGGCATGCAAGACTGGACTCTTATTGACCAGTAAATATATGCAAGTATAGCGAGAATAAGCATCTAAAAAGGTTACATAATATCTATATCCTAAGTGAGAAATTAAAGGGGATGGTCCCCAAACATCTGAATAAACCAAATTCAAAAGAGCATGATATGGGGTAATTGAGAGAGAGAAGGGAAGTTTATGCATTTTAGACTTAGCACAATGAACACATAAAGAAGAATAAGCACTATTATTGTTATTATTAATAGGTGCAGAAATATTACAGTTTGACAGCACTTGATGTATAGTCTTGAAAGTAGCATGTCCAAGTCTCAAGTGCCAAATATGATAAAAATTATAGGAAATAGAAAAAATTACAGGACAAGAATTAGAGCTAATAGATTTAGGGACAGAAACATTATCAAATTGGTATATTCCTTGGATTCTAAAGCCTTGTAAGAGAATATCCTTTGTGTGTTTACATTTGACATAGCATGATTTGGTATGGAATTCAAAGAAAACCTGATTATTCTCAGCAAATTTAGCAACACTAATTAGATTCTTGGTAATTTCAGGTGTATGAATAAGATTGCATAAATGAAATAATCTTTTTGAATCTTTTGCAAGCAACAAAGAATCACCAATATTTGAAATGTGCATACCTACTCCATTGCCTACCCTAACTTGATCGGGACCTTGATATTCTGATGAGGACAAGAGATTAGACTGATCATGAGTGACATGGTGCGAAGTTCCTATATTTGGATGCCAAGCATCGTCAGTGACTGAAGATGGTACTACCGTATACACTGCAGGGTTGTGAAAGGAATTTGATAGTGGTGGAGGAGTGGAGGCTCGGGTTGATGGTTGTGAAGATGGATTTCTTGAAGAATTGTGAGAGAAGGTTGAGTGAGCAGATTGAGATTGAGATGGTGAAGAAAAACTATGTTCAAATATGTGAAAGCAGTGCCAAGCTAAGTGGCCAATTCTGCCACAAACTTGACATTGTGACCTATTTGAGCCAAAAGAATTCCGACCACCCCTATTGAATCGACCTCCTCTACCTCTTCTACCACCAGATTGAGATTATGTGAGATTGGTCTGAGCCACAAGGGATTCTGGTTTGTGAAAATTTTTCAGCATGTCTTCATGAGTAAGAAGGAGGGTTTCGACTTCACTTAGAGAAAATGCTTCAGGTTTGGAGTTAACGGTTAGGAGTAACACTTGGTAATCTTCATTAAGACCTTTAAGAATGATCTTAATGTGCTTTTCAGAGGTAATTGGGCTACCTAGTGTAGCCAAAGAATTAGTGAGGAACCTGATTTTTGAAAGATAGGTGGCAGCACTTAAACCTTGTTTCTTGATTTACTTGAGTTGCATCTTCAATTGCTTAACTTTGTGGTTGGTAGATTTAGAGAAGTAATCTTCAATTTTTGCCTAGATCTCATGGCAGAATTCAATTCCAACCATTTTGCTTGCAAAATCTTGTTCCATGGAAGCTAGAAGGAATGAGATGGTGTTGTTTGTTACAGCAGCCATGGATCAAAAAGAAAAAAAAGGTTAGGCTCTTGATACCATGAAGTGATATTAGTTGGCGATCATGAATAAGCTCTGCCGAAAGAAATCGAGCAAAGAACCAAAAAGAAAAAAAACTTAAAATGCTAGAAGACTATGTAATTGTTATTTAGAAAATGAATGTATCAATCATCCTATTAAGTTTATATATATATATATATATATATATATATATATATATATATATATTCTATAACTACTCATAACAGAACTTAATTTTATTAAGTAATCTCACTATCTTTTGTACCTTTTACAAAATAAAAGGAAAATAAGTGCTAATATTAAGATAGGGGTTTGTTTACCCTCAACCTAGTTGTGTCTAAAAAAAATTCTATAAATATAAAACAACAGTCATTAACATGATTATTAGAATAATTACATTTATTATAATAGAATAATCAAATAGAAAGAGTCGCTGCATCGGTGCCTGGATGTAGTGTTGAATGAGGAAGAGTTCCTGCGTTTCGTGAACAGACGAAGGTAAATAAGCTAGTTCATAAAGTAAAAGGTAAAGGTCGGAGCGATAGAAGGTTGAGATTTAGGACATGGAACATAGGCACTCTAACAGGAAAATCCATGGAGGTGGTGGACATTATGACAAGGAGGAAGATTAATATTATGTGCTTACAAGAAACAAAATAGATTGGTGCAAAGGTTAGGAAGTTGGATACTTCTATATTCAAACTTTGGTATACATGAAAAGTGAAGAATAGGAATGGAGTTGGTATTACTGTGGATAAGCAGTGGAAGAAGGACGTACTGGATGTCAAAAGGGTGGAAGATCGAATTATCTCTATCAAACTTGTGGTGGATGGAGATGCTTTTCATGTGATTAGCGCCTATACACCACAAGTGGATTCAGACGAACAACACAAGATAATGTTTTGGGAGGATCTAGAGAGTTTAGTCCAAGACATACCTTCAGGAGATAAGATTTTCTTAGGAGGAGATTTAAATGGCCTTGTTGGAAAGAAGTGAATGGGTATGGAAGTATTGACGGAGGCCATGGTTTCGGGGTGATCAATGACGAGGGTAAAACTATTTTAGACTTTTCCTCAACCTTTGACCTTCTCATCGCAAATACATGTTTTAAAAAGAGAAACGAACATCTTATAACCTATAAGAGTGGCATGACAAGATCTCAAATCGACTTCTTCTTATTGAGGAGAGTCGACAGGAAATTTTGCATTAATTGTAAAATTATTCCGGGAGAGAGTTTAACAACACAACATAGGATGCTCGTCATGGATTTTTGCGTTGAGAAAAAATTGAGGAAAAGACATCATACAAAGAACCCAAGAACGAGGTGGTGGCGGATGAAAGGTGAAGAACAAAGAAGCTTCCTAAGATGGGTAGGAGAAGAGGCAAAGTGGGATGGGAATGGAAGCGCAGAAGAGATGTAGAGGGAGATGGCAGAAGTTATTAGAAGGACAACAAAAGAAATTTTTGGTGAGTCTAACGGGATAGGACCAAGAGACAAGGAGTCCTGGTGGTGGAATGTGAGCATACAAGCAAAGATAAAGATAAAAAGGAAGTGCTTTAAAGAGTGGTCTTTATGCCACAATGCAGATAATTGGAAAAAATATAAGGCGTCTAAGAAAGAGACAAAAGTGGCTGTAAGTAATGAAAGAACAAGAGCATATGATGGTCTCTACCAGTCTTTGGGCACGAAAAAAGGAGAAAAAGGTATATATAGAATTACAAAGAGCCGTGAAAGAAGAATGAGAGATTTGGATCAGATTAAGTGAATAAAGGATAAGGATGGAGAGGTGTTGGCTCAAGAGAAGAAGATTAATGAAAGGTGGAAGAGCTACTTCTACGAGTTATTTAATGAAGGACATAAGAATATTCCGAGCCTTGGTCGGTTATGCACTAGGGAAGAAGATCAAAACTTTGACTACTATCGAAGGATTTGAGATTTCGAGGTAAAAGAGGCTCTAAAGCAGATAAAAAATGGCAGGGCAGTAGGACCTGATAATATCCCGATTGAGTTTTTGAAGGATCTTGGAGGAAAAGACATCAATTAGTTAACCAAGCTTTTTAATGAGATTTTAAGGTCAAAGAAGATGCCTGATGAGTGGAGAAATAGCACTTTGGTACTTATCTACAAGAATAAGGGGGATATACAAAGTTGCGAAAACTATAGAGGGATCAAGCTCATGAGCCATATCATGAAGTTATGGAAAATGGTGATAGAACGGAGGTTGAGAAAAGAGAAATAAGTAATAGAGAACCAATTTGGATTTATGTCAGGCAAATCCACCACTAAAGCGATACATGTTAAGAAGGATGATGGAGATATATCGTAGTAATAAAAGAGATCTACATATGGTGTTTATTGATTTGGAAAAAGCGTACGATAGGGTGCCAAGGGAGGTCTTATGGAAGGTTTTAGAAAAGAAGAGAGTAAGGATCACATATATTTGTGCAATTAAAGACATGTATGATGGGGCCACAACTAGTGTGAAGATTCAAGGTGGTGTGATAGAGGAATTTTCTATTGGTATAGGATTACACCAGAGATCATCCTTAAGTCCATACCTTTTTACATTAGTCTTGAAAGTACTCACAGAGCACATCCAAGAGCCTGTGCCATGGTGCATGCTTTTTGCCGATGATATCGTCCTTATGGGAGAGTCAAGGGAAGACCTAAATAAGAAATTGGACTATGGTGAGAAGCTTTATAAGTGTATGGTTTGCGCATAAGCCGTAGCAAGACAGAATATATGGAATATAAGTTCGGTCTGAGAAGGGAAAACCCTAATATAGAGGTGAAGATTGGAGAAAACATCCTACGAAAAGTTAAAAGTTTTAAGTATCTTAGGTGCATCATACAAAATAATGGAGAGATTGAACAGGATGTAAATCATAGGATCCAAACAGGTTGGTCAAAATGGCGGAGTGCATCTGGCTTTAAATGTGACAAAAAGTGCCTTTAAAACTTAAAAGTAAATTCTATCGCACTGCTATATGACCGACTATGCTTTATGGTATAGAGTATTAGGCAGCCAAAGGGGAGCATGAACATAAGCTAAGTGTGGCAGAGATGAAGGTGTTGAGATGGATGAGTGGTCATACGTGATTGGATAAAATAAGGAACGAAAATATAAGGGAGGGAGTTGGAGTAGCACCCATTGTGGAAAAGATAGTAGAATCACATCTCAGGTGATTTGGACATGTTAGAAGAAGACCGACAGAACACCCAGTCAGGGGGGTGGATGAGATGGAAGATGGACAAGGGGTGAAAGGCAGAGTAATACCTAAGAAGACCATCCATGAGGTGGTCAAACGAAAATTAAATATAAACGGTCTCTCTGTAGACATGATACATAACAGAGCTCAATGACGTCGTTTGATTCATGTAACTGATCTCACCTAGTGGGACAAGACTTTGTTGTTGTTGTTATATTAGTCTAAGTCATTTTATACATGTATCAATTGATTACATAACACTTTACATTGACTATGTGAATAATCATTTAAAAAAAATTGATATAATTGAATAATTGTGTAAAACATTTTATACTGTAAATACAATAAAATTAAGCTCTAAATTAAATACTTGTAATAATAATAAATATAAATTAGTCAATATAATAAATTCTTACATTCTAATTAAAGAATATTCCATTTAAATAATAGACATAGTAAAATATATCTTTTATAAATTATATATAATAATGAATAATATTTTAAAAACATGTTATATCATATATTTTTTTATTTTTTTAAGAATAAAATGTAAAACCCGTTTAATTAATGGCTAATTAACCCATAAATGAGAATTTATTCTAGAAAGCCTAAAATGTGATTTTTATGGCTTAATATGATAGAGGAGATTGAGACGAGAATTTTGGTACCAATTTTATAGAATTCGGACCAAGATTGGACCGAACGGGCCAAAACTGGGCCAACCGGACCCAAAGTGGGCCATTGGCCCAACTAAACTAAACCAAACCCTAGTTTTCAGCACTTTCTCTCCTCACAACACTCAAAAACACGCTGAAAGTTAGAGAGAATGGGGGAAGAACACTCTCTCAAACTTCTATCTCTCACTTGATCTTCAAACCACCATAACTTTTGATCTAAAACTCCGATTGTCGCTCCGTTTGTGGCCACGCGTTCACCGCGGAGAGCTCTACAAAACCCATACAATCAATCTTGAGGTAAGCCACGTTTTTCTCTTCGAATTTCCAGCCTTATTTTCGAGTTTCATGAGCAAAAATGTTGAGATTTTGGGCTCTTTGATGTTATAGGACCCAACTCTCTTAAAGGAGAAGGTTAATCTTGTCTCATTGGACTTTGGGTGTGGTAAGATTCTCAACTCTAGTGTAATTTGTGGTTTTATGATGTTTGGGTTTTGAGATGTTGTGTATGGGTGTGATGATTGTGGCTTAGGTTGTGTATATGTGAATATTGGAGCTTAATTGGTGATATTGAAAAGCTTGAAAAGGGTTTGGTGGTGAAAAATCTGTTCTTGGAGGTATTGAGGCCTTGAGAGCTTGAGGAAAAGTGGTTTGGAAGTGCTCCGGTTGAGCTTGGGAAATTGGCTAAGGTATGGTTTCGGTTTCTCGTATCTAATATGTAATGTGGTAGGAAATACTTAGGCTAGAGGCCCTAAGATAGGCATTGAATTGTTAGTGTTGTTGAATGGTTGATATATATGATGTGGTCATATATGTGATGATGATTATTGATGCCTTGATGGTATGATGTATGAGAAAAATGCATGTTGTGATGTATACTTGATGATTGGTTATGGTTGAATTGTGGATTGAACCATGTGGATGGTGAGTATGATATTGATTGTGTATAATGATGATTTATTGGGATTGGTGTTGTTGAAAATTGGCATGAGGAAGAGTATATGATATGTCAATGTGTTTGAGTTTGAGCCACTTGGGTGAAGTGGGTTAAAATGATGGGATAGCGATTTTGGTGAATTGTGGTAAAGTGTCAATGTGTGAGTTGAGGAGGCTTGATGTTGAATTTGATATATATTGATTGATTTCAAAGGAAAGGGATGAAATTGGCATGTTTTGATTGGTTTTGAAAAGAGTTGAAAATGGCTTGTTTTGAAAATGGCACTTTGTGGTTTTTATGAAAAACATGGTTTTGGGCATACTTTGACGGGACATAACTTGGACTACAAATCTCTGTTTTGTACCAAATCTGTTTAGAAATGAAATTGGATCCGGGATGTCCATGCCGTTCGAAGAACGGGTGAAAAACGATTTAAAATGAGGAAGTTATGTCCGTTGGAAGATTGGGGTTTAAACTTGTGAATTCTGCAGCTTTTAACTTAGAAAATTTATACCAGAATGAACCCTCGCGCGTAGGCGCACTTGGCGCGTACGCGCAGTTCTTCCGGAAAACACCATCCACGCGTGCGTGTGATGTGCGCGGGCACGCCGATGTGCTACACCCAATGCACAACCATTTTCCAGAGAGTTGTGCCAGAACTGTGCCAATTTTGTGCTTGGGGCACGAGAGCACCCACGCGTACGCGTAGTTGACGCGTGCGCGTCGCTTGACTATCTTCCAATCGACGCGTTAGCACGCATGACGCATACGCATCGATGAGTTTTTGAGGCCATCCACGCGTACGCGTAGAGTGCGCGTACGCGTGGCCCTGTTTTCATCCCAAAGTTGATTTTTGAGTTTTAAAAGCCAAATCTCATACTTCTAAGCCTCCGATCTCACCACTTATGTCTTAAATCATTATGATATGCCTAGCTAATAGAAAAGGAGCTAGGGGATGTGGTAACTTGCGAGTGAAGCAAGGGAAAAATGAATGATCAATGAGGATCAAAGATGATTATGTGAGAGGCGGAGGATGGCGGTGGAAGTGCATGTTATGCCATGGGCCGAAAGGCCGTAATTGTTAATGACATGGCTGGTTATGGATTTAACCGTGAGCCGATTGGCTGGTTATGGATTTAACCGTGAGCCGGATGGCTAGATTATTGCCGTGTTACGGCGGAGCCATGATTATGGCTATGTATAAATGCATATATGTTGTTGAATGAATTGTGAATGTTGCACTTCCACTGTTGGAGATGAGAGGTTCCCTAGGAGGAAGCAGTGGCTAGCCACCACGTGCTTGGTGCACGAAATTGTGATCATCAATGGCGCCATCAACATGGTACGCTCAATTGCAATCTCAACTCTTTATCACAACTTCGCACAACTAACCAGCAAGTGCACTGAGTCGTCCAAGTAATAAACCTTACGCGAGTAAGGGTCGATCCCACGGAGATTGTTGGTATGAAGTAAGCTACAGTCACTTTGTAAATCTTAGTCAGGCAGATTCAAATGGTTATGGATGATATACGAATAAAGCATAAAGATAGAGATACTTATGTAATTCATTGGTGAGAATTTCAGATAAGCGTATGGAGATGCTTTGTCCCTTCCGTCTCTCTGCTTTCCTACTGTCTTCATCCAATCCTTCTTACTCCTTTCCATGGCAAGCTGTATGTTGGGCATCACCGTTGTCAGTGGCTACAATCCTGTCCTCTCAGTGAAAATGTTCAACGCACCCTGTCACGGCACGGCTAATCATCTGTCGGTTCTCAATCAGGTTGGAATAGAATCCATTGATTCTTTTGCGTTTGTCACTAACGCCCAGCCTTCAGGAGTTTGAAGCTCGTCACAGTTATTCAATCATTGAATCCTACTCAGAATACCACAGACAAGATTTAGACCTTCTGGATTCTCTTGAATGCCGCCATCAATTCTAGCTTATACCACGAAGATTCCGATTAAGGGATCCAAGAGATATCCACTCAATCTAAGGTAGAACGGAGGTGGTTGTCAAGCACACGTTCATAGGTGAGAATGATGATGAGTGTCATGGATCATCACATTCATCAAGTTGAGGAACAAGTGATATCTTAGAACAAGAATAAGCCGAATTGAATAGAAGAACAATAGTAATTGCATTAATACTCGAGGTACAGCAGAGCTCCACACCTTAATCTATGGTGTGTAGAAACTCCACCGTTGAAAATACATAAGAACAAGGTCTAGGCATGGCCGAATGGCCAGCCCCCAAAACGTGATCAAAAGATTCAAAGATCTCGAGATGATCAAAGATCCAAAGATGATCCTAAGATCGAAAATGATCAAAAGATATCAAATACAATAGCAAAAGGTCCTATTTGTAGAGAACTAGTAGCCTAGGGTTTACAGAGATGAGTAAATTACATAAAAATCCACTTCCGGGCCCACTTGGTATGTGCTTGGGCTGAGCATTGAAGCTTTCATGTGTAGAGACTTTTCTTGGAGTTAAAAGCCAGCTTTTGTGCCAGTTTGGGCGTTTAACTCCCATTCTTGTGCCAGTTCCGGCGTTTAACGCCGGGCAGTTTTGAGCTGATTTGGAACGCCGGTTTGGGCCATCAAATATCGGGCAAAGTATGGACTATTATACATTGCTGGAAAGCCCAGAATGTCTACTTTCCAACGCCGTTGAGATCGCGCCAATTAAGCTTCTGTAGCTCCAGAAAATCCACTTCGAGTGCAGGGAGATTAGAATCCAACAGCATCTGCAGTCCTTTTCAGCCTCTAAATCAGATTTTTGCTCAGGTCCCTCAATTTTAGCCAGAAAATATCTGAAATCACAGAAAAACACACAATCTCATAGTAAAGTCCAGAAAAGTGAATTTTAACTAAAAACTAATAAAAATATAATAAAAACTAACTAAAACAAACTAAAAACATACTAAAAACAATGCCAAAAAGCGTATAAATTATCCGCTCATCACAACACCAAACTTAAATTGTTGCTTGTCCCCAAGCAACTGAAAATCAAATAAGATAAAGAGAAGAGAATATGCAATGAATTCCAAAAACATCTATGAAGATCAGTATTAATTAGATGAGCGGGGCTTTTAGCTTTTTGCCTCTGAACAGTTTTGGCATCTCACTCTATCCTATGATATTCAGAATGATTGGCTTCTTTAGGAACTCAGAATCCAGATAGTGTTATTGATTCTCCTAGTTAAGTATGATGATTCTTGAACACAGCTACTTTATGAGTCTTAGCCGTGGCCCAAAGCACTTTGTCTTCCAGTATTACCACCGGATACATACATGCCACAGACACATAATTGGGTGAACCTTTTCAGATTGTGACTCAGCTTTGCTAGAGTCCCCAATTAGAGGTGTCCAGGGTTCTTAAGCACACTCTTTTTGCCTTGGATCACAACTTTATTAATTTTTTTCTTTTTCTCTTTTTTTTCGTTTTCTTTTTTTTTTTTTGAGTATTCACTACTTTTTCTTGCTTCAAGAATCATTTTTATGATTTTTCAGATCCTCAGTAACATGTCTCCTTTTTCATCATTCTTTCAAGAGCCAACATTCATGAACAACAAATTCAAAAGACATATGCACTGTTTAAGCATACATTCAGAAAACAAAAGTATTACCACCACATCAAAATAATTAATCTGTTATGAAATTCAAAATTCATGTAATTCTTCTCTTTTTCAATTAAGAACATTTTTCATTCAAGAAAGGTGATGGATTCATAGGACATTCACAACTTTAAGGCATAGACACTAAGACACTAATGATCATGAGACACAAACATAGATAAACATAAGCATGAAAATTCGAAAAACAAGAAAATAAAGAACAAGGAAATTAAAGAACGGGTCCACCTTAGTGATGGCGGGCTTGTTCTTCCTCTTGAAGATCTTATGGAGTGCTTGAGCTCCTCAATGTCTCTTCCTTGCCTTTGTTGCTCCTCTCTCATGATTCTTTGATCTTCTTTAATTTCATGGAAGAGGATGGAATGTTCTTGGTGCTCCACCCTTAGTTGTCCCATGTTGGAACTTAATTCTCCTAGGGATGTGTTGATTTGTTTCCAATAGTTTTGTGGAGGAAATTGCATCCCTTGAGGCATCTCAGGGATTTCATGATGAGGAATTTTCTCATGCTCATGTCTATGAGTGGGATCTTCTGTTTGCATTGAGCTCCTTCCACACAGATATCCATGAGGACTTGGTCCAACCTTTGATTAAATTTGACCTTTTTTGAGTTTGAAAAGGGACCTCGGGGATCACCTTCTTCATAGCCACAACTTCATAGAAGTGGTCTTAATGCACCCTTGAGATGAATCTCTCCATCTCCCATGACTCGGAGGAGGAGGCTTTTGCCTTCCCTTTCTTCTTTCTAGAGGTTTCTCCGGCCTTAGGTGCCATAAATGGTTATGGAAAAATAAAAAGTAATGCTTTTACCACACCAAACTTAGAAGTTTTGCTCGTCCTCGAGCAAAAGAAGAAAGAAGAGAGTAGAAGAAGAAGAAATAGAGGAGATGGAGATAGCTTTGTTATTCGGCCAAAGGGAGAAGTAGTGTTTAGGTTGTGGGAAAATGAGGGGGTGAAGATGGGTTTATATAGGGGTGGAGAGAAGGGTAAGGTTCGGCTATGGGAGGGTAGGTTTGGGAGGGAAAGTGGTTTGAATTTGAATGGTGAGGTAGGTGTGGTTTTATGAAGGATGGATGTGAGTGGTGAAGAGAATAGTGGGATTTGATAGGTAAAGGGTTTTTGGGGAAGAGGTGTTGAGGTGATTGGTGAATGGGTGAAGAAGAGAGAGAGTGGTGGGGTAGGTGGGGATCCTCTGGGGTCCACAGATCCTGAGGTGTCAAGGAAAAGTCATCCCTGCACCAAGTGGCGAGCAAAAATGCTCTCTATGCCAATTTTGGCGTTAAACGCCGGGCTGGTGCCCCTTTCTGGCGTTTAACGCCAGCTTCTTGCCCTTTCCTGGCGTTTAACGCCAGTCTGGTGCCCCTTTCTGGCGTTAAATGCCCAGAATGGTGCCAGACTGGGCGTTAAACGCCCATTTGATGCCCTTGCTGGCGTTTAAACGCCAGCAAGGTCTTCCTCCAGGGTGTGCTATTTTTCTTTCTGTTTTTGCTTTTTCAATTGATTTTGTGACTTCCCATGATCATCAACCTACAGAAAACATAACATAACAAAGGAAAATAGATTAAATATAACATTGGATTGCCTCCCAACAAGCGCTTCTTTAATGTCAGTAGCTTGACAGTGGGCTCTCATGGAGCCTCACAAATACTCAAAGCAATGTTGGAACCTCCCAACACCAAACTTAGAGTTTGAATGTGGGGGTTCAACACCAAACTTAGAAGTTGGTAGTGGCCTCCCAACACCAAACTTAGAGTTTGACTGTGGGGGCTCTGTTTGGCTCTGTTCTGAGAGAAGCTCTTCATGCTTCCTCTCCATGGTAACAGAGGGATATCCTTGAGCCTTAAACACAAGGGATTCTTCATTCACTTGAATGATCAATTCTCCTCTGTCAACATCAATCACAGCCTTTGCTGTGGCTAGGAAGGGTCTGCCAAGGATGATGGATTCATCCATGCACTTCCCAGTCTCTAGGACTATGAAATCAGCAGGGATGTAATGGTCTTCAACTTTCACCAAAACATCCTCTACAAGTCCATAAGCTTGTTTTCTTGAATTGTCTGCCATCTCTAGTGAGATTCTTGTAGCTTGTACCTCAAAGATCCCTAGCTTCTCCATTACAGAGAGAGGCATGAGGTTTATGCTTGACCCTAGGTCACACAGAGCCTTCTTAAAGGTCATGGTGCCTATGGTACAAGGTATTGAGAACTTTCCAGGGTCCTGTCTCTTTTGAGGTAATTTCTGCCTAGACAAGTCATCCAGTTCTTTGGTGAGCAAAGGGGGTTCATCCTCCCAAGTCTCATTACCAAATAACTTGTCATTTAGCTTCATGATTGCTCCAAGGTATTTAGCAACTTGCTCTTCAGTGACATATTTGTCCTCTTCAGAGGAAGAATATTCATCAGAGCTCATGAATGGCAGAAGTAAATCCAATGGAATCTCTATGGTCTCATTATGAGCCTCAGATTCCCATGGTTCCTCATTAGGGAACTCATTGGAGGCCAGTGGACGTCCATTGAGGTCTTCCTCAGTGGTGATCACTGCCTCTTCCTCCTCTCCAAGTTCGGCCATGTGGGACATGTTAATGGCCTTGCATTCTCCTTTTGGATTCTCTTCTATATTGCTTGGAAGAGTACTAGGAGGGAGTTCAGTAATTTTCTTGCTCAGCTGTCCCACTTGTGCCTCCAAGTTTCTAATGGAGGACCTTATTTCAGTCATGAAACTTTGAGTGGTTTTGATTAGATCAGATACCATGGTTGCTAAGTCAGAGTGGCTCTGCTTAGAATTCTCTGTCTGTTGCTGAGAAGATGATGGAAAAGGCTTGCCATTGCTAAACCTATTTCTTCCACCATTATTGTTGTTGAAACCTTGTTGAGGTCTCTGTTGATCCTTCCATGAGAGATTTGGATGATTTCTCCATGAAGAATTATAGGTGTTTCCATAGGGTTCTCCCATGTAATTCACCTCTTCCATTGAAGGGTTCTCAGGATCATAAGCTTCTTCTTCAGATGAAGCGTCCTTAGTACTGCCTAGTGCAGCTTGCATTTCAGACAGACTTTGAGAAATCATATTGACTTGCTGAGTCAATATTTTGTTCTGAGCCAATATGGCATTCAGAGTATCAATCTCAAGAACTCCTTTCTTCTGATTCATCCCATTATTCACAGGATTCCTTTCAGAAGTGTGCATGAATTGGTTATTTGCAACCATTTCAATGAGTTTCTGAGCTTCTGTAGGTGTCTTCTTCAGATGAAGAGATCCTCCAGCAGAGCTATCCAATGACATCTTGGACAGTTCAGACAGCCATCATAGAAGATACCTATGATGCTCCATTCAGAAAGCATGTCCGAGGGACACTTTCTGATCAATTGTTTGTATCTTTCCCAAGCTTCATAGAGGGATTCACCTTCCTTCTGTCTGAAGGTTTGGACTTTCACTCTAAGCTTACTCAATTTTTGAGGTGGAAAGAACTTTGCCAAGAAGGCATTGACTAGCTTTTCCCAAGAGTTCAGGCTTTCTTTAGGTTGTGAGTCCAACCATATCCTAGCTCTGTCTCTTACAGCAAAAGGGAACATCATAAGTCTGTAGACCTCAGGGTCAACCCCATTGGTCTTGACAGTGTCACAGATTTGCAAGAATTCAACCAAAAACTGATGAGGATCTTCCAATGAAAGTCCATGGAACTTGTAATTCTGTTGCATTAGAGAAACTAATTGAGGCTTAAGCTCAAAGTTGTTTGCTCCAATGGTAGGGATAGAGATGCTTCTCCCATAGAAGTTGGGAGTAGGTGCAGTAAAGTCACCCAGCACCTTCCTTGCATTGTTGGCATTGTTATTGTTTTCGGCTGCCATATCTTCTTCTAGTTTGAAGATTTCTGTTAGGTCCTCTACAGAGAGTAGTGCTTTAGCTTCTCTTAGCTTTCGCTTCAAGGTCCTTTCAGGTTCAGGGTCAGCCTCAACAAGAATGCTTTTGTCTTTGCTCCTGCTCATATGAAAGGGAAGAGAACAAGAAAATATGGAATCCTCTATGTTATAGTATAGAGATTCCTTGAGGTGTCAGAGGGAAAGAAGAATAGAAGGAGGAGGTAGAAGAATTCGAACTTATCAAGAGGGATAAAGTTCGAATTGTGCATTGAGGAGGAGTGTTAGTCCATAAATAGAAGAATGTGAGAAAAGAGGAAGAATTTTCGAAAATAAATTAAAAGATTTTGAAGAAATTTTGAAAAATTGATTGATGATTTTCGAAAACTAAGAGTGGGAAAGAAATTAAGTGATTTTTGAAAAAGATTTTGAAATTAGAAATCAAAAAGATATGATTGAAAACTATTTTGAAAAAGATGTGATTAAAAAGATATGATTGAAAAACAATTTAAAAAGATTTGATTTTTAAAAATAATGACTTGGCTAACAAGAAATTTAAAAGATATGATTCAGACATTAAACCTTTCTCAACAGAAAAGGCAACACACTTGAAATGTTGAATCAAATCATTAATTGTTAGCAAGTATATTTGAAAATGGAAAGAAATTAATTTTGAAAATATATGATTGAAAAGATATGATTTGAAAAAGATTTGATTTTGAAAAATTTTGGAAACTTGAAAAAATTTGAATTAAAAACAAAATCTTCCCTCTTGTGCCATCCTGGCGTTAAATGCCCAGAATGGTGCAGCTTGCATTTCAGACAGACTTTGAGAAATCATATTGACTTGCTGAGTCAATATTTTGTTCTGAGCCAATATGGCATTCAGAGTATCAATCTCAAGAAGTCATTTCTTCTGATTCGTCCCATTATTCACAGGATTCCTTTCAGAAGTGTACATGAATTGGTTATTTGCAACCATTTCAATGAGTTTCTGAGCTTCTGTAGGCGTCTTCTTCAGATGAAGAGATCCTCTAGCAGAGCTGTCCAATGAAATCTTGGACAGTTCAGACAGAACATCATAGAAGATACCTATGATGCTCCATTCAGAAAGCATGTCAGAAGGACACTTTCTGATCAATTGTTTGTATCTTTCCCAAGCTTCATAGAGGGATTCACCTTCCTTCTGTCTGAAGGTTTGGACTTCCACTCTAAGCTTACTCAATTTTTGAGGTGGAAAGAACTTTACCAAGAAGGCATTGACTAGCTTTTCCCAAGAGTTCAGGCTTTCTTTAGGTTGTGAGTCCAACCAAATCCTAGCTCTGTCTCTTACAGCAAAAGGGAATAGCATAAGTCTGTAGACCTCAGGGTCAACCCCATTAGTCTTGACAGTGTCACAGATTTGCAAGAACTCAACTAAAAATTGATGAGGATCTTCCAATGGAAGTCCATGGAACTTGCAATTCTGTTGCATCAGAGAAACTAATTGAGGCTTAATCTCAAAGTTGTTTGCTCCAATGGCAGGGATAGAGATGCTTCTCCCATAGAAGTCGGGAGTATGTGCAGTAAAGTCACCCAGTACCTTCCTTGCATTGTTGGCATTGTTATTATTTTCGGCTGCCATGCCTTCGTCTTTGTTTGAAGATTTCTGTTAGGTCCTCTACAGAGAGTTGTGCCTTAGCTTCTCTTAGCTTTCGCTTCAAGGTCCTTTCAGGTTCAGGGTCAGCCTCAACAAGAATGCTTTTGTCTTTGCTCCTGCTCATATGAAAGAGAAGAAAACAAGAAAATATGGAATCCTCTATGTCACAGTATAGAGATTCCTTGAGGTGTTAGAGGAAAAGAAAAATAGAAGGAAGAAGTAGAAGAATTCGAACTTATCAAGAAAGATGGAGTTCGAATTGTGCATTAAGGAGGAGTGTTAGTCCATAAATAGAAGGATGTGAGAAGAGGGGAAGAAATTTTCGAAAATAAATTAAAAAGATTTTAAAAACATTTTGAAAAATACTAATTGATTTTTGAAAACTAAGAGTGGAAAAGAAATCAAGTGATTTTTGAAAAAGATTTTGAAATTAGAAATCAAAAATATATGATTGAAAACTATTTTGAAAAAGATGTTATTAAGAAGATATGATTGAAAAGTTATGGTTTTAAAAAGATATGATTGAGAAGATATGATTTGAAAAACAATTTAAAAAGATTTTGATTTTGAAAATTAATAACTTGCCTAACAAGAAAAGATATGATTCAAACATTAAACCTTTCTCAACAGAAAAGGCAACATACTTGAAATGTTGAATCAAATCATTAATTGTTAGCAAGTATTTTTGAAAATGGAAAGAAATTGATTTTGAAAACATATGATTGAAAAGATATGATTTGAAAAAGATTTGATTTTGAAAACTTTTGAAATCTTGAAAAAAATTTGCATTAAAAACAAAATCTTCCCTCTTGTGCCATCCTGGCGTTAAACGCCCAGAATGGTATACATTCTGGCGTTTAACGCCCAAAACTCACCCCTTTTGGGCGTTAAACGCCCAGCCAGGTACCCTGGCTGGGGTTTAAACGCCAGTTTTTCTTCCTCACTGGGCATTTTGAACGCCCAGCTTTTTCTGTGTAATTCCTCTGCTGTATGTTCTGAATCTTCAATTCTCTGTATTATTGACTTGAAAAGACACAAATTAAATTTTTTTTTGGATTTTTAATAATCAAAATGTAACTAAAATCAAATAACAATGCATGCAAGACACCAAACTTAGCAGTTTGTAAACCATTAACACTAACAAAATAAGAATGCATATGAAAAATAACAAAACACCCAAGACAAGAGAATTTAAAGATCAGAGTAAGGAAATCATCAAGAACAACTTGAAGATCAATTAAGACACATGAATGAATGCAAGAAGAATAGAAACATGCAATTGACACCAAACCTAAGATGAGACACTAGAATCAAACAAGAAACATAAAATATTTTGTTTTTTTTATGATTTTGAAATTTTTTTTGGTTTTTTCGAAAATTATATGGGAAAGAAAATAAAGATATCAAAACTCTTAATGAGAATTCCAGGAATCATGCAATGTTAGTCTAAAGCTTTAGTCTAAAGAAATTAGACATGGCTAGCCAAGCTTCAGTAGGACATTGCATTCAAGAGCTAAATTGATGAGAATCAATTAGCTTTGGTGATGATAAGAACATCACCTTGAAACACTAGAATTCATTCTTAAGAACTCTGAAGAAAAATACCTAATCTAAGCAACAAGATGAACCGTCAGTTGTCCAAACTCAACAATCCCCGGCAACGGCGCCAAAAACTTGGTGCACGAAATTGTGATCATCAATGGCGCCATCAACATGGTACGCTCAATTGCAATCTCAACTCTTTATCACAACTTCGCACAACTAACCAGCAAGTGCACTGGGTCGTCCAAGTAAAAAACCTTACGCGAGTAAGGGTCGATCCCACGGAGATTGTTGGTATGAAGCAAGCTATGGTCACCTTGTAAATCTTAGTCAGGCAGATTCAAATGGTTATGGATGATATACGAATAAAGCATAAAGATAGAGATACTTATGTAATTCATTGGTGAGAATTTCAGATAAGCGTATGGAGATGCTTTGTTCCTTCCGTCTCTCTGCTTTCCTACTGTCTTCATCCAATCAGTCTTACTCCTTTCCATGGCAAGCTGTATGTTGGGCATCACCGTTGTCAGTGGCTATAATCCCGTCCTCTCAGTGAAAATGTTCAACGCACCCTGTCACGGCACGGCTAATCATCTGTCGGTTCTCAATCAGGTTGGAATAGAATCCATTGATTCTTTTGCGTTTGTCACTAACGCCCAGCCTTCAGGAGTTTGAAGCTCATCACAGTCATTCAATCATTGAATCCTACTCAGAATACCACAGACAAGGTTTAGACCTTCCGGATTCTCTTGAATGCCGCCATCATTTCTAGCTTATACCACGAAGATTCCGATTAAGGGATCCAAGAGATATCCACTCAATCTAAGGTAGAACGGAGGTGGTTGTCAGGCACACGTTCATAGATGAGAATGATGATGAGTGTCATGGATCATCACATTCATCAAGTTGAGGAACAAGTGATATCTTAGAACAAGAATAAGCCGAATTGAATAGAAGAACAATAGTAATTGCATTAATACTCGAGGTACAGCAGAGCTCCACACCTTAATCTATGGTGTGTAGAAACTCCACCGTTGAAAATACATAAGAACAAGGTCTAGGCATGACCGAATGGCCAGCCCCCAAAACGTGATCAAAAGATTCAAAGATCTCGAGATGATCAAAGATCCAAAGATGATCCTAAGATCGAAAATGATCAAAAGATATCAAATACAATAGCAAAATGTCCTATTTGTAGAGAACTAGTAGCCTAGGGTTTACAGAGATGAGTAAATTACATAAAAATCCACTTCCGGGCCTACTTGGTATGTGCTTGGGCTGAGCATTGAAGCTTTCATGTGTAGAGACTTTTCTTGGAGTTAAAAGCCAGCTTTTGTGCCAGTTTGGGCGTTTAACTCCCATTCTTGTGCCAGTTCCGGCGTTTAACGCCGGACAGTTTTGAGCTGATTTGGAACGCCAGTTTGGGCCATCAAATCTCGAGCAAAGTATAAACTATTATACATTGCTGGAAAGCCCAGGATGTCTACTTTCCAACTCCATTGAGAGCGCGCCAATTGAGCTTCTGTAGCTCCAGAAAATCCACTTCGAGTGTAGGGAGGTCAGAATCCAACAGCATCTGCAGTCCTTTTCAGCCTCTGAATCAGATTTTTGCTCAGGTCCCTCAATTTCAGCCAGAAAATACCTGAAATCACAGAAAAACACACAATCTCATAGTAAAGTCCAGAAAAGTGAATTTTAAATAAAAACTAATAAAAATATAATAAAAACTAACTAAAACAAACTAAAAACATACTAAAAACAATGCCAAAAAGCGTATAAATTATCCACTCATCAGTGCTACAGGTTGAGACTCGAAGCTCTTTTGACCCTATGTCATAAGTGTGGCCGGGCACTGTGAAAGACCCGGATGAGCTTGCCCCCGCAAATATTCACCAATGAAGGTGATGGATATAGATCATGATTATGTTCAAGCTTATGATGAGTATAACTCGAGTTGGGGATGCGTGACAGAGGGACAGTCCAATGGTTAGCTACCAGGACTTGTCGGGTTGGCTCTATAACCGACAGATGATATCATCAGCCACTAGGGACAAGCATTCATCATATGCATACTATATGAATTGTTTGAGATTGCCTATTTGACTGCATACTACTTGCTAATTGTCTAAATGCCTTATTTGTTCCTATTTGTATATTTCTTGTTTGATATAACTGTGTTTGCTGCATTATACTCCTGCTGGTGGTTGGGAGGTCTGAAGGAATTGGAAAGGGAAGTATTAGTTAGACTGAAGAATCTTTAGTCAGATGCCCTTTATGGTTTAGCTTGTTTATAAGCTTTTGAATTATCTGGAGGAAGTTCTAGGATTGCCTTCGGCTTTCCTCTATTATTATGTATTATATATGTGGAAGCTGTTACCATGCTGGGGACCTCTGGTTCTCACCCATGCGGATTTTGTGGTTTTCAGATGCAGGACGTGAGGTTTCTCACTGAGGCCTGCTGGAGACTTCTAGATTTGCGAAGAACCTTTGTTCTTGGGGACTCTGTTTTAGTTTATATGTTTTGCTTAGATACTTTTATCTCCATTAAATAATACAAACTGTGATGACTCCTCTCATGGAAGATTTTGGAGAATAGGTTTCTGTATTTGTGTCCCTTTGGGTTTCCTTTGGGGGTTTTCCTTATTTTATCATATGTATATATTGCTATGCTCGGATCGGTTATCTTCGCAGCCGGATTTTGAGTCTTGATATTCCTGTTTTTGACACTCCTTTGTATATATATAATCTCGTGCTGGTTTATTCTTACTCGTTACGTTATCGATCAGAGTGTTGCGCTTTTGAGTTGCGATTTTTGTTTACCCCTTTTTCTACAAAGGCTCCTAGTTATAATCAATCATTCTTACTACTATACGTACTAAATTTTTATCTTAGAGGTCGTAATACCTTGCCATCTCTGAATTATGACTTAAGCATAAAACTCTGTATGGTAGGGTGTTACATAAAATATATTTTTTATCCTTAACGTTTGTAAATTTTTTAAAATATTCACAACATTTTATTTCATTTAATTTTATCTCTAATATTTTTAATTCATTCAATTTTATTTTTAATGTTTTTACTTTATGTCAAAACTATTTTTAAAAATTTTTAATTTTGTCCCTAGCATTTTATTAATTTTGATACAAATAAAAATATTAAAAATAAAATTAAATATAATTAAATATTAAAAATATTTTAAAAAAATCGCAAACGTTACAGATAAAATGTATACTTTATATTTGTTAGTTTTTATGGATGTGGTATATTATTATAGGTAATTGTCCTAAAAAAAATTGTTCAATAATGAGTTGTAAAAATCGTATTAGAGAACTTTCAAAACACTTGAGGGGACCTCATTGAATGTTTGGTAGCTGATTTGATCACCAAAACTAAGGACACAAATGCTTATTCTAAGGTACTTCCGTATAAAGAAAGGTTACGTTCCAGCTGTTAGCAATGGAGCAAACCACAAGTGCCTCTATACATTACTCATAAGTCATAATATATAAGATTTAATGAATATGCAATATATATATATGTGTCTTGCAAACTTAATACAAACAATATTATCTTTCTAATTTTATTGAGTAATACATAATTATTATCCATAAATATGTGTCTTGCACGACTATTATCTTAAAAGTAAATTTTATTGCATAACAATTAAATCAGTTACATTATATGTAATAGAATATTGAACGGTAAAAGGTGAATATGAAAATAAATTAAGTATGATAAAGATATTAAAATAGATGAGTAGTTACATACATATAAATAAAATAAAAAATAAAAATATAAAAGAAAAAGTCAGATTAACATTTATTGTTAAAAAGATGATAAAAAAAATCTCAAATGATTTAAATATATAAAAAAAATTTGAAAAAATATTCAATTAAGAGAGTGAATAACATAAAAGATAGACAAAAGGTAGAAAAAGATTTTAAAAAATTATATATAAAGTAATAAAAAAAGATTTAATTTACCTGTAAATAATTTTAATGTAGACATGATACATAATAAAATTTTAAAAAATTTAATGGCATCATCTAAAATTACACATTTTAAAATTATATTTAGATAATAATTTATTTTATGCTATCACTATATTCTTTACTAAGCTATAATACTAAATACTTATTTTCTAATTGACCTCACATTTAAATAGGTATTTCTTACCATTGCATTTAAATTTGAGATTTTATATTCGACTTTCGTTTCTTTCTCTAATTAAAATCTTTATTCATTGATAACAAAGAAAAACTAAATATTCTATTAGACATATAATATTGATCTTTAAGAGGAGGTCAACATTATATGAACACATACATATATAAGAATTTGATTTGAGTTTTATACCAAACCTCAAATAATGCCAGCATAATTTGTTTTATAAATTAAAAGGTTTTATCAATCAGTATTTTAAGAATATATTTTAATTTAATTATATTTAAATAAAAAAATATGGAAAATACAGACAATTAATATATCCCCCATTTTTTAGAAAAATAAGATCCCTTTTAAGTTCAAAGCATATTCATATAATCATATGGGCGTGATTGAATTGTTTGTTGAAGTTGCATTTGCTTCTACACTTAATTCCATCCTATAAATTGTGTAAAAAGCGATCTAAATATTGGTTGCTTTATTTATTCGGCTCCAGCCCTCTCTTAATTATTTATATTAACTTTCTTTCAATTCATTTTAGAATCCTTAATTTCAGGTTCCTATTGATAGCAACCACATGGGAACAGTAGTTTCCATGAAAGAAAATGTCTACCTTACAGGTCAAGCAGCTTTTTTTTTTCTTTTCTTTTTTTTTTTAAATACTAGTCTATGTTCCGTGGACTCCACAGAATCATTAAAAAATATATATGAAGTTTTTTATTAAAAAAATTAAACAAAATATATATAATAATTATTATAAATATTTTATAAAATTATAATAAAAATAAAAATTTAATGATTTTTAATATTAAAAATATTAAAAATAATTAATATTTGTCATAATTAATTTGAATTAATCGAGTAGTTATCTCAATTGTTTACTTAAGTAAGTATTAGGATTTTAAATCTCACCTTATGTATGTAACAATTTATTGGTTAGTGACAGACCTTTAATAAATGGAGCTTTAATCCGTGGATGATTAATTCTTAGCTTGCCGAATTGAAAAATACAGTAAAAAAAATATTTGTCTTGGAAGTAGAACAATTTTATTGATAGTAATACTTAGGGAGGTTTTTTTGTTGAAATTTAATTGTGACAGCTTTATTTATTAGTATCATATATTCATATTTATTTAGAAAATCAAAACAATATAATCAACGTTGTTATCGGTTAAAATTTCATATTTTATGCATGATTTTCAAATTTTCAAACTTATAAACTTATATCATTACAAAAACTATCAGATTGATTAATATTCCTTAATAATATTACCACAATACCGTTGTTGAGTACTAGTTTGTGTGAAAAAAAACTTTTGTTATTCAATTTAATATATAATTTATTTTATTAAAAAATAAATTATTATTTCTATATTGGTAAATATATTTTTCTCTATTTTTTATACTATTTTATTTGGTAATAATTACCATTAAAAATAAAATAAATCACTATCCTATCTTATAATATAATGTATCAAGTATTTATTTTAAATTAATTATGATTAGTGAGATAAAATTTAAAATAATTTATTATATATAATAATTCTTGGTATATATATATATATATATATATATATATTAGGATGATCTATTTTAATTATGTGAGTGATTATTATTATTATTCACGTTTTCATTAAAACTAAAAGAGAGAAAAAAAGATAATTAAAATTTTTTTAGTTTGATTAAATTTTTTTGTAAGTATATCTAAATTTTATATATGCTAAATGTAATAATATTTAATAATATAGTATTTATTACAGTAATGACTCAAAACATTAATTCAAGTGAGTAAGATCAACTTAGATCCATTGTTATTAAGATTCTAAATCCGAATTAGGTTTATTATCTTAGGACCTAATGCAGATGAAGTCCACGTGTCCTATACATTTCAAATAGACTCAAATTGAATTTTTGTTGTTAGTTAGAGATGGTAATTGAAGGGTATTTACAAATTTAATTAAATTAATATTATTAATAGTATTATTAATATTAATGAATGGCTACTAACTGTAAACCCCGCTAAAATCGGTATATAATTAGTCAATAAATCGAATTTTCAATAGGAAAATTAAATACGCAAAACTGACATCAAAATAGGATAGAGCTTGTCGAAACGAGAATTCTGATACCAATTTCGAAAAGTTTGGCCCAAGATTGGGCCGGATGGGCCGAACTGGTTGAACCGGACCCAAAATGGGCCCAAGGCCCAACCAAACCCAATCCATTAAAGAGGCACAGCTTCTTATTTCCCTTCTTCTTCATTATTCACGCTGGGAAACATTCTTAGGGGGAAGAAGAACACAAGCAAAAACCTAACCCTCACTTTAATTTCAAATCCATGTAACTTTTGATCCGGAGCTCCGATTGACGAACCGTTTGCGACCACGCGTTCACCGTGACGAGCTCTATGAAACCCATGGAACAATTTGGTAGGTAACTCATTATTTCCTTCTCAGCCAGCTTCTCCTAATTTCGGAAATTTATGAACAATTAAGTTAAAAATTGTTCAATTCTTGTGTTCTAGGTTCAAGTTAGCTTCCGGAACTTGTGGGCTCAAGCTATTGAGCATATGGGTATGGTAAGAACACCCTACCCCTAGCTCAATCTTGTTTTAGTAATGGAGAACTGAAATTGGAGTATGTATATGTATTAGGTGTAGATTAAGTGGGTATATATGCATTGGGAATATTTAGAGGCTTGTTGGTGATCAAAGCTTAGTTTGTGGCTATTTTTGCTTGAGCTTGAAGAGGCTGTAATTTTGTGTTGAGAAGCTGCCTTGGGTGAATTAAGTGATCGGCCAAGGTATGGTTTAAGTTTCGCACGTTTAATATTTACGGTGTTGTGAAAACTTAGGTTAGAGGAACCATAGAATAAGTTGAATTGTTTGTTGTATTTAATGATTAGCCTTGTAATGTTATTGGAATAGATCTGTTGGTGGATATATATATTGGAGAGTATGATGTGTGAAAGTTATTAAAGGTGTGCTCCTATATTTATTTATGATGGATTAGGATTGGTGTTTGTTATAAGGGTGTAGAGTTGTGTTGTGGTAGTATTACATTTGCTGTAACTAATTATGTAATGATCGGAATTGCATGAGACCAAGTCTGGGATAAACTTGGGAATATAAGGAACTAAACTGGAAAATTTGGGACCTTTTTGTTAAATATACAATTTATGGCAAATTTTTAAAGTTAGGTTGTTAAATCTGTCCTGCAGCAGAAAAGATCAAACAGGGCAGCAACTTGTTTGTCTTGCTGCGACTTCTACGAGTTGAGTTTTGGAGCGAAACCAATTTTATTATAAAATTTGATTAATTTTCTTTATTTCTCTAAAATTTCATAATTTTAAGAGTTGAGGATTGGGAGTTGTGAATTTTTGAATATTGGTGGTCAGAGCTGAAAAGAAACAGATTTTGCCTCATTTTTACTTAACTTCCAGGTAATGTAACTTTTTCATTAAAAATGGTATTGACTCAGAACCAATGGAGAAAGAAACCTGGATGAGTAAAGTTTAACTACATTACTTTTCAAAGTCGTTGGATTTATCTTGAATTTTATATTGAATTTTGAATATCACATGCTGCTGTTTTTCTGGTTTTATGCACTGCAGAGCAGTCACGGTTTTTCCTTTATTCCCGAGGCTAGAGAAATCAGAAAATTATGATATTTAGTTTTTTTAGAAAGCTTATTTCAATATGAACGCCTGGATATAAAGTTTGTGCAATTCTGAGTTCATTTGCTATATTAGAAACAGAAGAGAAAATAGAGTGTCGAGGATGTTTTAGTGATAGTCATGAGTTCGAGAAGTTAAAGTGCAATCCTCGTGTGATGTGATTGACTTAATGTTGGAGTTGGGTTGATTTTAAAGATTATTCGATATTAAGAAGGATGCGAAGATTTTGATAAAAAGTTTGGTCAGGACCCGGAAAGGGTAATCAAGATGAATTATAAGAGAATGATGATGAAAAATGTGAAAGGGAAGTTGTTAACAAAAGGAGTTAACATGCCATGGCTTGATGAATGATTAAGTAATGATTATGACTATGAAATGGCTTATGAATGATGATATCTGAGATACGAGTTTCCCTGGGTAAAAACCGTGGCTCGCCACCACGTGTTCCAGGTTGATTCTCGATACTCTGTTAACCCTACGTCGTAAGGGCGACCGGGCGCACATAATTTCCCGGGTATGGATAGCCCCCATTGAGTGATTATATGATGAATGTATGTGAAATCTATGCATAGACTCTTGGGGATGCGCGACGAGGGACAGTCTAAGGTTTTCGGACTTGTCGGGTTGGCTGGATAACCGACAGATGGGCCCCATCAGCCATAGGACAGACATGCATCATATGCATTTGTTTGCTTTGATTGCTATGCATTTCCTGGGTATGCCTAATTGATATATATTACCTGCTATTTGTTATACTTGCTATTTGTACTATCTGCTAATTACTTGTGTGTGACCTTGTTTGCTTGCTTGTTTCTGTTGCATTGTGAATGATGGAGGGATGGAGGAAAAGGAGAAATGGTTTAGTGTTAGATTAGGATTGAAAATGAAGGATTAACCACATGAACGTATTTCGGTTCGGTGGCTATTATGATTTAGGTTCGGTGGTTATGGTGATTTCGGTTCGGTGGCTATTGTGATTTCGGTTCGATGCAAGTATGATTTTCGGTTCAGTGGTTTGCTGTTAGGTTAAGTTTGAACTTGAGTAAGTTAGGCAGATTTAGAATACCTACCCTTGTTTATGGCTTCTATTTTAGTGCTTAAGTTGGATAATTGAACAATGGAGTTCTAGGATTGCCTATGGCATTCTCAGGACCGTATTTCTTATGCGCGTGGCACTTTTACCATGCTGAGAACCTCCGGTTCTCATCCCATATGGTGTTGTTGTTTTTCAGATGCAGGTCGAGAGGCTCCTCGCTAGGCGTCTGGATTCTGGAAAGCGAAGTAGTTCTTGGGTGTATTTGGGTTCTATTTGTATCTATGTATATATATGTGTAGCTTACTCTCCAAGTAACTTATGTATGCTGTCCCTCTTAGAGGTTGAGGGAGAGATAGGAGTTTACTTTGGTATTTTGGTATAGTTTGGAGACACTTATGTATGTTTATATGTATAAATGTATCCTCCGACCAGCCTTAGCTTCGCAGGCTGAGTCAGAGGCTAGTTATGCTGTTCCTTGGCTTTTCTTTATCCCTTCGTTTATTGTTCTATCATATTCCGATTAGGTTTCTTTAGCACGCAAGTAATCCTATTTCTTGAGTGTTGCGCTTTTTATTTTGCGATTTTGTTGTGCCCGTTTTTCAAGGCTCCTAGTTAAGTATCTCTTTTCCTATTATTATATATATATAATTCTATTTTTAGAGGTCGTAATATCTTACTATCTCAATCTTATGACTTAAGCATAAGGCTTAGTTTAGTAGGGTGTTACATTATGGTATCAGAGCAGTTCGTTCCTATAGAGCCTGAGGGACGGACTGATTATGCCTCTGGGCATACTCTGGGTGTCTATACATGCTATTTAGGGTATCTAACTGATATATGAGGCATGAATGCTCATGAGCATGCATTTGGGACTTTGAAATACTAAATTTGAGATATTGAGACTGATCACCTTGATATCACTTGTTTAGAGTGAACAAAAACCAAATGGCATCTCGTAGGCGCCGTCGTGAGCGTAAGCAAGGTCGAGGACGGAGAGCTGATGAAGTGGCTATACCGGTAGGTAATTTAATCGATATCGTGACCGCAATGACGAGTGTTGTTGCTGCCGTTGGCGCTGTTGCTGCTGCGACCATCCGAGTGATGGATGGGATGGAATCATAAGCTGGAATTGGCAACGATAGTGATAATGAATATGAAGGTGGACATAATATTCCGAATACATGGGTGCCAGCGGGTTATCCGGAGCAAGTTAACACGGGTTAAACAACGGGAGAAAGCTCAAGGAGAACTGAGGTAGCAAGGAATAATCGCTAGGAACCCTTCACAAAGAAAAAGGGAAAGATCACACCGAGGAGCCAAACTTTCAAAAAGAATCGCTTTGTCACTTCACATTCTCAGCGCCGGAACAATGACCGAAGGAACGATAATCGTTCGGACCCGAATTCAGAAGGGCAAACTAGTGCTCAACCGGGTGACTTAAGGTGCTCAAGTTGCAAGAGGTACCATCCAAACAGACCATGCAGGGCAGGATTAGGTGTATGTTACAAGTGCGGGAGGTCATGGCATATGTCTTGGAATTGTTCGTACAGAGGAAGCTGGGATGCAACCGAACCCGATTTTCAAACCCGAGGTAATTATGAACCAACAGTTGAATTTTTTAATTTCCTTGCCTACCATTGATATGTAATATTCCTTCGTGACGCATGACGAGTTTCAGTAATTATGAGGTCCAAGTCGATGATTAGTCGAAAACTATTGGTTGTTGAGACGGAGTAACATTTAGCTAACTTAGAGGAGTGGTTAGGCTTGTGAAGGTTAATGATCAAGTGATATAGTGGAAGCAGGTTAGACCGTATCATGGAAGCAGGTTGGACCATATCTAGGGAATCAGGAGTGTTGAGGGCTATGCGGAGTTATTGTTCAGAATCCAGTGACGGCAAAACTTTGAGGAAAAGGAATAGAGCGAACTCAATCTTTAGCTGTTAATTGTTAAGAGGTAAGTGAAGATGAAACAAATCCCTATACGAGAGAGTTTCTAAAACAATTCTTGAAGGTGTGTCAGAACTTCTATTTCAGAGAGAAAACGAGTTTGCGATAGGCTTAGTACCGGAAGCCGGATTAACTTCAATCGCACCACAAGCAAAGACATCACCATAATCGGTAGAAGTTAGGATTGAGTGGAAGGGAGTACTAGAAGAAGGAATCACCTAACAAATTATTTCTTTGTGGGAAGCATCGGTTATGCTGGAGAAGAAAGAAGAGAACGGTAGGAAACCTTATGCAGAGAGAGTGTGCTAACGAACCTTCGCGACTCGATCTAATCCTTCTTTTGAAACCTACATTGACATTAGATCCGGAGCTTTTCCTAAATAGCTTGACTACCTTTCTAACTTTACTCCTTGTGCACATGAATATTGTTTCTTCCAGGATGAGTCTGAGCTTGTCTTGGTATAAACGCGTAATCCTTGAATCTTGTAACCTCGCTATGACTAGAGTTGCCTTGTTCACAAACCATGTTCTTCAGAATCAGCTGAAATTTCTTTGACTCTATACGCTCTGTTCTCTCTACCAAGGGTCTTTAATTTGAACTCTTTTCTTGAGACGCACCTAGGTTCTTCTCCTTGTGCATTTCATTATTTCGGTATAATCCTGATTAACCGTGTACAAGATTTCCTTTTTCACTCATTACGAACACCGTTGGTATTGCTCATTCATTTTTCGAGCTTAATGTCCTTTTGAAAATTAACTCGAGTCTATATTAGTATCACGTATAGAATATAGTTATGACTGTGGAAATGTTGATTCCTTAAGAGCATGACTTTTGGATACGGAAGATGAAGCAGGTAAGCGTGCGCCGCCAAAAAGAGTTTTGGAGCATTAATTCTTGCAGACCACAAAGCCTATGATTAGTTTAACACGCTAGGAAATACACCGGTTACATGGATACCCGAATATGAAGAGAGCTTCTAATCTCTAAGAGAAGGAGTAACCCCAAATCCAGTAATCAGGATACCCAAACTTATTTAACGACTCAGAATTAGTGCGATACATTACCAGAGGGGTTTAGGATACGTGTAAATACAACATCGTAAAGTGGTAACAGATGCCCTGAGTAAGAAGTTTTGGGAAAATTCTTGGATATTAAGGATATAGCTAAAGGAGTCAAACTAAATCTATTGCAGTTTTAAAACATAGCAAAGATGAAATGCAGGAAGCGTGAGGGGACGATAAAGACCTACCGAGGATGTCGAAATAGAGATCGTAGAGTCAAGGACTTAAGGAGTGCAATAACAGTGATAAGGAGCTACTAAGAGAACCGAAGCCGGCTGAATCAAGAAGACACCATGAGTGGGTTATGTGTCGAGATTAGGAGTTAGAGTGAGGAACTGTTGTCCGAAGAATACAAGAGAGGATTTTTGAAGTTACCTTGGGGTTTCTAAGACGTATCGCGAATTCAAGAAGATATTTTGAGCCGCCAGAAGTGAAGAACAAAGTGACGGTCCATGTGATTACATGTTCGACGCATGAGAAAGAAAAGAGAGACCACCAGAAGCCATGCGAATGCTACAACTGTCGAAAATTCAGCATTAAAGGTAAAAGAGAATAACCATCGATTTCATAATAGGTTGCTGACGACTAGGACAAAAGGTGATACTGTTAGGGAACTGTGGATCAAGTGACCAGGCCCGTTTTGCCCATCGGAGTAAACCACTTCTTGGGGATATCAAAGAGACTATACATCAGGGAGAAGGTGAGACTTCACAGCATGTTAAACACATTTGAATTAACCAAAAATTGGAATACCAAACGTCTTAGTTCCTGAATTTCACAGCCGAAACAACGGAGGAAGAGTGACACAAATCTAAGTTAGAATTCTCACTATGAAAGCCGACAAAAGAGTTAGGCAGATCTAAGAAGAAGACTTCTCAAGTTGGAAGGAAGAGGATACCTATTTCCGAAGATCACTTCAACGAACTAGAATCGGATGATCAATCAAAAACTAAAAAGCTAAATCCCCATCACATCGGACCAGTGGCGTATAGGATCGCTTTACTATCACAATGTTCGAACCTGCATGATGTGTTTCACATATTACAGCTTCATAAATACACTTTTGACCCTAGTTATGTCCTACAACTAGAATCAGTCCAAGTAAGAGAAGGTCTGACGCTTCCAGTAACTCTGGTTAGGATTGATGATACTAGCATTGAACATTTACGCGGGAGAGAGGTTTCTTAGTGAAAGTAGCTTGGTGTTGGGCTGGTATTGAAGAATACACCTAGAAGCTTGAGACAGAGATGCGGAAGGACTACCCACACCTCTATTCAGGTAGCGCACTCTGAATTTTGAGGACAAAATTCCTAATTAGGTGGGTAGGATGTAAACCCCGCTAAAATCGGTATATAATTAGTCAATAAATCGAATTTTCAATAGGAAAATTAAATACGCAAAACTGACATCAAAATAGGATAGAGCTTGTCGAAACGAGAATTCTGATACCAATTTCGAAAAGTTTGGCCCAAGATTGGGCCGGATGGGCCGAACTGGTTGAACCGGACCCAAAATGGGCCCAAGGCCCAACCAAACCCAATCCATTAAAGAGGCACAGCTTCTTATTTCCCTTCTTCTTCATTATTCACGCTGGGAAACATTCTTAGGGGGAAGAAGAACACAAGCAAAAACCTAACCCTCACTTTAATTTCAAATCCATGTAACTTTTGATCCGGAGCTCCGATTGACGAACCGTTTGCGACCACGCGTTCACCGTGACGAGCTCTATGAAACCCATGGAACAATTTGGTAGGTAACTCATTATTTCCTTCTCAGCCAGCTTCTCCTAATTTCGGAAATTTATGAACAATTAAGTTAAAAATTGTTCAATTCTTGTGTTCTAGGTTCAAGTTAGCTTCCGGAACTTGTGGGCTCAAGCTATTGAGCATATGGGTATGGTAAGAACACCCTACCCCTAGCTCAATCTTGTTTTAGTAATGGAGAACTGAAATTGGAGTATGTATATGTATTAGGTGTAGATTAAGTGGGTATATATGCATTGGGAATATTTAGAGGCTTGTTGGTGATCAAAGCTTAGTTTGTGGCTATTTTTGCTTGAGCTTGAAGAGGCTGTAATTTTGTGTTGAGAAGCTGCCTTGGGTGAATTAAGTGATCGGCCAAGGTATGGTTTAAGTTTCGCACGTTTAATATTTACGGTGTTGTGAAAACTTAGGTTAGAGGAACCATAGAATAAGTTGAATTGTTTGTTGTATTTAATGATTAGCCTTGTAATGTTATTGGAATAGATCTGTTGGTGGATATATATATTGGAGAGTATGATGTGTGAAAGTTATTAAAGGTGTGCTCCTATATTTATTTATGATGGATTAGGATTGGTGTTTGTTATAAGGGTGTAGAGTTGTGTTGTGGTAGTATTACATTTGCTGTAACTAATTATGTAATGATCGGAATTGCATGAGACCAAGTCTGGGATAAACTTGGGAATATAAGGAACTAAACTGGAAAATTTGGGACCTTTTTGTTAAATATACAATTTATGGCAAATTTTTAAAGTTAGGTTGTTAAATCTGTCCTGCAGCAGAAAAGATCAAACAGGGCAGCAACTTGTTTGTCTTGCTGCGACTTCTACGAGTTGAGTTTTGGAGCGAAACCAATTTTATTATAAAATTTGATTAATTTTCTTTATTTCTCTAAAATTTCATAATTTTAAGAGTTGAGGATTGGGAGTTGTGAATTTTTGAATATTGGTGGTCAGAGCTGAAAAGAAACAGATTTTGCCTCATTTTTACTTAACTTCCAGGTAATGTAACTTTTTCATTAAAAATGGTATTGACTCAGAACCAATGGAGAAAGAAACCTGGATGAGTAAAGTTTAACTACATTACTTTTCAAAGTCGTTGGATTTATCTTGAATTTTATATTGAATTTTGAATATCACATGCTGCTGCTGTTTTTCTGGTTTTATGCACTGCAGAGCAGTCACGGTTTTTCCTTTATTCCCGAGGCTAGAGAAATCAGAAAATTATGATATTTAGTTTTTTTAGAAAGCTTATTTCAATATGAACGCCTGGATATAAAGTTTGTGCAATTCTGAGTTCATTTGCTATATTAGAAACAGAAGAGAAAATAGAGTGTCGAGGATGTTTTAGTGATAGTCATGAGTTCGAGAAGTTAAAGTGCAATCCTCGTGTGATGTGATTGACTTAATGTTGGAGTTGGGTTGATTTTAAAGATTATTCGATATTAAGAAGGATGCGAAGATTTTGATAAAAAGTTTGGTCAGGACCCGGAAAGGGTAATCAAGATGAATTATAAGAGAATGATGATGAAAAATGTGAAAGGGAAGTTGTTAACAAAAGGAGTTAACATGCCATGGCTTGATGAATGATTAAGTAATGATTATGACTATGAAATGGCTTATGAATGATGATATCTGAGATACGAGTTTCCCTGGGTAAAAACCGTGGCTCGCCACCACGTGTTCCAGGTTGATTCTCGATACTCTGTTAACCCTACGTCGTAAGGGCGACCGGGCGCACATAATTTCCCGGGTATGGATAGCCCCCATTGAGTGATTATATGATGAATGTATGTGAAATCTATGCATAGACTCTTGGGGATGCGCGACGAGGGACAGTCTAAGGTTTTCGGACTTGTCGGGTTGGCTGGATAACCGACAGATGGGCCCCATCAGCCATAGGACAGACATGCATCATATGCATTTGTTTGCTTTGATTGCTATGCATTTCCTGGGTATGCCTAATTGATATATATTACCTGCTATTTGTTATACTTGCTATTTGTACTATCTGCTAATTACTTGTGTGTGACCTTGTTTGCTTGCTTGTTTCTGTTGCATTGTGAATGATGGAGGGATGGAGGAAAAGGAGAAATGGTTTAGTGTTAGATTAGGATTGAAAATGAAGGATTAACCACATGAACGTATTTCGGTTCGGTGGCTATTATGATTTAGGTTCGGTGGTTATGGTGATTTCGGTTCGGTGGCTATTGTGATTTCGGTTCGATGCAAGTATGATTTTCGGTTCAGTGGTTTGCTGTTAGGTTAAGTTTGAACTTGAGTAAGTTAGGCAGATTTAGAATACCTACCCTTGTTTATGGCTTCTATTTTAGTGCTTAAGTTGGATAATTGAACAATGGAGTTCTAGGATTGCCTATGGCATTCTCAGGACCGTATTTCTTATGCGCGTGGCACTTTTACCATGCTGAGAACCTCCGGTTCTCATCCCATATGGTGTTGTTGTTTTTCAGATGCAGGTCGAGAGGCTCCTCGCTAGGCGTCTGGATTCTGGAAAGCGAAGTAGTTCTTGGGTGTATTTTGGGTTCTATTTGTATCTATGTATATATATGTGTAGCTTACTCTCCAAGTAACTTATGTATGCTGTCCCTCTTAGAGGTTGAGGGAGAGATAGGAGTTTACTTTGGTATTTTGGTATAGTTTGGAGACACTTATGTATGTTTATATGTATAAATGTATCCTCCGACCAGCCTTAGCTTCGCAGGCTGAGTCAGAGGCTAGTTATGCTGTTCCTTGGCTTTTCTTTATCCCTTCGTTTATTGTTCTATCATATTCCGATTAGGTTTCTTTAGCACGCAAGTAATCCTATTTCTTGAGTGTTGCGCTTTTTATTTTGCGATTTTGTTGTGCCCGTTTTTCAAGGCTCCTAGTTAAGTATCTCTTTTCCTATTATTATATATATATAATTCTATTTTTAGAGGTCGTAATATCTTACTATCTCAATCTTATGACTTAAGCATAAGGCTTAGTTTAGTAGGGTGTTACACTAACCATTTAGTACTATTTGGTTGAAAGGACACAACCTTTTAAGGATTGTGTATATTTAAAACATTGTGTCTATTGGCTAAAGGGACACAACTCTTTGAGAATTGTGTATGTTCAAAATATTGTATCTATTGGAAATAGAAAAGACACAATCATTTGAGTACGTAATCAATCATAATTGCTACGTGCAATATGTATAAATAAGGTCTTATCCACTATTTCACAAGGTACAACTGTACAATTACTGAGTGTACAATTTACTCAATTATTAAGATATTTTCTTTGTTCAAGAGAGTTGAGAATTTCTTACTATTGCTAATTAAGAAACTCTTAGGTTTCATTGTATCCTGGGAGAGTATTGTCATCAATCCTATAGTAACTAAGTGTGGGGACAAATATCTCTCTAAAGAAAGCGATCTAATCGTGCCTTTGAAATCATAACGCAATATAGATTTTGTCATCTTACCATCTTTATATACCCAACAATTTTAGAGAGACATTCGTTAAAGATAACACAAGATCAAAACACCACGTTCAAGGTCATGAATCAAAAGTTTGTCAAGTTAGATCACTTTGATGGAACGAACTTCAACCGTTGGAAGGAAAAAATGATTTTCTTCTTTCAGTTCTCAATCTTGCATATGTGATTGATCCAAAGACTGCACCAATTGCCGAGGCCGCTGAAAATTCCACATCGGAAGAGAAAAAAAAGATTGTTCAATTGAAGAAGAAACGTGATGAAGATACTTTCGCATATCGAGGTCATATTCTCAACAGTTTATTCAACCGACTCTATGATCTCTATATGTTAATTCAATCAACATTGGAGATTTGAAAATTTTTGGAAGAAAAGTACAATACTAAATGACAAGGAACATATAAGTTTTTTATGATGAAATATTTTGAATTTATTATGAATAATACTATGTCTCTCATAGATCAAATTTATGAATTACAAATCTTTGTAAGTAGACTTTGTGATCTACAAGTGGTGATTCCTGAATCATTACAAGTTGGAGCAATTATTTCAAAATTGCCTTTATCTTGGAATTGTTATAGGAAGAAACTTTTACATCTTGGTGAGGACTTCACAATTGAGAAATTACTAAGGCATATACGTATTGAGGAGGAAACTCGAAAACGTGATGCTGTGTATCTTTCTCAAAATTTTAAAGTGAATCATATTGGTAAAAATAACACAAATAAGAAGAAAAGAAAGTTCTCTAAAGATTCAAAGCAAGACAAGAAGAGACAAAGAGAGTGTTATCGTTGTCACAAGAAAGGACATTATATCAAAGAAAGTATATTTCTGAAAAAGGATGCACCAAAGACTAACTTAGTGAAAGAGAATGATCTAATTGCTATGGTTGCAGAAAAAATATAAAACATGCATATTGGCATGGTTATAGAAGTCAACATAGCAACACAAGAAAAATCACTTGAGTGGTAGTTAGATTCTGGTGCTACTTTTCACGTTTGCAATGATCGCAACCAATTCAAAACATATGAAAAAGTGAGCAATAGAGAAGTCTTAATGGGCAATGACAACTCGGCCAAAGTTTATGGTCAAGGAACTGTGGAATTGAATTTTACATCTGAAAAGAAATTAAGTTTAATAAATATATTTCATGTTCCAGATTTGAGAAAAAAAAATAGTTTCTGTTAGTCTCTTGTGTAAGAAAGGATTCAAAGTTGTAATGAAATCTGATAAAATGATCTTGCTTAAGAATGATATATTCATAAGAAAAGGATATTCTACTGAAGGCATGTTTAAACTTAGTATTAATAAAGTGAATGTTTCATTGTATGTTGTTGATTCTTGTGATTTATGGCATAATAGATTAGCACATTTAAATTACAAATCAATTGAATATATGCAAAAAAATAACTATATTGATCCTAATAACAAGGATTTTAATAAGAAATGTGATATTTGCATACAATCCAAAATTACTAAAAAAAATTTCTAACGTTGAAAGAAATACACATTTATTGGAGTTGATTCATAGTGATATTTGTGAATTAAATGGAAATATTACTAGAGGAGAATAAAGATATTTTATAACTTTTATTAATGATTGTTCTAGATTTACTTATGTGTATTTGCTTAGAAATAAAGATGAAGCTTTTGAAATGTTTAAGAAATATAAAATAGAAGTAGAAAATATGCATGATAAGAAAATAAAAGTTCTTCGTAGTGATTGAGGTGGAGAATATTTTTCTAATGATGTTGATCACTTTTGTGAATTACATGGTATTGTGCATGAATCTTCTGCTCCATATACTCCGCAACAAAATGGTTTGGCGGAAAGAAAAAATCGTACCTTAGTGGATATGGTTAATTCAATGTTACTAAATGCAAAATTTTCTTACAATTTATGGGGTGAAGTATTATGGACATCATATCATATCCATAATAGGATACCATCAAGACATAGAAAGGTTTCTCTTTATGAAATTTGGAAAGGAAGGAAACCTAATTTGAATTATCTTAAAGTGTGGGGGTGTTTAACGTTTTATCGAGTTCCTGATCAAAAGAGAACCAAATTGGGGCCAAGAGCCATAAAAGGCACTTTTATAGGATATGCTCAAAATTCTAAAGCATATAGAATATTAGACTTAGTGTCTAATGTAGTTGTTGAATCAAGAGAAGTAGAATTTATTAAAAATAAATTTATCAATGATTCAACTTCTAATTCAGAATATTTCCAAAATGATACTAATATTTCACAAGAAATAAATAATCAAAATAATAAACATCTAAGCGATAAAGAGTTGATTAAACCAAGAAAGAGTTTGAGAGTAAGAAAAGAAAAGGACTTAGGTCCAGATTTTATTTCTTCTCAGGCTATCACGTTTTTGGAAGAAGGAACTAGGAATTTTGTGACAAACAAAATTCCTATTGTGATGAATAGAGGGTGATCCTCAAACGTTCAAAGAGGCTATGACTTCAAGGAATTCTACTTTTTAGAAAGAAGTAATAAATGATGAAATTGACTCAATATTATCTAACAATACTTGGGTCTTGGTTGATTTGCCTCCAAGATCAAAACTTATAGGATGTAAGTGGGTATTTAGAAGAAAGTATAACACTGATAGTTCATTACAAACCTTTAAAGCAAGGTTGACCAAGGGATTTAGACAACAAGAAGGTCTAGACTATTTCAATATCTACGAACCTGTGGCAAGAATGACTTCTATTAGGACTCTTATAGCATTAGCATCCATTCACAAGCTTCATATACATCAAATGGATGTTAAACCGGCTTTTCTAAATGGAGATCTTAATGAAAAAATTTATATGGAGCAACCGGAAGGCTATGTGCTACCCGAAAATGAAAAGAAAGTTTGCAAATTAATTAAGTCTTTGTATGGGCTAAAACAAGTGCCTAAATAATGGCATGAGAAATTTGATTCAGTGGTATTATCAGATGGCTTCTCACGTAATAGTGTGGATAAATGTATTTACTCAAAATTTACTAAAGATTATGGGATAATCATTTGTTTATATGTTGATGATATGTTAATCATCGGAACAAATTTAGAAGAAATTCGTATAACAAAGGAGTATCTAACTTCTAAATTCAAGATGAAGGATTTGAATGAAGTTGACAAAATATTAGGCATAAAGGTGCATAAGAATGAAGTTGGCTTTACTTTAAGTCAATCTCATTATATCAAAAGGTATTGAAAAAGTTTGATCATCTCACAATTAAATAATCCAATACGTCCTATGATCCTAATCTTAAATTAGAAGGAAATATGGGAAAACCTATAGCACAATTATAATATGCTAGTGCTATAGGAAGTTTAATGTATGCAATACATTGTACTAGACCTGATATAGCATTTGCGATGTGCAAATTATCAAGGTTTACAGGAAAGCTTAGCAATCAACACTGGAAAGCTATAACAAGAGTTCTTAGTTATCTCAAGAAAACCATAAACTTGAGATTATATTATAGTGATTATCCTGCAGCTTTAGAAGGATATTCCGACGCAAGTTGGATTACAAATTTTAGTGATAACAAATCCACTTCAAGATAGATTTTTACCATAGGCAGTGGAGTAATAAGTTGGATCTCAAAGAAACAAACATGTATTACACATTCTACTTTGGAGGCTGAGTTTGTAGTTTTATTAGCCGCAGGTAAAGAAGCGGAATGATTAAGAAAATTTTTGTATGATATAAAGATGTGGCCACAGCAGACGACAGCCATTTCAATCTTCTGTGATAGTGAATCAACCATGTCTCGAGCATATAATAAGGTTTATAATGGAAATTCTAGACATATAAGTTTGAGACATGAGTTTGTGAGGTAACTAATAGATGATGGTGTAATTACCATCACTTATGTAAGATCTCAAGGAAATTTAGCAGACCTTTTGACTAAAGGTTTGTCAAGGGATAAAATCAAAGAGACTACTGCTAAAATGGGATTAAAACCTATTATTGCTAAATGATGTGAACCCAACCTTATTCTAGTAGACCACTAGTTTCAAAGTTTAATGGGTAATAACAAGTTATTTAGCAATTGGAGCACTAAGGTATAGAATTTAGTGCTATTTACAATAAATTAGGAGGGTGAGTTAAAACTCTTAATGAAATGATAATATTATTTATCAAAAGATTCTACCTACATGAATATAAGAGTGGTGCGTTCTAATTAAGAATTTTAGAGGTTTTATTCTCGTAAATATTCATGAAACCAGGATGAGCACAAGGCCATATAAGTGCTTAAAATTATAAACTCTTGAATTTGGGAGGTATAAGTAATGTGTGCGCTTTTTGGTACTAGCATATAGAATATAGGTTTAATCGACTATACATTTATTACTTCATTAGAACTTTAAAATTTACACTAAAAGAATGTTTAATTTTAGTGACACATTCTTTATGCATATAATTGTATGTCATTAAAATTTTGTAAATAATGGGAGATCGAAGGGTATTTACAAATTTGATTAAATTATTATTATTATTAATATTATTGATATTATTATTAATGTTATTATTAATATTAATGAATGGTTACTAACCGTTTAGTACCATTTGGTTGAAAGGACACAACCCTTTAAAAATTGTGTATATTCAAAACATTGTGTTTATTGGCTAAAGGGACACAACTCTTTAAAAATTGTGTATGTTCAAAACATTATATCTATTGGCAATAGAAAAGATACAACCATTTGAGTACGTAACTAATAATAATTTTTACGTGCAATATGTATAAATAAGTTCTTGTCCACTATTTCACAAGGTACAAGTACTCAGTGTATAATTTACTCAACTATTAAGATATTTTCTTTGATCAAGAGAGTTAAGAATTTCTTACTATTGCTAATTAAAAAGTTATTAGGTTTCATTGTATCCTAGGAGAGTATTGTCATCAATCCTCTAACAACTAAATATGGAGACAAATATCTCTTTAAATAAAGCAATCTAATCATGCCTTGAAACCATAACACAATATAGATTTTGTCATCTTAGCATCTTTATATACCTAACAGTAATAAATACTCATGTGAGTGCAACTAACTTCCTTTCCCGTTTTTCACTCCCATTTTAAAAAAAATTGTTTCGTCTCCATTTTTATCGCAAGTCTCTATTTAATTATTCCCTTAAAAAATGTAGATACTTATAGTTATTTATGGATATTCTTTAAAGATTTTGAAAAAAACTAACAAAAATTTTTTAATATAATCATAAAATAATCAATTCAATATAATTTAACACAATTCATAATATATTTATTATAAAAAATAATATTTTAAAAATAATATAAAAATATCTTTTAACATAATATCATAACATAATTTTTGGGATAAAATTGAGCGACACAATGACAGATTCATAGAAATGTTATTGTTTGACAAAAATTATTGTTTTCTATATATATGAAATTTGAATATGCTCCCCCTTCTATCTTTTGTGCTTTAGGTATATTTTTTTATTTTTTTAATTTTTTTATCTTAATTCTACCAAACTTTTCATGATTTTATTTTATATTAATTTTTTATATATTATGATTAATAATTCTTTAAAATGTTGTTATTTTATTTTGAGGCATTTTAATTTTTTATAATATTTTTTCAAAATTTGATTATTAATAGGTTTTTCTTCAAATAATTTTTTTGAAAATTTTTTAATAAAATCATATTTTAATTTTTCTCTTTTATGTTTTATATTCATTAATTATATTAATTTTTTATTGTAATATATTTTTTATTTACTTCATGTATTATTTTTTTTATCTTCTTTCATCACTTTTTTAAATTGTTTTTATTTTATTTTATTTTTAATTATTTATTTTACTTTTACTGTTCATATATAGGTTTATCATAATTCATCACATGTTCTTTTTGGAAATAAGTGATTTTTTAGGTTATACTTTTTCATTAATTCGTTATTTTATTTAATGTGTTTGTTTTTTAATTTTTTAGTTAGTATTTAATATAATAATCTATAAAAGTATTTACAAAAATGTGATCTCATTCTGCCCAATAATATTCAATACAATATTTAGTCAACAAATAATAACACTCTCATTTATTGTTATATTGATTCGGTATAAATTAAAGATAAAAAAGTCTAAGGACCAGTTACTTTTTCAAATTCTGATCGGCATGTAACTAACAAAAAAAAGTGAGTCATTAAATGAAATCTCACACTATTAAAATCATCAATGATAATTATTTAATGGCTATAAATCACAAAAGTTATTGGCTCTCTAACACTCTTTTTATTTTTACTTTTTTACATTTGTTTGTATAGTATAATTTGTATACTATTTATATAACAAATTTTAGAGATAGCTTTTACATATTATAATTTATTTTTATTTTATCTGTATATTTAATTTTTAATAATAATTTTTATTTATTTATGAATAGATTATTTTTTACTTTAATGTACATACGATGAATATTAAACTTTATAATTTTGGGTTATTCAATAAGTATAATTAACAGGATCTTATTTCTATTTTTGAGCATTAATAATGTTTTCTTATAAATATCTTTAAACTTATTGCATAATTTATTTTCACAAAAAATAATAAAATTTGATTTATGAAAATTTAAATTTGAACATTTTTTACGATTAAGTTCAAATTTTAATTTATTTTATCGTTGATAAAATACTTATTTTATAACAATTATTTAATTTGACCAAAATAAATATTAAATTATTTAATAATATATTAAAAAGGACAAGATATAAATGAATTAATTTAATTTATTTTTTTCTTATTATTTTTTATATATATGATATCAGAATGCATTTTATGTTTTTTTTATGTTTTGTTCTTCAGGTACAATTTTTACGATTTCTTTATTTTTATTTTTGCTTATCTTCATTTTGTCAAATTTTTCTAAGATTTTATTTTATATTATATTTTTTATGTATTTTGAGTAATAATTTTAAGAGTGTTATTATTTTATTTACTAACATTTTAAATTTTTGTAAAAATTGATTAATTGGTTCTTTTTGATAATCTTTTTTTGAAAAACTTTTATAAAAACGTTTCTTGATTTTTCTCTTTTAATTTATTTTTTATATTTATTGATTACATTAAACTTTGTGTGCAATGCATTTTTTATCAATTGTCCTAGTTGTCTTTTCTATTTTTTTATACTTCTTTTAATTTCTCTCTTTACCTTGTTTTAATTACTTATTTTACTTTTACTTATAATATGTTTATTATATTTTATTTCATCTTAATCTCAAATTTATAGTTAACTTTTAATTGTGTAAAATTAAATAGTTATTTTTTAAATATTCTTAAATATATTATCTATTATATATAATATTTAGGATAAAAAATAAATATAAATTAAAAATATAATTTAACTTGAATTTAAATTAAAAAAAATATTGAAAAAATATCCACTAATTTTTTTTTAATTTTCTATAATTTTATTTAATTTAATGATAAAAATTACTCTATAACCAATAACAACATGGATGCAAAAAGATAGTATAAGTGTCTATAAAATAAAATAAAATAAAAATATATAAAATAAATAATATATATGTAATTCTAAAATTGTCAACAAATACTATTATGGACAAATTTAAAAAAAATTATGGATTAGTATAAAATTTTTTAATATTTTTACTTCTTTCTACCATTATTGTATGTAAATTATTTTTTAAAATATTATAATTTCACATGTTATAACATATAATATTATATCTATCTATATATATATATATATATATATATATATATATATATATATGAAAAAAATGTGAAACTCATTAATTTAGAATTTAATTATTTATCTTCGATTAATATTGTTTTAATAATAATACATATCACTTTATGAAAATCATATAACTTGAACCGAGATTATCTTAGAATTTTATGAGTGGTTGGACTATCTCTACGTTACAAACCAATTAATATTAGCAATAAAAATAATAAAACCATCCACTAAAACAGATATTTGAGAAATTATTTATGATTTTGGGCTAAATGAAAATCCGTGAAATTCCATGGGATCAAAAATAGAGACCCACTCTGATGAGTAACGGGGGATGGGGACGGAAACATGGATAACTGTCTCATGAAAACTATTAAGTCTTCATGAATATAAAATTTTCAATTTACACTAATTTATATATAAAAATTTATTTCATGAATTTAATAATCCTAATTCGTGCTTCAAAATTTGAATCCCTCTTCATTCTTCCAAACTTCAACTCTCTTTCTTACTTTCTCTTTCTCTCTCTCAAGTTTATTACCACGTCGTTGAGTTTCGTTCTAAATAATTATATTATATTATTATATTAAAAAATATTTTTATATTTTTTGTTATGTTATTTTTTATAATAATATGTTATGAATTGTGTTGAATTATGTTCAATTCATTATAAAAATATCTCTATTGCTACACTTTTAAAATGTGGCAAAAAATTGAAAAAGGCGTAACAATAATTTTTCGTCATATTTTTTGAGTTACCGTCACACTTTTGAAAGGGTCACATCTGCTAGCGTGACAGTTACTTTATCGTCACGCTTTTTTAGCCACGCTTTTTTACATAATGCCACGCTTAAAAGCGTGGCCGTACGTGGGAGATAAAAGCATGCCCATATGTAAGATATGGCCACGCTTTTAAAATGTGTTAATAGAGAGAGATATGACCACGCTTTCAAAGTGTGGCAATAGAGAGAAATATGGGCACGCTTTTAAAGCGTGGCGATAATGAGAGATACGGCCACGCTTTAAAACATGGCAATAGCCTTATCAAATTAAGAAAAAAAATCCTTTTTCTGACTTTACCTTTATCGCTGCATAGTATAAATTTTAATTTTTTTTTATTACCAAACCTATAAATATAGTATGCAATTTTTTTATACATTAAAAAACTAATATTCAAATACAAAATAAATCTCGAGTTCAAATAACAGTGCAAATGATTACAAGCTCTATTCAAATCAAACACATAATATTACAAAAAAATAAAAAATAAAAAATTAATTTGTTACAAACTAGTCATATTTATCTCCGCCGTCAGCGTCTTCTTATAGTAGGACCTATGTACTGCCCTCTCTTAACCATCAAGTTCTCTGGCGGTTGAGTCTCCTCTAACCATGTCACTTCAGATGTTTTATTTATCTCAACACCTTTTATTTAAAAATTAACACATGTTAGGATTTGACTTTTTCTATTAAGCTTACTATTATTAGGACAAGAAGAAAGAGAAGTACTTGAAAGATCTTTGATAAGAGGAGACCTTTGAAAATAAAGGCAGTGTCTTTTATTTTCTATTGAGTATGGTGGAAAAAGTTCAAAGTGTCGACGGTAAATTTTTGATTAATTGATTTAATGATGGTAAGAGGCGGAGCTTCATTAGGGCAATGAGGGACTATGCCCTCCTCCAAATTTTTTATAAAAGAATTAGTAGTAGTTCTTCAAAAATTAAAGAGTAGTTGAGTTGACTCAAATATTTTACAATAATTTAGAGTATCTAGATTCAATTCCTATCTCATACTTTTATTGCATAATAATTTTTAGTTTTAGAGTGGGCCTTTGTTGGCTTCACAACACATCAAAATTAAAAGATAAAATCAAATAATATAAAAAAATTATCTAACAAAAAAAATAAGAAAAAAAACAGATCATCTAACAATCAAATCAAATAAAAAAAAGTTATCTAACAAAAAGAGATAAGAATAAAAAAAATCATCTGACAAAATAAAAAATAAAAATCATCATTATAAAAACACTATAAAGAAACGCTCCTTGCTGCTTGTTGCTTTGCTTCTCATTATAAAAAGTACACTTTGCTAAAAAAATTAGGTATTATTTATTTATTTAATTTAATATTATTTTATATATTATTTATTTAATTTAATTTTTTATATGATAACAAATATTAAAATATTCAATAAGTATTAATATTATTGTATTTGTATGAATTGATAAAAAAAATCCATAAATATTATAAATTTTAATATTTATCCTTTTAATTTTTTTTACATATTTTATAGAATATATATTCAAATTTTTATACAAAATAATGATGAAAAATCAAAAAATTGATTCATTTTATAAGAGGAAGGCTAATACTCAAGAAAGAAAACATATAACTTCTATAATATCAACACTTGTAAATATTTCTTCTACTTTAATGAATCACAAAAAAAGTGAGATACAACTTTGAAAAATTCAAAAAGTTGCATCTGATGAGTTTGACCTTAATTCTTTGGAATGAGACCCTGAAAAACGGTTTTAAATTTGACAATATCACCCAAACCAGAGAGATGAGATTAGACGAGCTTATCTTAAATCCAGTCTATATCAAAAGCAATTTGACAATTATCCTCTATATTGTAGAATTATTTATTTACTGAGGAATTCTCCACATACAAGCATTTTCTCATACAAGTCATACAAATAATTTATTTCTTCTTCTTTTTCTTTTTCTATGCCTCCTCTTTTTCTTCTCCTTCTTCTTCTTTTTTCCGTCTTCTTCTTCTTCTTCTTCTTCTTCTTCTTCTTCTTCTTCTTCTTCTTCTTCTTCTTCTTCTTCTTCTTCGTTTTTGAAGTGTTTCATCTTCATCGTCGTGTTTCTCCTCGTTTTTCTTTTGATTTTGCAACATTATGTATTTTTTCTTCTTTATTTGATTTTTTTCTCCCAAAAGAATTATGAGAATATGAAATAAGAAAATGAAGAAGAAGAAGCAGCAACAGAAGATGAGGAAGAGTTCTGAATTATGCATAAGGTGTACTTCAACGAATTTTGGGTGTATTTTTTAAATTCTTTGGGTGTATTTTTGTAATCCTTTGGGTGTATTTCTGTAATCCTTTAATTTGGGTGTATTTCTATAATCGTTTGGGTAAATTCCTATGACCGTTTGGGTGTATTTCTGTAATCGTTTGTGTGTATTTCTGTAATCGTTTGGGTGTATTTCTGAAGTTCCATTATCTTCAAAACGATTTCAAAGCTTGATTTCAGAAATCATGAAAATTGAAAAAAAAACGAAGCAAGAATACCAATGATAAACGCAGATAAAACAATGAATGAAAAGACAAAGAGAGAACGCACGAATAAGATCGAACAAATTTGACAAGAAACTCGTTTTCATGGAGGAAGAAGAAGAAGAAGGAGAAGAAGAAGAAGAAGAAGGAGGAGGAGGAAGAGGAGGAGGAGAAGGACGAACGCGAAGCACGCCATGGAAATCGTATATGGGCCAGCGTGCTTTTTGTTAAGTTTCTCCCAACTTATATGACTTGTAAACCAAATGACTTGTCTGTGTAGTACTCCTCTTATTTATTATCTTATTAGTAACAAACTTAAAGAATAATTATATTTATAAATTTTATTTTGATATAAATATTATAATTAAATTTTTATGTTAAATTTTTGTCCCCTCAAAATTTTGTTTCAAATTCCGCCAGTATTCTTCAATGATAATATTTTAGAAACAGATTTTAAAAAATAACTAAAATAAAAAAATCATATAATTAAAAAATATAAATAGAACAAAAATCTTACGTACAAGGTCTGAAAATTGATCAGCTTCCTAAATTTAGGTGAAACAACTCCAGAAAAATCGTTTACTTCTAGCATCCTAATTAATGTTTCGAAACTACCATTTCAATGAATATTGAAAAAGACACGCTATATGAATGAATAGACTTAAAGCTCAAAACATATAGATATGTGAGAGTAGTAATATTTCCCATATTGATAATTTGCATATACATACACTGCGTTAGTGTGTTGTGGTCAAAGACTCCCCTTTAAGGTATTAGTATATTATTAGAGTTATTTTAGTCTTATCAATAATAGTAATAATAATAACAATTCAGTTTTTTATCCCATGAAACAATTTTTAGCAAGCTTAAAAAGATTCCTAAATTAAATTTTACAATTAATTTATACAATAGAACGATTACTTTCTTCGTTGATTCATTCTCACAATGCCAAAAATGTCTCCCGAGTTGACAACCCTCATCACCAAGAATATGTTTTAACATAGCCAAACAAAAGTGACATTGAATTTTTAAGATTAACTAGTATTTTTATCCATAATAATATTATATGAATATAAATTTTTTAAAATTATAGTTCATTTTATTTTGATAGTATAAATTATATGTCATAAAAAATTTATAAAATTAAATTACTTTTACAACAAAATTCATGTAGGTTGATAAAAGTCTCTGACTAAGAAGACTAAGGTATCTGTAGATAAAAAATCAAATAATAAGATTTTTAGTTAATATTTTTATATAAAAAGGTATAATTTTTTATTAATAATTAATTTTAATATTTATTATCTAAAATTTAAAATAATTTAACGTGTATAATTTTACATTTAATTAGGTGTTAAGTCTGTTGCACAAACAGAAATAATTAATTTTTATACTTGTTATTTAAAAATAATATTTTTTCTCTCTCTATATATAAAAATATTAGATATTAGCATAAAACAATTATACTGATAGTTATAAAATTAACTCAAAGTTAATTTTTTAAAACAATTGAATTTTGATTCTAACTTTTAATTATAAAATTAGTATTCTCTCCAAATTATATGTAATAAATATTTGAAAGAAGAAAAATAAAAATATAGATTAAAAAGATAAGCGGTAAAAATTTAAAACTAAATAAAAAACTAAAAAACTATGCAAATAATAATAATAATAATAATAATAATAATAATAATAACAATAATAATAATTTTATTTGATTTATATTATTTTGTTAATTTTGTTTTTTTTTTTGTAGAATAGAAAGATAGAAAAAATAGAGCATGAGAGAAAAGAGAGAGAAATATAAAGATGAAGAATGAGAGTGAGAGTGAGAATTTATTAATTTTAGAAGAAAAAATTTTATTTTAATTGTAAAAAAATATCAGATGACATATTTTGATTTGTTAAGTTACTAATATAAAATATAAATTATATATAGAGTAAAAATAGTGGAGAGAAATAGAAAAATGGAGAGAGGTAGATGAGAGAATTTAGGAAGAGAGTTTATTAATTTTAAAAAAAAAAATATTTTCTCTCATTTTTAATAAGAGTGTCATGTGACACATTTGATTATTAAATTAGATAGTAATATATGATACATAATATAGGTATATTTCAATTTCAATTTTAATATTTCAATTTCAATTTTAATATTTCAATTTTAATATTTTGATTTTAATTTTAATACAATTAAAGAATGTCATGTTGAACATTTTGATTGTCAAATTAGTAATTAGTTATTGATATTGATAATGATATATAAAATAGATAGAGTGGTTGAAGGAATGAGAGAAATAGAAAAAGGAATAGGGAGGAAGGGAGAACTCTTTAATTTTGGAGGAAAAGATTTGATTTCAATTGCAATAAGGAAGTAACATGTGGCACATTTTAGTTGTAAAATTAGTAAGGAGGAGGAAAGAATTCTTTAATTTTGGAGGGAAAGATTTAATTTCAATTACAATGAGAGAATGACATGTAGCACATTTTGGTTGTAAAATTAGTAAAGAGGAGTGAAGAATTCTTTAATTTTAGAGGGAAAGATTTAATTTCAATTACAATGAGAGAATGACATCACTACTAAAAAAACATGTTTTAGCGACAAATTTTTAGTGGCAATAATACAATGGCCACTAATTCTTTAATTTAAGTTATGTTTTTGTGGCAATTATATATTTGTCTCTATTACTATATATTATAATGGCAATTATTTTTATTGCCACTAATAAATACAAAAAAAGTTTTGTTTGTAAACAATTTTTAGTGGCCATAGAGTTATGGCCAGTATTATTATCATTAAAATATTTTTTAAATGAATTATTGCTTGTGCTTCTTAGAACTTTGGCGTAAAAAATGTTGATTCGGATATTCAGAGAGAAAGGGATCTGGCTTATGTTGAAGGTGAAGAATGGTCTCACCGCCAAAACCCTAATCTCATCGTAGCCGTCGCTGCCGCCATCGCCACCGCCGTCGAACAAAGGCGCCTCCTCCACTAATTCATCTCTAGATCTGGTAGCAACGCCCAAACCTCTGACATCTACGCCTTTCTCTGACACCGCCGATCTTCAACAACAAGCTGTGACGTCAATACAAATTCCAAAATCACCTCTCATTTCGCACTCTGTCTCTCCCAACTCGAATTACGAATGGCCGATCAGAATCCTGCGGAGCCAGAACCGAAGAGCGGCTCCGGTGCGTCTTCTCAGATCGAGGAAGTGAGTGAGAGATTGGCAAAGATATTCAAAGCCACCGGCAAACCCGTCCCAGAGTTTGAGTACACGCCTCGTAGCGTCTCGCATTTGCACGGCCTCTTAATCATCTCCAAAGCCAAAGACGAAGCTGTGCGTCTCGTCGCTCGCGATTTCCGCCATAAGGCCTCTGAGTACCGATCCCAAGGTACGGTTCTAATTAACCGTGATTCAAGTTAATTCAAGTTAGTGACACTCCTGCATCATGGAAGTTATATATTGAATTGTTGACTGGGGCCTCAATTTTCGCTTTACCAATTTCCTTTTTAATTTTTAATTTTATCTTTTTTTCTATTAGGGATTGATTACTGGAATTCCTAAGTCCAGATTTGATGAATTCTATTTTTATAATCTTAATTATTATTACTTTTTTGGTTTGTGATCTGAGATGACGATGATGATAATTGTTTGAAGGACAATACTTTGATCAAGTTATTTATGCTCATTTTACATCAATGACACATTATTTTAGGGTCATGTCCATGTTTTTGAACATGAATATGTGTTGAACCTTCCAAGATGCAATAGTAATGCACTTTTAAATTGTTTAGATAATGGAATTTGAATCGGGCCATTTTTATTGGTAGGCATGCTTTTGGTGATCAGTATCGGGCCACTGATACTATAATTAATGGAGCTGGGAAGCTGAAATTGGTATTTGGTATGTTTACCAGAGTTGCAATCAAACAGCTCGACAGGATCACTGGCCAGGTAATTCTTCAAGATCCTAACAATCTGATTTTTATTCATTTTAGTCTAATCATGCTTAGGGTTTCGTTCTGTTAACTCTTATAGGGACAATCTGTGATATCAGTAGAAGACACCTGTTACGATTTCTCTAGTATCCTTACTGTTAGGGCAGAATTGAGTGTAGAAGATAAGGGTAGAAGGAAAGAATAGAATAACTGAACAGAGGAAGGAATTATCGATGTGATAATTACCTCACTGACAGAATAATATTATAGATTTAAATGAAAGAAAAACAAGAATAATTGACTTTTGAGAGGTCAATTCTCTCCCTCTAGATTTTCACTCCACTTATTTCCTGTCTACTAGCTTTTCCAGCCTACCTATTTATAATATCTAATCATATAACTACTGTCCTAAAGATGTGGAGTTTCAGAATTTAAAATTTAGTTTGCTACTTTTTTTCCTCTCCTTTTATAAGTATATTTAAAAGGAGTTAAATCCCTATTATCTCTCTGGTTTGTTGCAATACCCCCCCCCCCCCATGAAGAGCCAGCTTGTCCTCAAGGTGGAAAGAGGGAAATGTTGTCTGTAATGTTGCTGCTGACTCCCAAGTATTCTCGAAATCTGGCAGTTATTTCCATTTGATAAGGACCTCAAGATCTCCCTGATTGTTGTAGCGGCTCTCAATGGCTTGTTCAGGTTCAACCAGCAATTCCCCTTCTTCAGTGAGTGCTTCGGATAATGGTTGAGGATGTAAGGAAGGTCCAACACTTTTCTTCAACTGGGAAATATGAAAAACAGGGTGTATTCTTGCGGTGTCAGGTAATTTCAGCCGGTAGGCCACTGCTCCAATCCTTTCTAGCACCTCAAAAGGACCATAAAACCTTGCACCTAACTTCTGATTTGATCTGGTTGCCAAAGATTTCATCCTATATGGCTGAAGTTTGAGATACACAAAGTCTCCTACTTCAAAAGACACATCACGTCTTTTCTTGTCTGCACTTTGTCTCATTCTGTTCTGAGCCCTATTAAGCTGAAATTGGATTTCATCTAGCATCTGATTTCGTTCCTCCAATAAGACCCTTACTTCTTCTACTGAAGATTCCATCCCTCCTCGTAATAAAGCTGGAGGTTCCCTGCCATATAAAGCTCGAAAAGGTGTCATCCGAATAGAGCCATGGTATGAGGTATTATACCAAAACTCTGCCCAAGAAAGCCAAGCTGGCCATTGTTTAGGTTTAACACCAGTTAAGCATCACAGGTAGGTTTCCAAGCATTTATTCACCGCTTCAGTTTAGCCGTCGATCTGTGGGTGATAGGCCGAGGACATCTTCAAGGTAGTACCGGCCTGTTTAAAAACTTCAGTCCAGAAAGCACTCATGAATATTTTGTCTCGATCGGAGACAATTGATGATGGAAAACCATGGAGGCGTACCACTTCCTTAATGAACAAAATAACAACATCCTTTGCCGTAAAGGGATGTGAAAGTGGGAAGAAATGAGCATATTTAGTCATGCGGTCCACCACCACAAATATCGTATCCATCCCATTGGCTTTGGGTAATCCCCCTATGAAATCCATTGAGATGTCAGCCCATACATTGGAAGGAATTGGCAGCGGTTGTAGGAGACCAGCAGGTTGCAAGGTAGAATGCTTGTTCTGCTGACAAATTTCACAGCCTTTAATAAAGTTCATCACTGCTGCCTTCATACCCTCCCAATAAAGGATAGCAGAAATCCTCTTGTACGTGCTAAAGAAGCCCGAATGGCCTCCCAGCTTGGAGCTATGAAATTCCATCAGAATTTTTGGAATCCATTTAGAGGTTTTTGCAAGCACTAACCTCCCTTTATATTTGAGTTTTCCATTCATTAATGCAAAATCGGGTGTAGTTTCTTCCCCCACTAACAACTTCTGCATAATCCCATTTAATTTCTCATCAGCCAATACTTCAGCCTCCATATCATCCCATTTTGCTGCCATGGAAAAAGACAGGGAGGAGAAATGAAATTTTCTAGAAAGGGCATCAGCCACCCTGTTTTCTATCCCTGCCTTATATTTAATGTCAAAATTGTATCCCAGTAACTTGGATAACCATTTCTGCTGGCCTTCGTCTGCTACACGCTGATCTAATAAAAACTTCAAGGACTGTTGATCAGTAAAAACTGTGAACTGCTGTCCCATGAGATAGTGTTTCCACTTTTGAACAGCTAGAACAATTGCCATCAACTCTCTTTCGTAGACAGATTTCTACTGGGCTGTTTCCGAGAGTTTTTGACTCATAAAAGCAATTGGCCGACCCTCCTGCATCAAGACAGCACCCACTCCCTTTCCGGATGCATCGGTTTCCAGTTGGAAAGGTTTAGAAAAGCATGGAACGGCTAAAATCGGAACTGAAACCATAGCTGTTTTGAGCTTTTGAAAAGCAGATTCAGCATCCTTACCCCAATTAAAAGAGTCCTTTTTGAGAAGTTGGGTGAGAGGAGCAGCAATAGTACCATACCCTTTTACAAAGCGTCGATAATATCCGGTTAAACCCAAGAAACCCCTCAAGCTGCGAATATCTTTTGGTGGAGGCCAGTCAAGCATATCTCTGAGTTTCTTAGGATCAGCCGCCACCCCTTCGGTAGAAATAATGTGGCCAAGGTACTCAATACTCGTTGCTTCAAAACAGCACTTCTTTTTATTTACCAATAAACTGTGCTGCCTCAGTACCTCAAAAATATTCTGCAAATGACCTCTGTGGCTAATTAGATCCTTGCTATAAATAAGGATGTCATCGAAGAAAACTAGAGCAAATTTTCTGAGGAACGGACGAAGTACAGTGTTCATGAGGGCTTGAAAAGTGGATGGAGCGTTTGTGAGGCCAAAAGGCATTACAGGGAATTCGTAATGGCCGTCGTGGGTGCGAAAAGTTGTCTTATGAATATCCTCCTCCTTCATTCGAATTTGATGATATCCGAATTTGAGATCCAATTTGGAAAACACTGTTGCACCATCGAGCTCATCCAATAGCTCCTCTATAATAGGAATAGGAAATTTGTCCGGCACCGTGATCTTATTGAGGGCCCTATAGTCGACGCAAAACCTCCACCCACCATCCTTTTTCTTTACCAGAGTTACCAGGCTCGAGAAGGGACTTGTGCTGGGCCGAATAATCCCAATCTGCATCATTTCATCAATTATTTTTTCCATTTCTGCCTTCTGATAATGTGGATATCTGTAAGGTCTAATGTTTAGAATCTCTGCACTGTCTTTTAGTACTATAGCATGATCATGCGTTCTTTGTGGAGGAAGACCATATGGGGACTAAAAGACATCCTCAAATTGCTGCAAAATTGCCAAAGTTGCTGACGAAACAAATAGTTGGGCTTCTGTAGAATCGGCAATGAATACAGGGGTTACGAGAAAGCCCTCTTCATTATTTCTCAGGGCATTTAAAGTCACTTTTGCACTAGTTCGACTTCTCCCTAAAGAGGGATCACCATGCAAAGTCACCTTCTTCCCATTCAACATCCAGCTTAAGGATAAGGCGTTATAATCCCCTTCAAATTTGCCCAAACTAGCAATCCACCCCGCACCCAAAACGACTTCAGAACATCCCAATTCCATCACCAAGAAGTCCTCCACAATAGAAATTCCTTGTACCAATAATTCCACTTTTTCACAGCCACCTAACCCATGCTCTATTGCTCCATTTCCAACCTCAATTCAGAAAGGAGGCAGGTGTACCAATGGCAAACCCAGTATGGAGACAAGAGAAGATGAAATAAAATTCGCCTCAGCCCCTGGGTCAACTAGAAAACAGAGACAGAAAACAGGGTGGCTGATGCCCTTTCTAGAAAATTTCATTTTTCCTCCCTGTCTTTTTCCATGGCAACAGAATGAGATGATATGGAGGCTGAAGTATTCGCTGATGAGAAATTAAATGGGATTAGCAATTGTTATGGTTTCTCTAGTATCCTTACTGTTAGAGCAGAATTGAGTGTAGAAGATAAGGGTAGAAGGAAATAACAGAATAACTGAACAGAAGAAGGAATTATCGATGTGATAATTACCTCACTGATAGAATAATATTATAGATTTAAATGAAAGAAAAACAAGAATAATTGACTTTCGAGAGGTCAATTCTCTCCCTCTAGATTTTCACTCCACTTATTTCCTGCCTACTAGCTTTTCCAGCCTACCTATTTATAATATCTAATCCTATAACTACTGTCCTAAAGATGTGGAGTTTCAAAATTTAAAATTTAGTTTGCTACTTTTTTTTCCTCTCCTTTTATAAGTATATTTAAAAGGAGTTAAATCCCTATTATCTCTCTGGTTTGTTACAATACCTTGAAGATCATAATCTGCAGGTTCACTCAACTCGATCTCTTAATTCTTGTTTGGATATTTGTTAATGACGATCATTTTGTGCTTGGAACTTGTTCAGTACTTGTTTCATCGTGTGATTGTTTAGGAAACAACACAAGAAGCTCTATTCCCTTGAGATGGAACTTGCTGCTGCCAGGAATGAGGGTTTTGTTTTGAAGCAACTGCTTGAGACCAATGGGATTTACTTTGAGGGGAAGCCTTTGGTCATGATAGGGGTACTCACAACATTTGGCCGTCAGAAGAATAGGGATGCATTTGCAATGTCTGGATGGAAAGTGGTAATTATATATGTTTTGTTCTTTCTCTTGTTTAATTAGAAGTTGCTGACATTGTAAATTATTCTGCCATGATTAATATTGCACGGTTTGCTCACTGAGATTGTGGATTAGAGGTGGTTTTAACATTAAGAATTCTTTTTCTGCAGGTGCAGCTTTGAAGAAACTGGAGGATGGAAGGGCATTGTTGTACGATTTGTTATTGGGAGAAGGTTTAAATTCTTACTTTTAATTTTTCTGGGATGAGGGGGCATGTTGGATCCAATTGTGATTCTTATGGCTTATAAACAATTTTGAGGTGAAAATCGTGGAAACAATCAGGATAAGGACATTGATCGTGAGAATAGGATGACTAATGACTTCCTAATTCTTGTAAGTTTAACTAGTCGAAAGATTTTATTCTCTTTAAACATTCTGCTTTACTAGAATTTGGCAAGTATTTTGTGGCTTATTGTGAGTGGAAAATAAGGTCTCAGAGCATAAGTTGATTTAGCTCACTGCCATCAACTCTTATGTTGACAAGATGATCACGTGGAATCAAACAAGGGGATCCCAAATAAAGCTAAATTGGTTTTTGCTTATGCTGCAGATAAATGGGATGCACTGCAATTATGTTTATCAATGATGAATAATTATCTCAAGGCAAGTTTTAATTTATTGTTATTGACAAATAATTGTTGCTTTAATTTTAATTCAATGTGTTGATTTTCGGGCAAAAATATTTGGAATCAAATGGTCAATGTTACTTTGTTGCAGCTTGTCTATAATCAACTATCATATAAGAGTTACAGTATTATTACTTTATAATAATTAGTTAATTATCTGTACTCCTAATTTCTTCAAGTTGAATGTGTGTGCTGTGTCTATATATATGGTCAAGTTGAAGGAATAGAATTTAGGTAAATATTGTGATGAGTATATATTTAATTAGCATAGGGTAGCTCTATAGGATAATAATGCATGCTAGCTTAATTTTGTTTGAGCTAATTATTTCTAAAAATAGTTTTAAGTCTTTTTGGTATATTCAGCTTTTGTGTGATTAAAAAGTAACTTAGCAAATTGCAAAAAACTGAGTTTTTTTCTTTAAATTTGGGGGGAGGACTTGAATTTAATGTTGAAAATATAAAAGCATGAAAAGAGAACTAGGAACCAAACTCACGCAAAGAAGACTTGAAAATAACGTGTCTTATCAGCAAAAGTTATTAGCTTTTAAAATTAATTCCAAATTGTGATCAAATCTCAAAGTTAATTATAGGAGTATCGGGATTCTTGTACAAATGGTATCCTAATTAATTCCCCAACTGTATGATAATATTACTTGTGTGCCTTTTTGCAGAATGCAATCAATTTTTCTATTCCTATGCTATTTTTTTATTGGACATGTATTTGGTATTTTAAGCATCATTGACTTTTTTATCAAATTGTATCTATGTCTATATAGTCCCTGAAAATAGTGAGAGTCCAATGGAACTAGATGTTTTCAATTTCAAAGTCCTAGGTATAGCACTTGCTATGTATAATGTTGATGAGATTGGATTCATTTTATAGTTTCTACAAGCATATACTGTTAGGAAATTATTTAATTTCCTAACTTATTTGTGGGCAATACATATATCAATTATAATCACAAATGATGCTATTTCAAATTAAATGACTTATATAATGATGATCTCATTTATTGTTATAAATGCTAATTGAATAAGTCATTATTACTTTTGATTTGGAATTAAATGAGAATAAAACCGGATATTATCTTTTGTTCCTTAGATAATTATCTTTTTGGATTTTAGATATATTATCTTTTGGGCTTTAGATACTATTTTATTTGGGCTTAAGGGTTTAATGGGTGCCATGCTCAAATATAAATAGACCTTCAGGGTTTCGGTCCCCAATATATCAAAGCCGCCTTTGTTGCTCTTTCTCCATCAAAAGAGTTACAGTTCAGCCGCCTAGGAATACAGAAGGCTTTGGTTGAGGAAGATCGAAAGAACCACAAGATCCAAATTCTTCCGATCGTATGATTCATATTTATGAATTCAGGTACGCTTTCGCATTATGTTATATTTTTGGTGATTCAATATGGATGATCTGGGATATTAAAATTAATTTATTCCAACAAGTGGTATCAGAGCCATCCATAATTTAGTCATAAAAAATATTTCGTTGTTATTTTAGATCGACATATACGTATCTGCGTTTAATATTGTTATGCAGCAGAACTGTAAATTATGAATAGTCTTCTGTGACTCTATATTATTATCACACATATATGTTTTATTTTGTGTGTACGTCGTATATATATATAGCTGCTATTGTTGGACGAACAGGAGATTACTTTTTTTTATGCCAATGGCGTTGATTGCAATTCCTTATATGCATATATATGTGTATCATTATGTATGGATATTTGTATATATATTATCATTATTTGGTTATGCCTTAAGGTATACTTATATACATATATATATTTTATACGAGACTGATTTGGCATTTAATTTATATAATAATTAATTTTAATTTTAATGAATTATTCTTTAGAGATATAAAAGATTATTATACCTACTAATCTTATAAAGATGGATTCTAATCTTAACGGATCAAGAATTTTTTGGTAAATGAATTATAATTATATTTTTTTCTTTAAGATCTCAAAAGACATCATTAAGATTTAATTCCTTTTGAGATTTAAATATATTTTTTTTAAATTGTTACATAAGGAAACTAGAAACAATTTAGATTATTATACCCACATATTTTATAAAGACTTGGTTTTGGAATAAATTGATTGAACATTATGCTGCCAAAGTAGCCTCTTTTGTGAAAATTGGTTTATTCAAAACATAAGGAATATGGTGATATGTAATTCATGCGAATATTGGTCGGCCCAAAGGAAGGCCTATATTTGGCCGAATTACATGCACATATTAATGGTAAATAAATATTTGGGTAACTAAGAATAAAGTAATACTTATTATTTATGCGAACAATAATCGGCCCAAAGGAAGTTTATTGTTTGGCCAAATAATAAGCATTGCGCACTTTTGTTTATTTTCTATTAATTATGCGGTCAATAATCGGCCCAAAGGAAGGTTATTGTTTGGCCAATTAATAGAAAATATATGCGTTAATAAATAGGTTGCAAAGTTTAAGTTTCCATGTGCGCATTAAGTCGGTCCAAAGAAAGGCTTAATGTGTGACAGCAATTTTGACAATATTTGATTACTGCAATGAGAGTATCACTTACAGTTAATTTTTCTATCCAAAGATTGAAAATTAATGTTGTGCTAGATATCTCAATATGGATTTTTTTTTCATTAATTAACTAATGTTTACTGCATGTTTATTTGTTCTAATCTAGAAACTATGGCTTTAGCTACCAATGTTTCTGCACAAATTAGCAGTATTCCTATGCTGAATGGTTCAAACTTTAAAGTTTGGAAAGGATACCGTGGAGATTGTCCTCGGTTGTATGAACCTAGATATAGCTCTTCGAGAGGAGAAACCCACTTCCACTCCGGAAAACCTCAATGAGGTTAAAATAGAGAAATGGGAGAGATCCAATCGAATGAGCATTATGATCATGAAACGCTCAATTCCTGAGGCGTTTCAGGGCTCAATTACTGAGGATAAAGATGCCAAACAGTTCCTAAAGGATGTAGAAAAAATTCTTTACTAAGAATGAAAAGGCGGAGGCAAGTAGTCTTTTGAGCAAACTTTTCTCCATGAGGTATAAAGGTAACGGGAACATAAGGGAGTACATTATGGAAATGTCTCATCTTGCTTCAAAATTGAAAGCACTAAAGTTAGAGTTGTCTGAAGATTTACTCGTGCATTTCATTTTGATTTCCCTTCCTGCACACTTTGGGCAATTCAAAGTGAGTTATAACACTTTGAAGGACACTTGGTCCTTAAATGAGCTTATATCTCACTGTGTGCAAGAAGAAAAGAGGCTACAGCAAGATAAGACTGAAAGTGCTCACATGGCTTCATCTTCTCAGTATAAAAGAAAGCATGATACTACTGCGGATGTGCCTTCTCAGCAGAAAAAGGCTAAGAAACAAGATCAAGTTTCAACTTGTTTCCTTTGTAAGAAGGTGGGACACGTGAAGAAGGATTGTACCAAATATGCCACCTGGCGTGTGAAGAAGGGTATGATTCTCACTTTCGTTTGTTCTGAGGCTAGTTTAAGTTATGCACCTGTTGATACTTGGTGGGTAGATTCTGCTGCTACTACTCATGTAGGTGTCACTATGCAGGGTTGCCTGTGGAGCCGACCGCCAAGTGATGCTGAAAGATACATCTACGTGGCAGACGGCAATATAGTTACAGTCGAAGCTATAGGAACCTTTAGATTATGTTCCACGAGTGGATTTTATTTGGATTTATTAGAGACATTTTATGTACCGTCATTTAGACGAAATTTGGTTTCTGTTTCTCGTTTGGACAAATCAGGTTATTTTTTGTTCATTCGGAGACAATAAAGTCAGTCTCTTTTATAATTCGAATAATATTTGCTCTGGTCATTTGGTGGATAATCTATATAGGCTTAACTTAAATTCCTATAATAATGAAATACTGCAAATGGGTACAAAACAAAAACTAAATGAGAATTCGGCATCGTTATGGCACAAACGCCTAGGCCACATTTCTAAACAGAGAATTCAGAGGCTCGTGTCGGATGGAATTCTTGGACCCTTAAATTTGGCATACATTGAAGTCTGCATTGAGTGCATAAAGGGGAAAAGGACAAACGAAAGGAAATTAGGTGCCGAGAGAGCTAGAGATGTCTTAGAACTAATACATACCGATATATGTGGCCCATTCCCTACTGTCTCTTGGAATGGACAACGGTACTTTATTACGTTCATAGATGATTACTCTCGTTACGGGTACCTATATTTAATTCATGAAAAGTCCCAAGCCTTGAATGTTTTCAAGTCTTTCAAAGCTGAAGTTGAAACTCAACTTGGAAAGAAAATTAAAGCTGTCAAATCTGATCGTGGTGGTGAATACTACAGAAGATATGACGGCTCAGGTGAGCAACGTCCCGGGCCTTTTGCTCTTTTCTAGAGGAGTGTGGTATTGTTCCGCAATACACTATGCCAGGCAAATCTAGCATGAATGGTGTTACAGAGCGAAGGAACCGAACTCTTAAGGACATGGTGAGAAGTATGATTAGTCATTCTTCCTTGCCTGAATCACTCTGGGGAGAAGCATTAAAGACCGCAGTATACATCCTTAATAGGGTGCCAAGCAAAGCAGTTAACAAAACCCCATATGAAATTTGGACTGGGAAAAGGCCCAGTATAAAGCATTTGCATATTTGGGGATGTCCAGCTGAGGCACGACCTAATAGGCCGCATGAAAGAAAATTGGACTCAAGAATAATTAGTTGCTACTTTGTTGGTTACGCTGAGCGCTCACGGGGGTACAAGTTTTATAATCCTGCATCAAGGTCTATTTTGAAACAGGAAATACGAGATTTCTTGAGGATGTTGAGTTTGGGGGGAAGGAGATATTAGAAATGTTGCTTTTGATGAGGATTCTGTAACTGACAATGATCAGGTCTTTGTACCTATTATTGTTCAAGACACAGTTATAGTACAAAAGCACAATGAGAATCCTACTGTAGATCCAATTACAGTACAAGAGAACAATGAGAATATCGTTGTTGCTCAAGATACTGCTACAGCACAGAAAAATAATGAGAATCCTCCTCAATCCCAATCCATACAGCAAGCTCAACAACCTCAAGAAGTGTCATTAAGGAGATCCAATAGAGAAAAGAGAAAATCCATCTATGATCTCAAACAAGCTTCCTGTTAAATGGTATCACAAGTTTAATCAAGTCATTACCTCATATGATTTTGAGGTAAATATTATAGATGAATGTGTATACCGCAAGTTCAGTGGGAGTAAATATATCTTTTTGGCCTTATATGTTGATGACATTCTACTTGCTAGTAACGATATAGGCTTGTTGCATGAAACTAAGAAATTTCTATCGGACAAATTCGAAATGAAAGATTTTGGTGATGCCTCTTTTGTATTAAGAATCGAGATACTAAGAGATTGCTCTCAAGGTATTCTTGGATTATCACAAAAGAACTATATCGAAAAGATTTTAAGTAGATATGGCATGGAAAGTTGTAGACCAATGGACACACCCGTAACTAAAGGAGACAAGTTCAGTCTAAAACAATGCCCTGAAAATGATCTTGAGAGGATAGCAATGCATGATAAACCTTATGCATTAGCACTAGGGAATTTAATGTATGCTCAACTCTACATACATCCTGATATATCATTTATAGTGGGAGTGTTAGGTAGATACTTGAGCAATCCGGATATGGATCATTGGATAGCTGTTAAATGCATAATGCGTTATCTAAAGAGAACAAAGGATTACATGCTTATTTATCGGAGATCAGAAAATTTGGAGATCATTAGGTACTCTGATTCCGATTTCATGGCATATGGTTGCGAAACTTTGTCACTAAGCTTCATATAGTAGATGACATTGAAAGGGCCATTAAAAATATTTTGTGACAATAAGTCAGTAAGTACTATACTCCAATAACAATAAGAGCTTGACAAAATCGAAGCATATAGACATCAAGTTTCTTAGTTGTCAAGGAGAAAGTTTAAGAAAAAATAGATTTCCATAGGACATATGGAAACAGAGTATATGCTAGCAGACCCATTACCAAGGGATTGAACCCTAAAGTTTTTCATGAGCACACTGCTCGGATGGGTGTCAATATTTATGATGCCTTGGTTTAGTGGGAGTTTATTTCATGCTATATGTCCTATGACAGATATTGAGTTATTTTTCTGCAGAATTAAGTTGATGGTTTATTTCATGTTATATGAAATGTTCATTTTGTAATATTTGTATTGTGTTTGATCTCAATAAAGTTGGACCAGCTGGAAATAGACATGCATGAGATCACTTGGCATGTAATTTCCATATTACTCATCCAAATTTGATCTATGTCGTTAAGTATATTAGGATGGTGATTGGCGTGGTTTAGTCACGGCATTTAATGTGATAAAAGCTGCGGTAGTTCCATATCTAATGTATGAGACGGACCAGATTGTTAAAGTAATGAAAGAAATAGCATTTAGATGCGCGCATAAAGTTTATAAAATGTGATTATGTCAATAAAGAATCTATGTATAGCCCAAGTGGGAGATTGTTAGGAAATTATTTAATTTCCTAACTTATTTGTGGGCAATACATATATCAATTATAATCACAAATGATGCTATTTCAAATTAAATGACTTATATAATGATGATCTCATTTATTGTTATAAATGCTAATTGAATAAGTCATTATTACTTTTGATTTGGAATTAAATGAGAATAAAACCGGATATTATCTTTTATTCCTTAGATAATTATCTTTTTGGATTTTAGATATATTATCTTTTGGGCTTTAGATACTATTTTATTTGGGCTTAAGGGTTTAATGGGTGCCATGCTCAAATATAAATAGATCTTCAGGGTTTCGGTCCCCAATATACCAAAGCCGCCTTTGTTGCTCTTTCCCCATCAAAAGAGTTACAGTTCAGCCGCCTAGGAATACAGAAGGCTTTGGTTGAGGAAGATCGAAAGAACCACAAGATTCAAATTCTTCCGATCGTATGATTCATATTTATGAATTTAGGTACACTTCCGCATTATGTTATATTTTTGGTGATTCAATATGGATGATCTGGGATATTAAAATTAATTTATTCCAACATATACCATTATGTTTTAGTTAAATGTATAAACCCTTGTTTTTGTTTTTATTGTTGTGTGTAAACATGCTTGCTTTTGATAATTTTATAGTCTATTTGAGCGTTTGCTGAATCATCAATGTCCCTGACATTTTTAAAGAGGTGGCCACTTTACTTGAGTACCAAGAATACAATTCTCAAGAAATATGATGGTAGATGATTATTCTCATATCTCTGGTTTAATTTATAGTGTCAGGTGTCACTGTTATATGCCAAATTTCTTAGTAATTTAGACTTGGTGATTTACTCTCTATTTTGTTGATATTTAAACTCATTTACAATTTGATAGTGTTACAAATTTAAAGATATATTCCAGGAGGTGTATGAATTATGAAGAGAGATGGAAGCAAAAATTTGAAGAACATTTGTATGGTTTGTTTTCATTTTGATTAACCAAATTTCTTTGATTCTTTACACATAGATAATTGACACTCTTAAGTGGCTTTAGGTATGAACATAGGCTAATTTTATTGATTTAAGTTTTTTTAATTTTAATTATTATTGTCAATGATGACTTCCTGATTTCTCTTTTTATTCATTTATTTATTTTGTTTGTTTTGAATTGTTACTGCAGACAATGGCTTCCTATTTTATTTCTGATGCAGTGGCAACTTATTACTTATATATATCTTCTGTTATAGCCTAATTTGATGTAACATAGCCTAACTTGATGTAACATAGTTATAGGCTTGTAACATTTTTTGTTATTTAGATTTATAACATGATTTATTATTTTTTAAGAGAAATTTGTGTATCAATATTTTAAGTTTAATGAAATATCTCATTTTATAATAATTAATTTCAGTATAATAATAATAATAATAATAATAATAATAATAATAATAATAATAATAATAATAATAATAATAATTGTTGGCACAAATAATTGAAATTCTAAAAAAAATAGAAATTTCGTTGTTTCTAAAAAAATGAGTATAATATAACTAAAAAAAGTTTTAAGATTTTAGCGGTAATAGTAATGGCAACTAAAAGTGAATAACATTACAATTTTAGAATAATTTTTAGTGGCCATATAAATTGTCGGTAAAATAGATTTTGGCGACAATAGTAAAGGCTACTAAAAGTGACTAACATTGTAATTTTATAATTACTTTTGGTGGCCATATAAATTGCCAACAAAATGGCCGCTAAAAGTTATATACTTTTTGCGGCCATTAAAAAAGTTTTTACCGACAAATGTTATAATTGCCGCTAAAACCTTTTAGCGACAATGCATAAGACGGCTAATGTCTAATTGCCGGTAAATATATTAGTAGCTATTTTATTGCCGCTAAAAGCAAAATAAATGGCCGCTAAAAGTAAGTTTTCTTGTAGTGCATGTGACACATTTTGGTTGTAAAATTAGTAAGGAGGAGAGGAAAATTCCTTAATTTTGGAAGGAAAGATTTGATTTCAATTGCAATAAAAAAGTGACATGTGACACATTTTGATTGTAAAATTAGAGATATATAATAGAATATATAATAGATTCTGCATACTAGTAGGTGAAGTATTAAATATCATAGATATCTATATATATCTATAGATATCTACGAGTATCTATCTTCTCGGAGAGAATATTAAAAGAGAACTTGGGATGAATATAAAAAAGAGATGACGGACATTTTTTTAAATAGGAATAAGAAACATGAAAGGAATATTATCATGTTTATAACTGATAATGGGGATCGAACACGAGCCAATTTGAGAGAGAACACGTAGACTTCGTTCATATTAATTAGACCTTAAAAATAATCAACTCTAGTCAAATTTAAAAAACATAAACATTGGGTTTAAGTTGATCTTACTTACTTATATGTATATCTTGTATTAGTGTTTTGAGTAATTGTTATAATAAATTCTATATTATTAAATATTATAATTATTTAGTACATATAAAAATTAGATATATTTAAAAAAAATTATTCAAATTAAAAAAATATTTTTAATTATCTTTTTTCTATCTTTTAGTTTAATTATTATTTATCAATATAATAAAAACTAAAAATAACAATAATCACTCTTATAATTAAAATAGATCATATTACTACACATGATATTACATAAATTTAAGATTATTATATATAATAAATAATTTTTTAATATTTTTGTAAAGATCATATGTAGTTAATTTATGTATAAATTATCCAATCTTTATAACATATGATGTATTGTAATTTTTTTTCTTTTTCGTATAAGTACATTAAGATGTTGTTAATATCATTTTACATATCAAATAAGTAACTTAAACCATTATATAAAACAATAAACATAAATGCATAATGTGCTAATACCTTTTTACTTGTAATATTACAAAATATATATAAATAATATAAACTGATATTTTAAATAAAAATTAATAATAAAAATTAATAATTAAATTAATTACATAATTAAAAATTATGAATATTTTTTAAATAATAAAATATAAAACAATTATTTTTTCATATTATAAATTTTATAAAAAAGGTTAAATAATAAATCAACTCTAAATAAATTACATATCAAATATTATTATTTACGTGCCAATTATTTTAAACTAAATTAATTTATATTCATATCAAATAATATTTATTTAAGATTATAATTTAATTTTTCGTATACTGTGGGGAATAATAATAATAATAATAATAATAATAAAAAAGAGAATTAAAATCACGTTGTTAATAATAATAATAATAATAATAATAATAATAATAATAATAAAGAGAATTAAAATCACGTTGTTACGGGAGAAATAATTAACTAGAATTAATTAAGAAAGCATATGTTCAATTAGTTGATCGGCGTCTATCTTTGCCTACACCCTACACATTAAAAAAAATTAATATAATTTTCCCTTCTTTAAAATCAATCTCTCTCCCTCTCTCTCTAACAGGTGGTTGAAAATCTGGGAGAGAGAAGTTACCATCGCTTTTGCGGTCACAGTCACAGTTAATGCAATCTCTACCAATTTACTATTGAAAAATTTTTAAGTGTGCCGTCACACTTGAAAATCTTCCTTTACTATTATTTAACGAGTTAACAGAACTGTAATTTTTAATTTAGATTCTGTTACACTAACAGATCTTACATAAAAGAAATGCATAGAAATTTTATGTTCTATTATATAATTTTATAATATTTTTATTTTTAATTTAAATTATTTGAATTGACATACTTTTAAAAGGTGTTATTTAATGTTTTAAATTATTAAATCAAATCAATTACAACTAATTAATTAATTAGATTAGATATTTAAATATTTTATATAATTTAATTTATATAGATACATAATTTTTATTATTTATATAATAAATTTTATAATAGTTTTTGTAAGTTATAATTTACTTTTTTATCTGCATATTTAATTGTTAATAATATTTTTTTATTTATGAATAAATTATTTTTCATTTTAATATTGTTCTGTTGCTCAAACAGCAAGTGCAATCGGGTGAGGTAGGACCGGAACTTGAGCGCGAGCTTCGAGGGCGAGGAGAGCATCTGAATCTTTGGTAGGTAGGCGGGTGGGGCCACCTGCAAAGACATTTCAATACCTAAGTTAGTGTTCATACGAAGTGGTGGCTAATTAGGGTAGGAAAGGTGACGTACCTCTGAAGAAGGGTAGGCCCTCCCTATTTATATTCTGTACTCGGGTGGGCCCTTTGTGGTTTGATCCATTCGTCTAGAAGTTTCTACTAGTTGTCCAAGTTTCTTCTGCGGTACGGGAGGTGACGCGTGGGTCGCCTTTGAGTTTGGGTTGGTTGACCCGGTGGATCCGAGATTTGTAATTGGACCCAGGGTCCATAATGGATTAAGCCGGAACAGTGCCCCCCAACGTGCCAACCGTGAAGCCAAAAGCTTGGAATTGGTGTGTTCGAGCTACTCGCGCCCATTTTAGTCGAATCTTCTTGATCCCAGGAGTTTGTTAGTGGAGTCCTCACATTCAATGCGCGTGAATTGCCCTATGTGGCATGGGGTGTCGCATTGGTTTCCGTGCTGAGTATTAAATGCTCTTTAAGTTTGATTTGAAAGCAGGGAAAAAGTCAAATTTACTCCTGTCTTGTCGCACTCCCCCAGACGGTTACTATTCCATACTCTTTGGCCCTCTCTTCCGTAACTTCTTCACTTGCCTCACACAGTCTCTCCATCTCTCCTTGCTTCTTGAACATTGCTCCTTCGAGGTTCAACATTCCTCTTCAAATCCCATCACATTCTTCCTTCTTTCATAACTTCCATCTCGCACTTATTGGTAAGCGATCTTTTCTCTTCTTCTTGGGTACTGATTATCATACTTGCTTTTTCCATTATCTTGCTGCATATATCTTTTGTTGCTTTTGGTGTATTTGGCTTCTTTTTGGCTTTCTATGATTGTTGCCTACCTAGGCTAGGTTCACTTCCATTAGCTAGTTTTTTATGGGGGTACCATAGACGCCTTTTTCCAAGATTTAGGCCTTGAACTAGTGCAAATAGTATAAAGTAGTAACGTGGCAGAGTATAATTCCATCCTTTGGTTTTATTCCGGGTTTTCGACCTCCCGAATTGACTTAAGTGGTGTTCCCACTGTAGGTATGGCGTAGCAACCTGCAACACGCATTATGGATCGCTATGTTTGGGTAACCTCCGACGTGAAGGACGCGGCTTCCCAACTAATCTGAGAGGAGCTACAGAAGCTTCGCGATTCTAAGGCCTTGTGTGGAAGGGGCCCGGAGGAGGCAAATTATCAAGTCTTCGTTCCAGGTGAACGGGAGTGCATTTGTCACTTGAACATGGCGACTCCCCGGGTAGTTGATTGGATGTGGGTGTTCAAACCAATGTTCACCATGTTAGATCTCCGTCTTTCTTTCTCTCCTTTTATCATCTCTCTGTTAAACCGTTGTGATGTCGTTCCATCACAACTTCACCCAAACAGTTGGGCGGCCATCCGTACTTTTGAGATGGTTTGTGAATATCTAGAAATCCCGACCTCTTTGAATGTATTTTTATACCTTTTCTTATTCACTAACACCTCCCGGGAAGGGAAGCACAAGAAAGGCTACCTTTCCTTTCGGACTGTACAAAATAGACATATCTTCGGTCTTTTTGAAAACTCTTTTTATAGTTTTAAGACCAAATACTTTAAAGTCAGACCAGCTCTGGGTTGCCACCTTTTCTGGCTTACCCTAGAGGGGGAAAGACGGACACTAACCTATTGGTGATTTGGTGCCAGCACTGACTACTTAATAAAAATGTCCTATGAAGGACTGAGTCCGGGGGACCGTCAGATCGCGGACGTCCTATTGAAAATCTTTGGCACAAAGAACCTTAATTCCCATCTATTGATGGGCGACCGAGAGTCCGGTCCTGCGTGTGTAGGTAAAGCTTGCACTTGTCTGTCTTTCCGTTCTCACAACTAATTCGTTTGCTTTGCTTGCTTTAAAACTTTTGATTTACCGACTTGATAACTTTTTGTTCGTTTGACTTTTGTAGTTGCCATGGCTGCTGGAAAGACCACGATGGTGGAGTTGATGACTCACTTCTTCCCTGTGGAAGATAGTGACAATGACAGCTCGGCAACTCCTTTGGCAGAGCATGGGCCTGAGGCCACTGGAGGGAGTACTCAGGCCATCGGTGAAGGCCATGTACAGAATCCTTATGCTGACGTACCATTCGAGAACCCACCGAAGAACCTCACTGCAGGGGAGTCTGGCCAGGGTCATGTGGGGGTTGAGAATGAGGGAGATGATCATGATCTAATCGTCATCTCCACTCCCATGAAAAGAAAAACAAACTTTGGCTCCAGCAAGGCCCTGACCGTCATGGAGAGAAATTTTGACGCATGTGGTTTCATCGACACCCAGCTTCTCCCCGATACGGACGAGTTCTTCCGGGATATGGACCTCGTCGCCCAAGCGAGATAGACCTATTGTAGCCTTCTCCAGGCATCCGCTATTGCAATAAAAGTGGAACCCGTGCTAGTCCAAAGCCAACTGGCGGATGGTAAACTTAGGGCTACCCAAAGAAATATTGCCCAACTTAATACTCAAAAGGAGTCACTCAAGACCCGCCTTATAGAAGCAGAGAAAGCAGTCGGAGAAAGCGCTGCCGTGATCAATTGTCTGGTTGAGTGTGGCCTCTCTCTCTCTCGAGGCAGCTTAACAGCGCCCAAGGTTAGCCTATGGCTGCGGAGGCGAAGGTGAAAGAGTTGGAAGGAAAAGTTAAAGAGTTGGAGGAGAAAGATGCCGACGACGCGAGGTCAGCCAAGGTTGCCAAACAAGAGGCTCTAGCTTTGAAAAAGAAAAACAAGGGTGTTGTGAAGGATGCCCAAAAGGTCGTCAAGGCCATAGAGGAGGGAATCAAAGCTCAAGTCTCTGTCCTTGCTCCTGACCTTGACACTTCTCTAATCGGGGCCTTCAAAATGGTCCAGGATGGAAAGAACGTGGACATCCCAAAGACATGAGGTCTTGTTTCTTGTATTTTGACTTATTTGACTTGTTGTCGGTCTAGAATTTCTCTTAATAGAAATAAGAACTTTGTTGTAAGCATAGCTCCAAACCAAAAAATAACTCTCACATCAAATTTTAATATTTTGGTTGTCACAAGTACAAATTCCAATGAAAATTTACCGAAGCATTCAAACCTCGGGTCATCTCACAAGGAATTGCAATGAAGTGATCAATTATTGGCTATAAAGGAAACAATGGGGTTTGATTTGTAATTGGCAAGAAAAGTAAATAACAAAAAAGTAGATGATAATTAACTAGTAAAAGAAAGGAAAAGAACCCTTGGCTAAGACATGGGAATTGAGATCACCATCCTTGTCTACAAACTATGTGTTGACAATTATGAGGGACCAACCCATTTAGTCTACTTCTATGCTTGAAGTACGTATAATGTTTACTTCAACGCTTGAAGTACGTCAAATAGGCTTGATTAACATCAATCCATAAGTCCTAACCTAGCTACTAATTGACTTAGTAGTAGGCTAGTGTCAATGGTTATCAAATTGACCACTAAGGGTTCTCAAATCACCAATTCAATGAGACCCAATGACTCAAGGTCACTCAATTCCCTTAGCCTAGGCCAAGAGTAAAGAAAACTACTCAAAAACTAGAGAAAATATTTTATCAAACACCTAGAGTGCAATAAAAGTAAACATCACAAAATGAAAGAATTAATGAAAATCATAACTAACATAAGCAAGATATCTATAATAACAATGAAGATAAACATAAAAGACACATGGAAACATAGAATTGTATTAAAAGAAAATAGAAATCCAATAAAGGTTCATAAACATAAAAGAGAGCAAAATAAGGAAATTAACAAGAAAAGCTAAGAAGATTAAGACAATAGAACAATAAAATGTAAAGAGAATTGAACTAAAAATGGATCTAAGAAAATTTAACCTAAACTACCCTAAATTCTAGAGAGAAGGGAGAGCTTCTCTCTCTAGAATTATAACCTACAACATGGTGAAAACTGCATTATGACTTCTCCCCCTCCCCCATTCCCTTGTTATCCTTGGGTTCAAAAGCATCAGAAATGAGTTGGATTTGGGCCTCTTTGAGCTCAGAAATCGCCCCAGTGTATTACCCTTAAGTTGGTCACGTGCAGCTTGTCACACATACGCATGGGTCACGCGTACGCGTCGCTGCCAATTTTCCTTGTCACGCGTGCGCGTGGCCTTTAGTTCAGCAAATCCTCATTTTTTCATGAATTCTCCATTTTTGTGTGCTTTTTCTTCATTCCTTCAACCCAATCTTTGCCTTCTAATCCAGAAATCACTTAACAAACATATCAAGGCATCGAATGGAATCAAAGTGAATTAAATTTATCAATTTTAAGGTCTAAAAAGCATATTTTTACTCTTAAGCACAAATTAGGAGTTATTCACAAAATCATGCTATTTCATTGAATAAATGTGAGAAAGTTGATAAAATCCCTTAAATTCAACACAAGATAAACCACAAAATTGGGGTTTATCAAACCTTCCCACACTTAAACTAAGCATGTTCTCATGCTAAACCAAGAAAGACAAGAAAAAGGGTGTGAACATTTATTCAATGCAATGAAACTATATGCACCTATCTTCATGCAAAATGATTCTACCTACTTGGTTAAGAGTAAATCAACCTCCAAGAATGTATATGAACAAGTAGGGCTAAGTAGTATGATGATTCATGAATCCTACCAATTCAAATATCAAAATGAAGTTCAAATAGACTTGCAAGAAGAACGCTCATGAAAGCCGGGAACAAGGAATTGAGCGTCGAACCCTAACCGGAAGTGTATCCGCTCTAGTTGCTCAAGTGTATAGGGTTGATCACTCAATTTTCTTCTAATCATGCTTTCCATGATTTATTTTTCATCTAACAATCAACAATTATTCAATGCATGTATACATTTATCATGAGGACTTTTCATAGGTTGTATTGGGGCTAGGGTAAAGGTAGGGATGCGTATGGTCAAGTGAACTTGAAATTTGAATCTTTGATTAACCTAAGCTCTCACCAAACACATATAACAACCTATACAATTATAATACACAACCTAACTCCCCATGATTCCCACTTTTTCGCATACTCGTGCATTCTTTTTAATTCACCACACATATGCATTGATTTTTATTGAACTTTACTTTGGGGCATTTTTGTCCCATTTTTATTGCTTTTATTTTTCTTTTTTTTGTTTTTATTTTAGTATATATTTTTCTTTATTTTGTATTTTTTTCTTTTCGCAATAAAGTATATACAAGAATACCAATGCATATGGTTTAAACATAATTAATACATGAGTATGTACCCAATTCCCAATAATTTTCAACAACAAAGAAGTGGTAAAATATGTACAAATCATAACTAACATGCAACCTAGCATGTAATGCAACAACTAACTAACAAAGAAAATTAAGAATTGGTGTTGAAAAAAAAGGATTGTTACCCACGGAAGTCGGTCGGACGACCTCCCCACACTTAAAGATTGCACCGTCCTCGGTGCGTGCAAAGAAGAGCAAGGTGGATGGGTTGATACAACTGATGAGCTCCTTCAAAAAATTGTGCAGGTGAACTTGTTTGTCGCCCCATTTAGAACTTTTCTGTTCCCTTCTTGATGGCTAGCCTAAAAGGAGAGGGAAAGAAAGAAAGCTAAGCCTACAACAAAGATATCAAAGCAAATAGAACATATGTGGGGCTAATGCCAAATATGAATATGGTTCTCAACTACATGGTAGCTACAACATGTGAGTGATAAAGCAATGTAAGCTAAGGCATATCAACTAACACTTGATGCAAGAGCAAAATCAAAGCATAAGTAAATGCTATGAAGGGCATGTTGAGCATCAAGTTCAAACAAGAAAGAGTGGGTCATGAAAACCAAGCAAGTTCATATCAATGCACAAAGGATGCAAGAATCACCAAAGGTTAAGCATTGACTTAAAAATTTTATTACCCATTAATATCAAACAAGCCAAGAAGCACCAAAACTAACCAAGAAAGTCTCAACAATTGAGTAGGAATTCAATCACCAATATTAAAATAGGAAACTTAGAAAAGAAAATAAGAACAAGCTACAAAAATAAAATTAAAATGCAATGAATTAAAGTATGCAAATGCAACATATAAAAGAAAATGAAAAATAAGCAAAATGTGAAGTGGAGTTTTAGAGAAGAAGAAAGTAAAAAAGGAAGAAGAGAGAAGAAGAAATGAGAAAAGAAAGAAAGAAGAAAGAAAAGAAGAGAAGAAGGGAAAAGAAAACAGGGCAGAAACATGGAAAAACAGGGCGCGGAGGCGACACGCGCGCGTCATCCACGCATGCGCGTGGAAGGTAGGAGGGACAAGCGACGCGTAGGCATCGCCCACGTGTACGCGTGGGAACCAAATTGTGCTATTCACACAATACCAGCATCACTCGAGCGCAACTCTCTGGTTTTTGTACCAGGAGTCCAAATATGGCACACAACGCGTGTGCGTCGGCCACGCTTATGCGTGGCGCGCCATTTTTTTAAGTATGAAAACAAAAACAGGGCACTCTCCTAACCTATAAACATTCTAAAGCAACCAAAATTCTAATTTAACAACAAATCTTTTGGTTTTTGAAAAATTTTCAAATACAAAACAAACAATACTTACACTTCAAGGAAAATACAATTTAACAACAACTATTCTATAACTTAAGGCATAAATCTAATCAGACAAACTAGCAACCAAAACACTAAAACAAGAGTATGCAAAGAAGAAAACTACCTAACAATGGCAACTTAATTCATTCATTGATTACATATACAAGAGAATGGAAAGAGTTTACCATGGTGGGGTGTCTCCCACCTAACACTTTTAGTTTAAGTCCTTAAGTTGGACAATTGGGAGGCTCTTTATCAAGGTGGTTTATGCTGTACTCATTCTTGAACTTCCACCAATGCTTGGATTTCAAGTAAGCTCCAAATCTTAAAATTGATGGCACCAAGCTTCGGTGAAGTTCCGCACAAGCTAAGGGCTCCCAAAATTGATCTTCATATATACCCGGATCCCAAATCTTATTTCTACACCCATCTTCAAGTGGATCATCATTGTTCCATCCGGGTGGTAGGCAATCTGAATTCTCATTTGAGCACCTAAACATTCTCCTAGACCCAAGCAATCTAGCTCTACACCAACCATTGCTCCTAAACCTTGAGCTTCCATCTATAATGAACCTAGAGTGATGTTTCGAACCACTAACTATCTTCCTTTTGCTCTTAAAGCCACAAAGAGCTCTAACTTGCCCATCCGTCTCAAGCAAACCATATTCAAGTGGGATAATAAAGCATAGAGATGAGAGATTTACCCACTTGAATGAAAGAATGGATGGTGATGACTTGGGGAGAGGTATCTCCAATGTCCTTGCAAGCTCTACTCCCTTTTATTCTTCCTTGACAACTTCCACCTTCTTGCAAGCTTCTTCAATTTCACCCTCTTCCTCTTGGTAGCTTCCTTCTAATTCAATCTCTTCTTCATTGCTTACCAAAGGTATGGGAGGTGAGGTATCTTCTTCTTTAATCCCTATGTCAAGCCCAATGGGAGATGATTCAATTATAGATTTGAACTCATCTATGATTGAATCCATCTCTTGATCAACCTCTTCAAAGTCTTCAATTATGATATGCTTTGGAGGTTATACACCCTCCTCAACATCAATATCAAGCTTGTTGGAAGAGGGCTCTCTAATTCTATATTTCCATGAATTTCCAACATCTCCTAGGTCTTCAACCACTTCTTCCGGCTCAATTATCTCAACTTCCTCCCCTTGTAGCAATTCTTGCTTCAACTCCTCTTCTCCACCTTGAAACTCCAAACTTACTCCCTCACTACACTCCTTGATTGCTTCTCCACATTCAACAATGGGAATGCCTTAATCATATAGGCTTAGACGGGAGGAGACCATGTTGCTAATGGCTTCTACCACGGTAGCAATCATGACTTCTAGCTTCTTGAACTCCTTTTGTGTTTCCTCTTGCCTTTGGATGTAAGAGCTAATGTCTCTTTGTTGTTCTAGCATGAAGGCATGGAGAGATTTATCCATTGGAGGTGGTGTAGGAAGAGAGGGTTCATTATTTAGGAGAAAGGGTTCATAATTGGAAGGTGGTCCATCTTGGTAAGGGTTTGGAGATGGTGTATATTGAGGTAGTTCTTGGGAGTAATTGTGTTGGAATGGTGGTGGTTCTATGTATGGTTCATATGGCTCATAGGGTGGTTGGTATGGTGGATAAGGATTAGGGTCATATGGAGGTGTTTGGTGGTAGGGGGCTTGTGAGTATGGTAGTTCAAAACTAGGTTGAGGAGGTGGTTCATAGGTATATGGTGGTGGTTGTGGTGGAATGATACCTATAAGAAACTGGAGGGTTCATAGGTATATGGTTCATAGGTGGTCTCTTTTATGTCTCTTTTATGTTTATTCATCCATTAATGAAAACCATAACTGACATTAGCAAGATATCAATAATAACAATGAAGATAAACATAAAAGAGACATGGAAACATAGAATTGCATTAAAAGAAAATAGAAATCCAACAAAGGTTCATAAACATAAAAGAGAGCAAAATAAGAAAATTAACAAGAAAAGCTAAGAAGATTAAGACAATAGAACAATAAAATGTAAAGAGAATTGAACTAAAAACAAGAATTAAAAGTGAATATAAGGAAATTTAACCTAAACTACCCTAAATTCTAGAGAGAAGGGAGAGCTTCTCTCTTTAGAATTATAACCTACAACATGGTGAAAACTACACTATGACTTCTCTCTCCCCCCCCCCATTCCCTTGCCATCCTTGGGTTCAAAAGCATAAAAATGAGTTGGATTTGGGCCTCCTTGAGCTCAGAAATTGCCCCCAGCATTTGGGCCTCCTTGTCACGCGTACGCATGGATCACGCGTACGCGTCGCTGCTAATTTTCCTTGTCACGCGTGCGCATGGGGTGACGCGTGTGCGTCGCTGGCGAATCTCCATCTCACGCGTACGCGTGAGTGACGCGTGCGCGTGGCCTTCAGTTCAGCAAATCCTCATTTCGTCATGAATTCTCCATTTTTCCATGCTTTTTCTTCATTCCTTCAACCCAATATTTACCTTCTAATCCTGAAATCACTTAACAAATATATCAAGGCATCAAATGGAATTAAAGTGAATTAAATTTATCAATTTTAAGGCCTAAAAAGCATGTTTTTACTCTTAAGCACAAATTAGGAGCAATTCACAAAACCATGCTATTTCATTGAATAAATGTGAGAAAAGTTGATAAAATCCCCTAAATTCAACACAAGATAAACCACAAAATTGGGGTTTATCAGTGGTGCCTCGACTTGTAATTTTGAACTTTCTCCAGTTAAGTATTTGTCGTATCTTGTAGTGCTACTAACTTTAGATCATTAATCGGGACGTTGTGATGCCTTTTAAACTATTGTTTTCATTCATAGAATGTTTACCTGTTGCTTCATTGCTTGGCCGTTGGGCCCTAAGCCATTATTCGTTGGATATCTGTTAATTGTAACCATTTTGGCTCCCGAGGTGATCAGTCTCAGGTTGCCGCTACAACAATGATAAGACTAGAACAAGAACATTTCATTCCTCAACGGTAGGCCTTGTCACAACCCCTTACCGTAACCTCGCGTGAAGGGTATGGGAAAAGAGTGCCTCTTTTCTAATAGTCAAACAGGAGTACAAATATACATATATCTAAAAGAAAGCAACACATTCGATATAGGGATGGTGAAAAGGAAAACCATTAAGTCGTGAAGTCACCTCTCAAGAGTAAAACCTCTTCAAATTCGTTACATTCCACGTCTTCGGGATATCACTCGCATCTAATTGTTTTAACTTGTAGGCGCCCTTCCTAAGAATTTTTCTTACTCTATATGGTCCTTCCCAATTAGCTGCTAGTTTGCCCTCTCCCAAGGTCGACAACCCAATGTCGTTGCGTTGTAACACCAGATCGCCTTCATTGAAGCTCATGCTCAGCACTTTGCTACTGTATCGCAAAGCTATTCTCTGTTTTAGTGTGGCCTCTGACAAGTAGGCCATCTTTTTGTCTCATCAATCAAGTCTTTTTCAACTACTTCTGCACCACTACCGTGGAGAAGCCTTGGGATTGGTTCCCCAACTTCCCCAGGAATGATCACATCCACCCCGTACGTAAGTCAGAAAGGCGTTTTTCTGGTAGAGGATTACGGCTTTGTCATATAAGACCGAAGCTAGCTCGTCTGCTCAAGAGCCCTTTCTTTGATCTAGTCATCTTTTTAACCCATTGAGGATCACCTTGTTCGCTGCTTCTACTTGACTATTACTTTAGGCATGTTCTATTGAAGAGAACTTTTTCTTTATTCCCAATAATAACACTCCAAAACCTAGAGATTACTTGTCTTCACAAGAATTTTTGATAATTTGCTTATGGTTATGCTGATTAACGGTCAATGGCCATTATGAGATATTTAACCTGTCCCGGGACTATCGAGAATTGCCCTAAGAGATCAACTCCCCACCGAGAAAAGGGGCGGGGAGCCAACATGGAATATAACTCCTTCGCTGAGGCCTTGTAGAAATTTGCATTCTTTTGGAATTTCTTGTCTTTCCTCACGAATTATTGGGCGTCCCACCATCATAGAGGGCCAGTAGTATCCTGCTCTGACGAGCTTTCTATCCAGTGCCTTCCTCCCAATATGGTGGCCGCGAAATTCTTCATGGACCTCATTTAAAACGTAGGCCATTTGATCGGGACGTAGGCACTTTAGCAGGGGTTGATTAAGTCCTCGCTTGTACAGCTGCCCCTGTATTACCACGTAATTGGCTGCTTCTCTCCTTATCGCTCTGGCTTCCCTTTCCTCTATGGGAGTGTTCCATCCTCGAGGAAACATTGGATTGATCCACGAAAGGGGGATCAGAACTTAGGTCATGAAAAGAGTCACTGAAGACTCCTTTACTAAGCCTTGGATTAAAGATCGATTTTTCATCCCAATTTTGGTGCTTTCCAGCTTTGATAGGAGGTCAGCTCTAGCGTTCCTCTCTCTGGGTATGTGATGGATCACCACCTCCTCGAAATCCTTGCACAAATTTTTTGTTTTCTCCAAGTATGTTTGCAATAGAGGATCCCTGGCTTGGTAGGTGCCGTCCACCTGAGACGTCACGACCTGGAAATCGCTATTGACCTCAACTTTCGTGGCCTTGACCTCTTTAGCTAAGATCAAGCCCCCTATCAAAGCATTATATTCTGCCTGATTATTAGAGATCGGGCACTCGAATCTAATTGACTATTCATAAGACACACTTTTCGAGCTTTCTAAGATGATCCCGACTCTCCTGGATGCCTGGTTGGATGCTCCATCGACATGGAGCTTCCACCGTATGCCCGAGTTTTTGAGAGAGTCCCCAGTTACTTCTACCAAGTTCCATTGCCTGAGCCCTGATTGGATGTTGAGGCTCGTATTGGATGTCGTATTGGGATAACTCTATTGCCCAAACCATCATGTGGCCTGCTAGCTCAGGTTTCTGCAAAATCTGGCGGATGGCTTAGTCGGTTCTTAGCTTTATCGGGTGACCTTGGAAGTGTTGTATTAACCTCCGGGAGGAGATTAATAAGGCATAAGCTAACTTTTCTAACTTGGTGTACCTAAGCTCCGTCCCCTGGAGCACCTTGCTAATGAAGTACATGGGTTGCTGGAGTTTGTCCTCTTCCCGAACCAGAACGGCCGCCATGGCCTCATTTGTCACGGCTAGTTAGAGGGTACAAGGTATCTCCTTCTTTTGGCTTCCCGAGCACTGGTGGTTCTGACAACACCTTTTTGAGGTGATTGAAGGCCTCTTCGCAGGCTGGAGTCCATTCAAAGGCAATCCCTTTCTTCATCAGGTTAAAGAAGAAAAGGGTTTTTGCTGCCGAAGCATCGAGGAACCAAGACAGAGATGTGAGCCTCCTTGCTAGCCTTTGGACGTCTTTACACACCCTGTGTTTGACATCCAGAGGATGGCTTCGTACTTGTCTGTGTTGGCTTCCACCCCCCTTTGTTATCATAAATCCCAAGAATTTCCCAGCTTTCGTGGCGAATACACACTTGAGGGGGTTGAGCCTCATATTGTGCTTCCTAAGCGACCCAAATACGATATCTAGGTTGGAAACCAAACTACTTGGCTCTCCTGTTTTAACCAATATGTCGTCAATATATACTTCTACCGTCTTGCCAATATGAACCTTAAGGGCATGATTCTGTAGCAATAAGTCCCCGCCGGTGTGATGAATGTCATTTTTTCTTCATCTGGGCGGTGCATCAGGATCTGGTTGTATCCGGAATATGCATCTATAAAGGTAAAAAACCATTATCCTATAGCTGCGTCTACAAGGACATCGATATTGGGAAGGGGAAAAGAGTCTTTTGGGTATGCCTTGTTGAGACCCGAGTAATCTACACACATTCTCCACTTTTCGTTAGCTTTCATGATAAGGACCACATTCTAATAGGCTAGCCGTCTGTTTGACCACCTCGTTAGCCTTCTCTGGTGACATCTTCCTTCGCCGTTATGCCACCGGCTTGGTTCTGGTTTTACGGCCAACTGATGTGACATGAAGGCAGGGTCTACTCCTGGTATGTCAGCCGAGGTCCAAGCGAATAAATCCTTGTTTGCTCTGATCGTCTCAATGAAAGGTTCTTTCAACTCGTGGGGGAGGCTTTGGTTTACGAAAGAAAACTTGTCCTCCGTATCTCCCACTCGAAATTTCTCTAAGTCCCCCTAAGGCTCTAGCATTGGCTTGTCGTCAACCCTCGCATCTAAGTCTGCCAGGAACACCCCGACTGCCTCTTTTGATTTCTTTCTCAATGAGAGACTGGCATTGTTGCAAGTGACCACCATTTTCAGGTCTCCTCGGATGGAACCTATAGTTCCGCCATCTATTACAAACTTCATTTTTAGAAATTTTGTATATATGACATCTGAGATCTCATTTATCGTTTTTCTTCCCAAGATGATATTATAGGCAGTGGAGTCCCTCAAAACCACGAACTCTGCCATCATTAACCTTTTGCTCTCCCTGGTTCTAACACAGATAGGGAGTGTGATTGACTCGTTGGGTCTTATGTAGTTATCGCTCTAGCCAACGACCCCGTGTTGGTGGGTTATGAGGTCAATTTCTTTGAGCCCATGGCATCGAACACATTCCTGAACATGATGTTCGAGTCGACCCCAATATCCACTAGGATTCGCTTGACTAGGCCCGTCCCGATCATTGCTATAATCACCATGGGTGGACTCTCGGGGGGATCATGACACCACCTATCCTCTAGACTGAAAGATATTACGGGAAGCTCCGTATATTGGGTTTGGAGATTTCCGAAAGACACATCTAGGATCTTAGTGTCCTTCCATGCCATTGAATTTGACTTGGGTGGTATGTCTCTCCATATCACAACATTGATGACTACAGTTGGAGCATTTTTTGTGTTGTCGAGAGGCCCTTGTCTTGGCCTTGAAGCTCAACTCTGATCCTCTTCGGAGCGCTCGCGGTCCCTTCTTCTTGGTTTTTGTATAAACTGTGATAACTCCGTCAAGTTTTCTTCTCGAATGGCTTGTTCAAGAGCATCCTTGAGATTAAAGCAGTCCTAAGATTTTTGGCCAAAACCCTTGTGATAGTCGCAGTACAGGCTTTTGTTTCCACCTGTCTTGTCCTTCAATGGCCGAGGTTTCAACAGGATGTCCTTGTCTGCGATTTACTGGTAAACTTCCACAATTGGCGCTATGAGAGGGGTATAGTTAGTAAACTTGCCCACTCGGAAAAACGGCTTGAACGGCTTACCCGACGTTTCTTTCTTTGGCGTCTCCTTCTGCTTTTTCGTGTACTCGAGCTGACGAGCTGGAGGGTTGGGTGACTGTCGTTTATTTGCTGCCACCACTTGATTGACTTCTTCTTCGTTGATATACTCTCTCGCCACATTTTGAATTTCCTGCATGGTCCAAACAAGTTTGGTGGTGAGCTGCTTCCTAAAGTCCTCGTTCAACAGGCCATTGATCAGGCATAGGCTCACTACTGAGTTTGTCAGGCCATCGATCTCCAAATATTCATTGTTGAACCGGTCCAGGAACTTCCTTATTGGTTTGTCAGAACACTACGTGACCCTCAGCAAGTTGATTTAGTGCTTGGCTTTGGCTATCCGCGTGGTGAACTGTGCTAAGAACTTTTGTGAGATGTCCGTGAAGGCCATAATGGACTCTTGCGAGAGTGTGTTAAACCACCGTATAGCTGGACCTGCTAAAATTACCAGGAAAGCTCGGCACCGGACAGTGTCACCAACGCCCTCCAAGTCCAGTCTAGCGTCAAATGTCATCAGGTGTTTCTGGGGATCTTTCGTCCCATCGTACCTCATGTCCGTTGGCTTGTCAAAGTTTTTTGGTAGCCTGACCTTGAGGATTGAGGGGAAGAAGGGGGTTCCGCTCATGATAATAGGGTCTTGTCATTTGCTTCCTCTGTCTCTCCTGGTCTCTCCACGGTCCTCCGACTTGTTGTAGGTGTAGTTGTGAGACCGAGCATCAGTTCATGCGCGTTCGTTGTCTCTCCTGGGGTTTCTTCTACACTCTTCTGACCTCCTACCGAGAGATCGGGTGCGAGATAGACTTGGGCAAGAGACTTTGCTGTGTTCGGGACGGTAGCGGTCCCTCGCTGCTAGCTCTTTCTCCAAGTTTTGCACTCTGTGTCGGAGTTCTTGTATGATTTTTGAGTTGGCATCGCCGGTCTCACAAAACGTGCGTCTCCTGGAAGGTTTGGAGGACGGATCATCTCGACGGGACAGTGGTCTCGATCATTCTTAGGAGGAGGCCTTAGAGCTTATCTTGCTTCTCAAACGAGCTCACCCTCTTTTTGCATTTCCTTTACGTGAGGAAAAAGCTCCATACTTGCACTAGGTCCCTATAGATGACGTCAATCTTCAGTTGTTTGGGCAGTAGGTGGATCGGGTGAGGCTGAGGCAGGTGCAACCAGGTGAGGTAGGACCAGAACGTGAGCGTGAGCTTTGAGGGTGAGGAGAGCGTCTGAGTCCTTGGTGGATAGGCAGGTGGGGCCACCTGCAAGGAAACTCTAATACCTAAGTAAGTGTCCGTACGAAGTGGCGGCTAATTAGGGTAAGAAATGTGACGTATTTATGGGGAAGGGTAGGGTCCTCCCCATTTATACTCTGTACTTCGGTGGGTCCCCTACGGTTAGGTCCACTCATCTGGAAGCTTCTACTAACTGTCCAAGTTTCTTCTGCGGTACGGGAGGTGACGCGTGGGTCGCCTCTGAGTTCAGGTTGGTTGACCCAGTTCCCGTGGGTCCGAGATTTGTAATTGGACCCAACGTCCGTAATAGGCTGGGCCAGAACAAATATATATATATATATAACGAATATTTAACTTTATAATTTTGGATTATTGTATAAATATAATTAATATGATCTTATTTCTATTATTTGAGTATCAATAATATCCTTATGATTTTTTTTATTGCATAATTTACTTCGACAAAAAAATAATAAAATTTGATTTATGAAAATTTAAATTTGAACCCTTACTATAGTTAAGCACAAATTTAATTTATTTTGTTATATTATATAAATATTAAATTCTTTAATCAAATACTTATTTAATTACGATATGATATTATATATAATTTTTATATTGGAAATTAAATTTTAATTACTACACAAATGTTATATTTTAGGTAATAGTATATTTTTTTGTTATTTTAAAAATTATTATATATTTTTAAGATTATTTAATTATATTTATTTTTTTAAAAGAATTATCATTATTTATTAGAAAGCAATTAATGTTTGGAATAGTCTAAAACTAAAAAAACAAATATAAGATATTAATACTCTGAATTTTCAAAATATAAATCTTGAAGTAAATCTATATGATTATGATTAATGGTCATAATTGGAGGACTTTATTTTTATTTTAATTTTTTTTTCGAAACATGTTCGCTTTACTTAAATTTTATTCTTTATTGATTGCTATTTTTTTGGTACACTTAACTCTCATTAATTTATATCAATTAAAATTTATAACTTGAAAAAAATAGACGCGCGTCTAATAGAATGAAGAAAAAATATTTTTTTTTTTAATAAAAAATTTATATCACTTTAGCTTTTTTCTGCATCATATCTTATATTTTTATTATAATTAAAGTTTTACCGATAGAATAAAATAATTATTACATTATTAAATGTATTATTAGAGATAAATTATTAAATATAAATTATTAAAAAATATATAATACTTAGTTAATTATCATAATTACATTTAAAGGTATCTAAGTTACTTTTATATAATAAAAGTGATATGCTTTAAAAAATATTTATATATAATTTATTAACAAATATATGTGATATTTATCATAATTTTTATTTTTAATAAATATTATTATTGTATTAAAGTGATGTATTTTAAAGGTATATAAATGTGATTTTTATTACAAAAATTACAAGATAATAAATGCTATTTTATTTTTATTTTATCATTAATATTTAGGTTTAATTTTACCTTGAGTTTTAAGATATTTTAGTTATACTGTTAGGGTGAACAATATTAATTACAACTAATCAATTAATTATTTGATTTGACTAAAATAAATATTAAATTATTTAATACATAATAAATAAATAAAATAAATTTAATTCAAATTATTCTTTTATTATTTTTTATATATATTCTATATATTTTTATGTATTTTGATTAATAGTATTTAAAAGAGTTACTATTTTATTTATTAATATTTCAAATTTTTTATAATATTTTTATAGAACTTGATTAATAAATTCTTTTTTACAATATTATTTTTAATTTTTTAATAAAAATATATCTTTATTTTTATCTTTTATCTTTTATATTTATTGATTAGTCTTTTAAAGGTCTCAGATGAAAATAATATTTAGGAGTATAATAAGACAAAATTTTGATTAAATTTATCCTGTTACAACAGAAATTTTAATCTCTAAATAAATTGTCAATATGTTAAAATTATAAATTAATTTATTAAAATTAAATATAAAACTAATCTTTCACAAAAAAATAGTTTTTTTATTCAATCAAATTATTAAATTCATTTGTTAAGAATCTTGTGATTGAAAAAAATTCATTAATTAACTGATATAAATCTTATTTCTAGAGGTCTTATATGCAATAACAAAGATGATGTGACTTCTTATATTCTAAAGGTATTAATTTGCCAACACCGTTAGATTTTGTTAATTGATAGTGAGATAAACAATATTTTTAATAAGTGCATTATCATTAAAATTAACAGATAATTTTAATTTCTGTAATACATTTTCTTTATGATTGTCTAATAATTCTTAATAATTCTTAATAATTTAATATTAAGTACTCAAAGAACAACAAGAATAATAGTTTAACACATCGAATACTCCAATTAAAATAACACTAATAATAATAATTTAAGAATCCTCGCAATGATAATAATTTAATTTTAAATACTTTTTTTGAAATTTAAAAAATTTTATTTTTAAATTTTTTTCTGTTCAAAATTTAAAATGAGTCGTTTCAATCTTAGACTAATGTAAACATTATTGAGTCGCATAAGATTTTTGTTAACAGATTAATTACTCGATAGATTTGAGACTAAATTATCCATAATAAAATAAAACTAAAAAATTTTTTCTTTCTCATCTTTACCTAGAACAAACAGAGGAGATGAAGATTGAAGAGAAAGAGAATTTTTCAATCAACAATTAATTAAAAACAGTAATTATTTATATATAACATAACACTTTCACATGAAGAAAGACAAAGAGAGAGAGCTAAATGACCACATAAACAACATTCTTTTTTTCTCATACCATAATATAACCGCTAGCACAACGTACTCCGCTCTCTGACCATAACACAACACTAATATTTTCGTTGATATCATAACATAACCGTTCTGATACCACAATTGTTCATATATGGCCAACTATTTCTCAAAAGTCAAGTATTTTTGTAGAAAAGCTTCAATTTTAAAAAATAAAAATAATAACAATTTGTTTTAGACTATTAATTTTTTTATGTGTTAATTAGTTAAATAATTTAGAAATTAATTATATTTTATAATAATAATATAATACTTTTTTGCACCGTTAAAAATTTTTAAATAGGTCAGTTCTAATTTCTTACTTTTTTTTGTCTCTTAAAGTTTTCTTCTAATTGTTATGAATTGAGTTACTGTTGAAAATAAAGAATAAGACACACTCTCACGAAGAATATAAGATGAAGAGGAATGTATTGAATGTATTTGTGTATTGTTATTATTTATGAAATGATTACATATGTATTTATACTTTTCTTTGACATCTAAACTTAATACATCCTAATAAACAAATGATTTAAATTAAAACTAAATATAGACAACTTATTAAAACTGTAGTTTCTATTCTTTCTTAAATTTTAACCATCAAGTTTATTTTTAACATTCTCCCTTAAACTTGATAATCTTCCTACTCCAATCATAATTCTTAACTTTTGAAAAGCATCATATTTCAGAGGTTTTGTGAAAATGTCAGTAACTTGATCAAGTGATTTCACATACTCAACCTCCACATGCATGTTCTCAATACATTGTCGAATGAAATGATACTTTGTTTCTATGTGCTTGCTTCTATCGTAAAATACTGGATTCTTTGCTAGGACAATCGCTGATTTATTGTCCATCATGATCTTGGTGGATTCAGCTTACTCAAAATAAAGTTCCTTCAGTAGTATCTTCAGTCAAATTGCATGACATGCCCAGGTAATAGCAGCAACATATTCAGCTTCACAAGTTGAAAGAGTAACTATAGGTTGTTTCTTTGAATACCAAGAAATTGCATTATTTCCTAGAAAGAAAACAAATCCAGTAGTACTCTTTCTATCGTCAATATCCCCAACATAATCACTATCACAATAGCCTATTAATTTGAATTTATCTGAAGTTGAATAAAACATGCCATACTCAAGAGTGCCTCTAAGATAGCGAAGAATTCTCTTGGCTGCCTTTATATGGATTTCTGTTGGATTCTCAATGTAACGACTAACTAACCCAACTGAAAATAAAATGTCAAGTCTGGTACAGGTTAAATACCTTAAACTCCCCCACGAGACTTCTGAATAATGTTTGATCAACTTTTCTTACACCTTCTTCCTCTTTGAAAAGTTTGACTCCACACTCCATAGGTGTATTGGTAGGATTGCAATCTAGCATATTGAGTTTCTTCAATAGCTCTCTTGCATAAGCCTGTTGTGAGATGAAAATTCCATCCTCCATTTGTTTCACTTCAATTTCCAGATAATAAGACATTAGTCCCATATCACTCATCTCAAATTTTTGAGCCATTACCTTCTTAAATTCTTCAATCATTATTTGATTGTTTCTTGTGAATATAAGGTCATCCACATAGATACAAACAAATAACAAATTTCCTCTTTTCTCTTTCACATAGAGTGTATATTCATGAATGCACCTAGTGAAACCATTATCTTGAAAATACGTATCAAGACGATCATTCCAAGCTCTTGGAGCTTGCTTCAGTCCATATAAGGCTTTTTTAAGCCTTAACACCTTATCTTCACAACCCTCAACAATAAAATCCAAAGGTTGTTCAATATAAACTTCTTCCAGAAGATTACCGTTCAGAAAAGCAGACTTCACATCCATTTGGTGGATTTTTCAGTTGTTCTGTGCTGCAAGTGACAACAATAGCCTTATCGTTTCCAAACGAGCAACTGGAGCAAATACCTTATCATAATCTATTCCTTACTTCTGCTTATACCCTTTTGCAACGAGTCTTGCCTTATACCTTTCTACATCACCTTTAGAGTTCTTTTTAACTCTGTAAATCCATTTGACTCCAATAGCATGATGACCACTTGGAAGTGATGCAAGTTTCCAAGTGTTATTCTTATCAATTGTTTGAATTTCTTTCTCCATAGCTTATATCCATTTCTCATCTTTGACAGCTTCTTTAAAACTTAAAGGCTCATCGTTGGAGAGTAAACACAATAAATTTTCATCCTCTAGCATTTCTGTTTCCTTATAAAGATCAGGGAGACTTCGACATCTGTGAGGGCCTTCGCTTGAACTAGAGGATGGAGATGATGATGATGATTCTAGTGGGGTTAATGCTGGTGTAGAAGGATCGATTTTCCCTTGTACTTCTTGCATCGGGGCTTCTTTTTCCTCAAAGTAAGGCAAAAAATCATAAGTGACTTCATTTTGTGTACTCGAGTCCCACTTTGCATTTTCTTCAAACTCAACATCTCTGCTTATTATTTATTTTATTATTGATAGGATTGAAGAATTTGTAGCCTTTAGTATTCTCCTCATAACCAATAAATACAAGCTTTTGGCTCCTATCATCAAGCTTCGATCTTTCTTGCTCAGGAATTTGGACATATGTACTAGATCCAAATATCCTTAAATGTGATACATTAGACTTCAAATCACTCCATGCTTCTTGAGGTGTTATATCTCTCAAACTCTTGGTAGGTGAGCGGTTTGAAAGATAAACTGCACATGCAACTGCTTCTCCCCATAACTCTTTTGGTAATCTTACTTTTTAACATCGTTCTTGCCATATTTAGAATTGTCCTATTCTTTCTTTCAGCAACCCCATTTTGTTGAGGCGATCTAGGAACAGTTAGGGGACGTCGAATACCACGATTTTCACAAAACATCTTGAATTCATTTGAAGTGAATTCTCCACCTCTGTCAGTTCTGAGAGCTTTTATCCCATAGCCACCTTCTTTTTCAACAAGGGCTTTAAACTTCTTAAATGATTCAAATGCTTCGCTTTTTTACTTCAAGAAATAAACCCATGTTTTTCTTGAATAATCATCAATGAAAAGCAAAAAATAGGCGCTCTTACCCAGTGACAAAGACTTGATAGGTCCACAAACATCCGTATGGATAAGCTGAAGTGGCTTGGTAGCTCTTGATTTGGACTGCTTTGAAAAACTCTTTCTTGAATGTTTTTCAAGTAAGCAAGCTTCACATAACTGATGAGGATGATCAATTGTTGGAATTCTTTTTACCATCTTTTTTGTTCCCAATTCTTAAGCCCACCAAAATTTAGATGTCCATATCTCATATGCCAAATTCATGGTGGATCTTCAATACATGACTTCAAACATATAGCTCCACCGCTTCTCATGTTTAACAAGAACATACGATTTCTTGTCATAGAAATCTTAGCAATAAGATTTTCATTTTTATCTCTAAGCCAAAGATAGCGATCTTCCATGACTATCTTGCAACTATTCTCCATAAGTTGCCCAATACTCAAGATATTATTCTTCACCTTTGGGATGTAATAAACACTGGAAAGAATCTTATTACTTCCATTCTTCAGCTCGAATAGAATCGTCCTTTTGCCATTGATCTCTACTTTTGATTCATCACCAAAACGCACGTGTCCTTTTACGTTAGTGTCGAGTGCTACAAATTTACTCCTATCACCTGTCATATGGTTGCTAGCTCCATTGTCAAGATACCACATACTATTTTCAGAATTTTGATCTTCCTTGAGCGTAAGGAATAAAGTTGGTTCTTTAACATCTTCACTGTGCACAACAAAATTATTTTATTCTTCTTTGGATGTCTGACACTCCCAAGAATAATGTCCATTCTTTTCACATGAATAGCATTCAATGTGTCTTTTGTCAACTGTTCTTCCTCTTCCACGACCTCGAGAAAAATTTTGATTTCTTTTCTCTTGAGAATAGTTTTTCTCATCTCTTCCTCTTTCGTAACTACGTCCTCGTCCTCGTCCACGGTCTTGACCTCATCCTTGTCTTCCACTTTCGTTGGTTTCTCCTCTAGCATTCCACGAAAGTTTTGCCTGCAAGACATGCTCCACACGTTCTTGCTTGTCTTTATCCATTCTTTCTTCATGGGCCCGTAAGGAACCATTCAACTGATCAATGGATATCGTATCCAAATCTTTGGACTCCTCAATGGCTACCACCACATGGTAAAATTTTGAGTTGAGAAAACGAAAGATTTTTTCAACAACACGAACATCTTCTAATTTTTCTCCAAACATTTTTATTTGGTGCACTACCGTCAAAACTTTGGTGAAATAATCCGAAATAGATTCAGTCTCCTTCATCATTAGAGACTCAAACTCAGCCCTTAGAGTTTTAAGACGAACCTTCTTCACCTTTTCAACTCCTATGACAAAATTTTGAAGAATATCCCAAGCTTTCTTTGCATTGATTATATCAGCAATCTTCTCAAACGTATCATCATCCAAGCCTTAATAAATGATAGTAAGTGCACATTGATCTTTCTTTCTTTTATTTTCTAATTCTTCTTTTTGAGCTTCTGTTAGCTTGTCCACATTCTCTGGTTCTACATAGCCTTTCTCAACCATCTCCCACACTCCTTGAGCATCGAGAATTGCTTTCATTCGAGCTACCCAATTGTCATAGTTAAGCTTAGATAATTATGGATATTGAAAAGATAAAGTAATTCCTTTTGGCGAAGACATTTTATAAGTGACTCTGATACTACTTTGTTAGAAAATAAAAGAACAAAGCACACACACTCACGAAGAATATAAAATGAAGAGGAATGTATTGAATATATTTGTGTGTTGTTGTTATTTATGAAATGATTACATATGTATTTATACTTTTCTTTGACATCTAAACGTAATATATCCTAATAAACAAATGGTTTAAATTAAAACTAAATATAGACAACTTATTCAAACGGTGGTTTCTATTCATTCTTAAATTTTAACCATCAAGTTTATTTTTAATCGTTACCATGCCAAACCTTTTACTGGGTTCTATTTGGAGAACAGAAGGGGGCAGGCTAGCTATGCCGTGTAGGGATATACATGACGTGTAAGGTGTATTGGGTGTGCATTGATATATATTTTTATAGTCAAAATAATTGCAATATGGCGTTTCGCGCCATATTGGAACCGCTTCCTATCTTATATATAAACTTCTTACACACTACTAGCAGTGTTGTTAGTTTCTTCAACAAAGTGAATCTATTAGTAGTATTGTTAGTTTCTTCCCAAAAACTTTTTTTATGAAAAAAGACAAAGACAGAGAGTTGAACAGCAGCAGAAGCAACACTTATTTTCTTTCTGCTCTCCTTCTCTTTGTTAATCTCTGCTTCTCTATTTCTTTTTCGATATATTTTTTCATTGGTGTCTCTTTTTTTCTCTTGCACTTCCACATGAAGAAAGACAAAGACAGAGAGCTGAACGGCAACAAAAACAACACTCATTTTCTCTCTGATACCATAATATAATCGCTATGATACCATAACGTACTCCCAATTCTCTTCCTAAAAAGTTTTTTCAGGAAGAAAGATAAAAACAAAGAGTTGAACGGTGCTAGAAACAACACTCATTTTCTCTCTGCTCTCCTTCTCATTGTCAATCTCTCATTCTCCGCTATGTTTTTGTATTGATGTCTCTTTTTTTTCTCTTACTCTTTCTTTTTCATTACTTCTTTGGTGTTGAAAGATTGAGGAGTAAAAACATTAACAACAACAACAACAACAACAACAACAACAACAACAACAATAATAATCATTTAATATTTAGTATTCAAAGAACAATGACAATAATACTAGTTTAACATAATTAAAACAACACCAATAATAATAATTTAAGTACTCCTGTAATAATAATAATTTAACTTCAAGTACTCCAATATTTAAATTTAAGTACAATCATAACAGAATTATTTCACTAAAAAAAGTCTTATATTCGTTATTGACAGAGTCATTCTTTTATTACAAGAACGTATCTATTTTTAAGTATCAAGGTAGAAAAAAAGAAGAATAGATTCAAATTTTTTAAGTATCAAGGTAAGAACTCTTCCATCCATAATTAACAATCAACAACATAAATTATTTACACAGAATATAACACTTTTATAAACAATAAAAAGTAACACATTATTGAAGAGAGAAAGGGGAGAAGAAGATTGAGAAGATTGAGAATCACACATCATCGGCAACTACCTTGATTGAGCAGAGGAAATAACACCCCTCTTTTCTTTACACTTTTCTCTCTGTCAATCCCTTATTCTCCTTATCTTGCAGCGGCAATGTCGATGACAGTGTCGCGTAGTCGCTTCTTTATTCCCTTTCCTTTTCTTTCAACTTTTTCTTCCTTTCCCAACGAGTTCTTTTTCTTTCATCTCCCATTTTCTTCTTCGACCTGCTTCTCTCTCCATTGGTCTCTCTTTCTCTCCTCTCTCTGTCAATCCCTCCTCCTCCTTATCCTGTAGCACGATAATGACGGCAACAATAACTTCTAGTGCGTTGTCACCTCTTCCTTTGCTTTTCTTCTCCTTCTACTTTTTCTTCCTCTCCCAATAATTTTTCTTTCTTTATCTCTCTCTTTCTTCTTAGATCTGCTTCTCTCTCCATTGGTGTCTCTTTCTGCTTCTTCCTCCTCCTATTTTTTTTTTGGATTTTTTTCTATTTTTTAATATAGTGTTAAAAAATAAAATAATCAAAAAATAATATATTTTAAAAGAAATTTAATTTTTTAGATGATTAAAAAAGAAAATTAGAGACAATTTTAATGTTAAATCTAAATTTAAAAACAAAAAATACTTATTTCTAATCTTTTGAATTAAATTAAAAAATGAAGAATCATTTTAATTGTTATTTAAAAAATTATATTGATACATGAAAGCGGCAAATTAAGTTTATAAATTAAAATTTTTTTTATTGAAAATATAAAAAATTTAAATTTTCAATACATTTATTTTACATTTATTAAATAAAAATATTTAAAATTTTTTATTAATGATAAATTTATCATATGTCCTTGAGCATCTCCATGCTTAGTTTTAGTTTTAGTTCATTTTGGATTCTATAAAGTATCGTATAATTATTTATGGGACCATATATCATAAAATTTAATTTAAAACTCAATGTAAAATTTATTATTTCAATATTTAGTTTAATATTAATGTTAATTTAAATTATCTTTTAATTATTCTAAATAATTTTAATTGAATTGTAAAAATTTAACTAAAATAAAAATATAAAATTATAAAATGAATAATTAGATACCGTATTTAAAAGATATTACACACTAATAAAAATAAACTTTAAAATATTATCTAATTAAGTATAACAATAAAAAAATAGAGTAATAAAATAAAACAAAGAAAAGAAGATAACAAATAAAATAAGAAAAGAACTTAAATTGATTTGGATTTATTTTTCTATTAAGTTGATAAGAAAATAATAAAAAAAATAAAGTCAATGTTGTGAATGAGGAACAAATAAGGGTCCAAGATCAGACAATATCAGACATGGACGATACGTTCTCTCCGAGGATGTTCAGAGCATTACAAAACTCTTGAATCAACTCTTCAAGCTACAGCACATTCCAAGTAGCCGAAACAAGCCGCATTCACCACCTGCGAGTTCTGAGAGCACAAATCTAGATCTGCATAGTCCTTATTACTTACATCTAGGTGAAAATTCTAGAGCCTCAATTGTGAATGTTACTTTAACTCCTTCCAACTATCATGCTTGGTCAAGCGTGAATGCATGCGTCTTCCCTTGAAATCGAAAAATAAATTTGAATTCGTTGATGGTTCTCGGCCTAAACCTAACGAAAATGCGAATTATCTTGCTTGGAAAAAAAGCAACACGTATGTACTAGTTTGGATAAATCTGTCTCTTAATAGCAAAATTTTACAGAATGTTATGTGGAGTGAATTAGTATGTGATATCTGGAATGATCTGAGCCATAGATATCATCAAGGAGACATGTTTAGTGTGGCTAAACTAGAAGAGGAACTATATGTTTTGAAACAAGGTGACCTTAGTATAACAACCTATTTTACTAAACTAAAGGCCATTTAGGAAGAACTTGACAATTTTCAACCAATTCTGAGTTGTGACTGTGGAACTGAATGTAGTTGTAGATTAGGTATAATGAGAGGTTACTGGAAAAATAGAAAGGTAGTGAGACTGCTCTAAGGCCTCAATGAGGAATATAGCCATGTACACTCTCAAATTATGCTTCTACAGCCAATGCTCGATGTCAACTCTGCTCTCTCAATGCTCATTCAACAAGAAAGACAAATTGCACTCAACTGATATTGCTGAAGCTCGAGCTTTAATCAGCTCCTCGGGTCTTATTGAAAGTGGAAAGTCAATTTGGTTCTCTAATGGTAGAAACTATAGAGGCAGAGGACATTTTGAAGAGGAAGGGGTGGTAGAGGAGGAAGAGTATAACACCCTCACTATCAGAATGTCTCGCTTCCGGTTGCGCCACTCTTATAGCAAGAGGTATTATGACGACTTCATGTATTTAATAATAAAATATGAGTCTTTGACTCAAAACCGTGTCGCTATTTTATTTGAAAAACCGGAAAAATACTTTTACAATAAAACAAACAAGCATATACGTAAATAAAACTTCTTACTCAAGTAACTTATACATATTATATACATACAAATCATACAACTCATATCCCTCTTACAAAAATTATAATATTAATGGCGAGTGAATAATAATAATAACTAAACTAATGCATCCATATCGCATAAGTTAAACTCAAAAAACTCTTCATGAGCGTCTTTGTCCGTTTCCTGAAAAAAGAAGTCTGTAGAGGGATGAGAACATCATCCTCGAAAGTATTCTCAGTAGAGGATTTTTAAGAATTGTCGTAAGAAGATATTGTAATTAAAACTATTTTCAAAACATAGTGATTATCAACTTATTATTTAAATCTAGAATTCGTGTTTCTCTTACAAAAATTTCATGTAAAGTAACATTTTAACCAAAACTAATCACTAATCCAGTCAATCATGGCCTCCGGCGCAAACATAATCAAATCTCGGCCTCTGGTCCAAATCAAAACAATTCACCATCAAAATTCAATCTCAACAGAATCAATCACAAACACAAACAAATCCAAGGCAAACACATATACAAAACAGTTACGGCAAGTATCACAGTTACCAGTTAAACAAATTTAATCAAATCAGCAAACTAAAGCACTTAAGCACACCCAAACAAAGCACACAAATGCAACATGATGCATGTCTATCCCTAACGTAGGTAATGAGTTCATTTGTCGGTTTCGACCCGCACCCGACGCAATCTGACTCGCAAGTCAGATAAGGTATTCCAGCAGCAAAACCTCTGCAAGGTCCCAAACCTTTGCAGGCGTTGATTCTCCAGCTGAAACCTGAAATACACCAAACATGACCTCTGCAAGTGCTTGCAGGCACTGATTCTCCAGCTGAAGTATGTGCCCCTTTCTCCTGGAAACCATTCCATATACACAGGCATCCCCGCACAATCATTCACACATAAAGCGCACGGCTTAACATTTTCACATAAACACCTTAACCACTTACTTTCCATCACCCTCTCGTGACTTTTTAATCATTTCATAAATCACATGTGTCGTGTTCTCTTTTCTCTTTCTTTCTTCTTCTTAACAAACCAAACGCAAATAATAAGTTATAACAAAATTTATCCTCAAAAGATTGAATTTAAAGCATTATACTTTTCTTAATAAATCGAATTGAAAACAAGACTCTTTCCGTAATCAATTGAAATCAAATAATATTCTTAAAATCAAATTTGCTTTTAAATAATGCTTTAAACAAAGTTTTAAAGTTTTATAAAAATTTCGGTAGCGTTTTCTCTAAAACTGGAACGTTTGCCACCATTCAAGGGTCCCAACCAAAATATTTCTCAACCCTTTTTCAACCATTTTCAATGACTCAAACTAATTCAAGATCAGAAATCATCTTCTAAAACTCAATTCATAATCAACAATTCAAACTAATTTCAAATGTTAAAATCATTTTCAATTCTCAGAATCATTTTACATAGTATTTAATCACACTAACTTTCCAACTCAATAATTAGAAAAAATCACAATTCGATCATCATCATAACATCCTTAAACCAAGTACAACACTCAACTAAGCATCTTCAATCAATCAATAGAGAATTGGCATCGTTCCTCAAACCAACTGGTATACGCTGCCACTGACATTGGACCCTACTTCAGTTGCAACAATTTAAGCTCCTTAGCCATCCGGACCGAATTGGGGAAGTACTTTTTGTAGAAATCAATTTGGAATGCGCCCCATGGTATTGCAACACCATCCTGCTGCAGAAGACAGTGGGTTTCCTACCACCAATACTGAGCTTCACCCACCAGCTGGTAAGTGGCAAACTCAATACACTGATCTTCAGGCACTTGTTGTGCTTGCAAAGCTCGTTCAATTGCCTGAAACCAATTATCAGCCTCTGTTGGATTCGTGGTTCCTTTAAAGATCAGTGGGTTTACTTTCAGAAAAGTAACTAATGTCATCGGCCCATTTCTGCCGTTACCCCATTTCCGTTATTAATTTGCTGACAAATAGCCTCAGTCGTTGCCTGCATAGCAGCCGCCATGTTCTCCAAAGAATTTGTAAAGTTTACGGGGTCATTGATAGTTGTTTCAGATTTCGCATTAATATTATGGCATCTACCTCGACCGCGCCCGCGTCCACAAGTCATCATTTGGTTCCAGTTCACACCAAACAAGTGATATTAAAGTGATCAGTCTCAATATCTCAAGTCTAATACTTCAAAGTCCCAAATGCATACTCATAAACAAATATGCCACGTATATCAATTAGATATCCTAATTAGCATATACACACTCCCAGAGTATGCTCAGAAGCATAGTCAGTCCATCCCTCAAGCTCTACAGGAATAAACTGCTCTGATACCATAATGTAATACACTACCATATAGAGCCTTATGCTTAAGTCGTAAAGCAAAGGTGACGCGGTATTACGATCTCTAAAAGTAAAATACGTACATAAATATAGTAGAAAGAATTCATATTTAGGAGCCTTGAAGAAAAAGCTAAACAAAAGTGAAAATAGGAAATCGTGTCACACCCGCAAGGTTAATCGTAAAACAAATAGGTGAGATCAAAAGAAGACTAAAAACATAATATACAGATCAGAGTTCCAAAAACACAGATATCAAGTTCCAGACTCGACCTGCGAAGCTAAGGCCGGCCAGAGTATAAAATTATATATATATATAACCCAAAATAAAACTCAAACTACAAAATAAACACCTATATCTCTAAGTCCACCTGTAAGAGGGACAAAACACAAAATATACATGCGGAGATTCTATAAACATATATACATGGCCTAAAACAAAATATGACAGTCCAAAAGATAGTTCTTTGCTTGTATAGAGGGTCTCCAGACGCTCAACGAGGTGCCTCTCGACCTGCATATGAAAAACAACAAAATATATATGGAATGAGAACTGGAGGTTCTCAGCATGGTAAAGGTGTCCACATATTTAATATAAAAGGTCCCAAAAAAGCCAGAGGCATTTCTAGAACTCCAACACTCATATTTCAGCCTAAAGATTCAACTAAACCAGAAATTAGGCAAGTTATCTAAGATATTCAAGTTTCAAATCTAACTTTAACTTAACACTTCACTTTATGTCTCTTCCAATTCTCCGAATCACCGGTGGAACACCCCCCTCACACCTTTGCCAAGAGGGATCTCTCATAAAATATACACATACAATTCAAGTAAGGAAAACACAAATAGAGGAGCGATTACAGCAAGTAGAGCAAGTAGCAGATAAGCAGAACTAAATAGTTAGGCAAACCAAAATAATGCACACTCAAGCAAAACATACTGATACATATGATGCATGCCTGCTCTATGGCTAATGAGCTCATATGTCGGTTATACAGCAAACCCGACATGTCCTGGTAGCTAACCATTGGACAGTCCCTCTGTACGCGCATCCCCAAGCTCAATAATATCCATGGGAAAAATTCCAGGCTCATCCATGGGGAGAGACAAAACCCCAAGCTCAAATTTATATATATATGCATGCCTATGGGGGAACCCAAGAAGTTAAAGTGTCCGGTCACATCTTACGTATAGAGGGTCAATAATTCGTCTCAATTTTTGCAAGTCTCATATGCTTTTAAATTCATTCTCATCATCATTTCAGATCTCATTGAATCTCAAATTCATCGTCAATACTATCATCATTCCTCATTATCACACTTCACATTCCGTTCATCTATAATTTAAACTCAAAACATAATTCTTTATGTTTTAAATAAATCAAACTTAAAAACATATAATTCTTAAAACCAAATTTTTTTCTAAATAATCATTTCAAATGAAGCTTCTTTTTTTTAATAAAAATTTCAGCATCATCTCTAAAACTCGAACTTCTGCCATCCTTTAAGGGTCCCAACCACCAAACCAAATACCTCCCAGTCATTCAAATCATTTCCAGCATCAAATTATTTCAAAATCAAACAAATTTTTAATATTAAGTCTTTCCTAAAAATCAACCAACTCCAATAACAAACCGTTCATAAAATCAAATCACACATCATATGCCATTTTCACAGTCCATCAATAATTCATTCAGTTCATCCCTATCTTAAGGTCTTCTAGCCTAAGTTTTCATGAGACATTAAACATTAACTACAAAAAACCGAAACCATACCTTAGCTGATTCCTTTCTAAGCTCGAAACACCTCAAAAACCTCTCTTTTCACAAGTTTCAAGCTTCCAAACGTCAATTCCTCAAACTTTATCACTCAAATTTCGTTTCAAACCGTCCAATTGAACTCCAAATAAACAAGACCACAATCTAATTCAAACAATATCACCATAATCATCATAGGATTCACTAATTCAATGATTCACAAAGGTTTAACAGATTCTTACCTTACCCATGGATCTATTGGACAAAACCCAGTGATTATTCGCTGCTAGAGTTCACCTAAACCATCAAAATCATTCAATTCCTCAATACCAAAATCCTAAAATCATGAAATTGAGGAGAGAGAAAACAGGAAAAGAAATGCTAATTTCTTACCACTTTGTTCAGATAGAATTGAAGAGAATTCTGAGATGAACACGTAGCCACTGACGACTCGTCAATCGGAACTCCAGATCAAAAGTTACGTGAAATTAAAATTGGAACGAGGGTTACAATATTCGAAGCTCTTCTCCTCTCATTTAGCGCATTCCCATGTTTACAAATGAAAGAGAAGGTTTCGATGTGTTTTTTATGGGTTAGGCTTTGGCCGATTTGGGCTCGACCCAACCGATTCGGCCCGTTGGCCCAGTTTTGAGTTAAAATCTTTAAAATTAGTGTCAAAATTCGTATTTTTAATATTTCTACTCCTATAAATTATAAAAATTAATTTTTTTAATTTCTTTGAATAATAATTAATTTATTGACTAATTATTTATTAATTTCGTGGAGTTTACATTTATGGTTTATGATTTATGAATTAGAGTTTAGAATTTAAGATTTAAGGTTTACGGTTTAGAGAATTTTTTTTATATTTTTGTACAACGAATAAATGCAAGAATAATAAATAATCAATATATTTTTTTATATGAAATACTGAAAAAAAGATAAGAGATTGGAAAAAATCAAGGATTGGGTTGTGCCATACATATGAAAGAGTATACAATAATGATGTATTTAGCTATTATTTAAAAATAATTATGCTACTAAAAAATTATCTACGATAATATTTTGTATTTTGTTTTTCATAAGTTTTATCATATAACCTTTAAGAAAATTAATAATTTATATACTTGTTATATAACAAAGAAATGTTATATCTTTTTTATTGGATCAACCGAATTTTTTTTATTGTAAAAATAAATGAATGTAACTCCTTTAAATTAAATTATTTTTTAGAATGATTAACAAAAATTTACTAAATAATAATAATAATAATAATAATAATAATAATAATAATAATAATAATAGAACAGTTAGTTATTGTTAACGTAGTAATTTTAGTTTTAGTGAAATTTTTGTTGTTAAATAATTTTATTTTATCAAAGTATTATTCATGGTCAGTTTGTTTTCAAAATTACTTTGTTAAAAAAGATTTTTGAATTAAAAAAATATAAAAAGATAAAAATAGACAACTTAGTAAATTGGACTAGCGATGAAGAATTTTTTTATGGAGAGATTTACGCAGCAGCACTGTTTGGTGGATAAGTCCATCAATCATATTAAAAAAATGATTATGACAGTTGGTAGTAACAGGAGTCTAGTGCTACGTGTCTATTATGAACTTAATAATTTTATTTTTAGTGAAAATTTATTATATATTTATTCTTTTATTATACATTACTAATTTTATAATAAAAATGTCATATATTACTATTTTATTATAATTAAAATTAAATATTTATCTTTAAAATTATAATTTGGTGAGACTACTAATATTATGATTAAAAGTTAAAATTAAAATTAAATTATTTAAAAAATTAATTTTGAGTTAATTCTATAACTATCAATATAATTTTATTTATACTAATATTTAATTATGTTTTTATATACATATTCAGAAAAAAACTATTATTAAAGAGCAATAATAAAAATTAATTATTTCTATTTGTGCAACAGGCTTAACACCTAATCAACTATAAAAAAAACTATTATTAAATAGCAATAATAAAAATTAATTATTTATATTTGTGCAACAGACTTAACTCCTAATTAACTATAAAAGTATACACGTTTTCGCCAGTAAAAAACATTGATTATGGACTATTAGGTGCTTATCTTCCTCCATTATCCGAACCCTAACAGCCCGTTCCAAGTCTTAACAGTTCATCTGTTCAAACTTCAAGATTACGAGGGCAATGCAGTATAGCCTTGAGGAGGCTCAGGCAATGGCCTACTTATTTAGTGCTTTATTGAGTTCAAATGAGATTCTTTTCAAGAGAGGATCTCATAGTATGGACCGTAAAGCATTCTCCTACTTTTTGCCAGGGAATAATTCATCAGACTTTGTTATGGAGCTCATGTCTTATAAACCTGCATGGACACAAGTTCAAGTTCATGAATGCACCGTGTGGTCCCTCCCTCATTTTCTTTGTGAGTGATTATTCAGTTCAAAATCGACCTAAAATTCACATTTTGGACACAAATGAATAAACTTTGTTTTGCTCCTTCCTTATAGAACTTCATATTAGATCCGGAAATCAATGAGAAGCATGTTATCACATATTATGCTGATAATTACTTTTTCAAACCAACTGCTCTGAAATATATAAGTACACCTCATATGGATTTGATTGATTTTTATGTTTGTATCATGTTGATACGTTCTCAAATGATTTTTATGTCTATTTTTTAGATTTATGATAGTGTACATTCTAAACAGAAAGATATGAATGTTTGATAGTGTTCCAACACTTGAATCCTATATAGGGAGGGTTCATGCTACTTCGGATGTGGTTAGTATGATCTCGTATGAACTATTTGGTTGGATTGTTAATATCTTGACTTATATTCTTGCATGTATGCAAATTTGTTGTGAATGTCTTTTTTTTTTGTGTTTTGGCTGTGAAGCTATTCAAGTAATTAAATGAGTTGAATGTAATTTAGTTTGGCCTTTTTTTAGCATTTGAAAGCTTCCACGTTACTAATTTTTTATCTTATTTTTTCGGATGTGATAATTTTCTTCTGAATATTATGGGCCTGTTTGGATTGCTTTATGCATTATTTTTGAGAACACAAATTTCTGTTGTTGTTGTTGGGCTGCATTCTTTGTGTTGGACCATGCTTTTTGTAGCACTTATATTTTTGGGCCACTATTTTTTTTATTTTTTGTATTATCATGTTTTCAAAGATTTGAGCTGTAGTTGGGCTTTACTTGACTCATGTAAATAACATTTTAAGTGTCTTTATTCTGCCACTATGACCATAACAACAAATATTATGGTTAGTCTGACTTTGTATGAGCTATTTGGTTGGATTTTTAATATCATGACTTATATTCTTACATGCATCCAAAAGTGTTGTAATTTTTTTTGGTGTTTTGGTTCTGGGGCTATTTTGTAATTAAATGAGGTGAATGTGATTTAATTTGTCTTCGAATTAGCTTTTGAAAGCTTCCATACTGCTGATTTTTTATCGTGTATTGATTGGATGTGATAGTTTTCTTCTAAATATCACAGGCCTGTTTGGATCGCTTTATGAGTTATTTTTAAGTACAAGAACCTGTATTGTTGTTGGGCTATCTTCATCCTCTTTGGACCATGCTTCTTGTAACCCTTATATCTTCGGACCAATATTTCTTTTGTTTTTTGTATTATCATGTTTTCAATGATTTAACCTTTATATCCACTAATTATTTTTGCATTACTAAATGTCTCTATTCAACCATTATCAGTATATCAACATTTTTTATGATACTCTTCTATGCTTTATCTGTAGGCAAGTGCACTAAATAAGGTGATGAAGGTCCTATTTCCTAACCTGAATGTTTTAGGCGGGAGACCACCTCTAGCTGAATGGTACCCAAACTTTGTCCTTAGGGATTCCAAATATCAACAATTGATAAGTCATTCTGACAGTTATTGACTTTTTGTTAATATTATCTTCATTGCATCATGATGGGCTCTATAATATGATTATCCATGCATATATTATGACAAACTGTGGATGCTTCTTTGGCTCCAATTGGAGCAGTTGTTTACTTTAAATCCTGTTGGGTAGCGAAAGATTTTCTTCCTCTTAATTTTTTTTGTCTTCCATTATCTAAGCCTACTAGAGATGGCATAAGTGAATATAATATTATCTTAATTTGTCACTCATTTTTTTAGAACAATATTGACTGTATAGCTAACAAGATAAGGATGGACACTATGCTTGCATTGGCTACGAAACACTTCAATGAAATGAGAGATGAATTTTTTCAGTGGTCTTTGGTTGACTAAAATTCTCGAGGGACTACAAAAAATTTGGTCATGAGAACCTATGCTTGTTACATGCATGCCCTTTGAACCTACTTATGCCTATCTATTATAAATGTTTAATATTTTGGCTACTACCACGTATTAGTAGAAGATTTAATGTTATTAGTGCACTCTATGCTAACATGATCCGTGAACAATAGTCCCAATTAGATGCTCATTTTTTTGTTACCCAATACATTTTCAACATCTATGATGGTCATCTAAATTGGTTGAACTATGTCAAGGGATCCTTAGCATGCAAGTGCACATGTAGGTTTTGGAATTTATTCCATGTTAGTTATGCATATGTCATTGTTATTGTGATGACTATTATCAACAGCTACTAATGCTAAATATTCATATCTACATGTTATGCTAGTTTATGATCACATTATGAGACATGCATGATATAATGGATGTAGTCTTTTTGCTTATCTAATTATCCAATTCACAGAATTAGGTCAAGCATCAGAGTTATATACCATCACAACTATTGAAAGAATTATATTTGTAACCAAAGAGTGGGACTAATAAAAGCCTACGTAATTTAACACTAATACATTTAAATAAATTCATTTGGGAATCTATATTTATAATTTCTCCAAAACACATCAAATTATTATCGCTCTTATACTTATACACACAAATAGGATTTTTTTTACTTTAATTGTCACAAAAATAAAGAATCAAATGGTCCATGATTAAAATGATGCACACAAATTACCATCAACATTAACAAAGTAAAATTGTATAGTTCATTCTTCATAGAGTAAACCCAAATAAATATGAAAATAAGTATAAAGTATATCAACACATTACCATCAAAGTAAGCATGGACAATAACATCATAGGGGTACATCAAATACATAATATTACACTACTTTAAAGCTAGTCTCAGAATTCTCTTGTGGTAATCTAGGTACCATGAACAACTGTTTGACAAGGAGCTTCTTGTTTATTATAATCCTCTGGCAGTAATTCTACAAATGCATAGCAAAATTGGCCCGGGGAGGGGGGGGGGGGGAAGGGAACTCAACTTCAGTCCAGTGGAACTACACATATAACTAATAACCACACCCTAACCCACTATTTTTTTTAACTAACACAACGACAAATACTAATTATCCAGAGCATCCAATGAAATTTAGACAACATTAAAACAATAATGCAACATAAATTAATACCCCTTCACACTCATTTAGAAGCTTAGACTATCGTATTCCATCTGCTGCGTAGCCTCAGCTTCTTGTGATTCATCCATGTTACGCGATGATCCTAAGACATCTAATTTATGCGTGGTGTTGTCACGATTTTTGTTGATGCATCTACGAGCGTTATGGCTAGCCTTGCCACACTTTTTGTATCGTTTCACATGTCGGTACCTCCCACGAGCAATCACAATATGACGACCACACCCTTTATGCCTGGCTCTCAGATGATCATGTACGGACGCATCATCGCCCCCGTCTTCGGCAGTGGTGGCCAACCTTTTCCAGATCTTTTCTCTCAATGCTTCTCGTTCATTAGGTATTTTGGTCTTCACCTCGAAGTAATCCTCAAAGTAACTACAAGATAGCTTTACTAGTTCTCTACAATCATCGAGCATTGCCGCATGCATACTCATATAGGCTACATTAGGAATCTACCACTCAAAATATGGTTATTTATCGGCAGTTGTTTTGCCTTCTTTGTCCAATGACCTAGTATAAGACTATCTGGAATAACAACTATGTTAAGTCTAACAAGCACACCAACTATGTGCACACAGGAAATTTCAAAGGATTCCATGTGCAGGCAAGAGCATCTAAATTCATCATCTATCTCACCCCAAGAAACGTTCCATGATCTACCTTGATAACACATGGCCACCTCAAATAATGTACACGTGCTTGTCTTCTTCGAAGAAATTACTCTGACATTGCTAGCTAGTAATAACACCTCCCGAAATAAGACAAAGATCTCTTGTATGTATACTGTTGCTGCAAACTGCTATAACTCCTCCAATCTTGTTTTCTCAACCGGATCTCCATAAGCAGATTTGTAGTCAACAACCACTACTCCCCTACGCATGAATTCTAAATATTATTGGAAATGCTCAATAAATTCTCTCAAGTTGTAGCTGTTGTGTATAAACTACCCTATCTATATATTCAACGCCTCACACCTTGATGTTGTCTTAAACCCAACAAAGAACTTACCCCAAATGTGGGCATTCAACTACATATGTTTCTTCTCATACATATCCTTGACCCGGGAATTTTGTTGCAACCTAAATTCTTTAACTGCATCATTCCATATATCTTCAAAGTCATCGACCTCCAAATCCCCCATTAAACAAAGACGAAACTTGGTCAAAAACTATGGAATACCTACTCGAGTGGTTGCATTGCATAGTAAGTGCCAGATGCACAACCTATGATGTGCTTCTGGAATACAGCTTTGATTGCACTCTTCATGGCTTGATCACTGTCGGTAATAACGAACTTAGGAGCCTTTCCTTTCATGGCCTCGAGAAATGCCCGAAGAAAACACACATAGCTTTTCTCCCCTTCCTTTAAGAGAACTGCGCATCCAAACACAACAATGCGCATATGGTGATCCACTCTAGAGAATATCACAAGGGAACATATGTACTTATTCCTCCCATATGTCGCATCAAACTCCATAACATCTCCGAAAATACTGAAATCATACTAACTTGTGCCATCACACCAAAATATATTGTGGAGCCTCCGCTGTTCATCCAACGAATACTTTCAAAACATACAGGGGTCACGACTCTTCAACATTTGTAAATATTTTAGTGCATTATCTGTGTCGCTGGCTCCAACTCTTCTTTGCTTCTTAATTGCATTATAGATGTCTTTTTTCTCAAACCCAACCATCTCAAATCCATTATTTTGGTTTGCAAAAGCCTAAAATATTGTCGAAACTCACAAGATGGAGCTTCTTATCGTATTAATCTGGTGTAAATCACCCATTTTTATTATCCAGTGAGACCGTATCATCCCCCTAAACTTTTCCTCCAACATGTCATTGTTATGTTCATCGGAGAAGAACTCCACGTACCATCACTTGTTTCTCATGTCAACATGGACTTTTATCCACGCATTACAACCACATCGCATTATTGGTCTAGGATCCATCTTTCTATCAATTCTATGAACATGATTTGCATCTCGTTCACCTTGTCGCGTGCACATAAAAAATTGTCATATAATTTCTTCCTAAGATCCTACCTTCTTGCAACGCCCTACCTTCAACCACCTTATGAAAAATCCCTTAATTTGACCGTACTCGTTATAAAAGTCATAAGAAGTTTTCGAATCCATAAACTTTATCATCATAATCTCCTCAACTTCTAATGCATCAAAATCAGGTGCACCAAATGAACTTATTCCGTCGAGAACAATGACATCTCTTTGATCGTCTGCCTGACTAGCACCAATCGAAATAGATTCCGTCTCTACAACAAAGGTATCATTTGTCATCGGGTCCTTTTCCACATGAAATAATCCATTACCATAATAATACATAGTTGATACCAAGAGGTTATCCTAAAAATACCCTTTTTTGAATTTCGATTAACTTTACGATGATATGCTTACCTCTGGAATGACATTCTCCTAAAAATTAGATGAAACCTCTTCAGTCTCCTCCATCGTTACTCACCAAATCCCAAACCTCTAAGAACTATCTTCTTAGTTGTTTGATATTATCAAATCTGAAATAAAAAAATCCAAAGATAAGAAAACAAAGAGAAGACAACATAAATTGATATAAATAATCTAATGCCTTATCAATCCTTTTTTTATAGAAGGAATGAGAAAGGCATTGGGGCCATCATCACAAATCACAAGTGGTTGTGTTACTTATCACTATCTACAAAACCAATATCACTTATCAACTAAGAATAAAATAGATAAAAAGCTTTATTTTAATACAAATTCACAGTTACAAATAAAATTAAATATATTACTATTGTTGGATATCATTACTCAACAATGGGTTGCATCTAAATTAAGAGTTTTAGATATGTGTCATAATAAAATATTTACGTGTTATTAGGCAAGTTTAATTTGTCCAGGGATCAGAACCCTTTTTTTCATTCTCTCTTTCTTTTCCTTTGATTTTCCTTCATGGCAAGCAAGGAGCATTGTTCAAATTCGGAATCCACTGGATCAAAGCTACTTAAGAAACTCATGATTTTGTCGAATGCCAAAAGCATACTCAGAAGTTTTAGCTAAATTAGGGTAAACAAAAAGCGAATGCAAATTCGAAGCATTTGAAAGAGAATTTAAGAAAGTGGGACTTAAATTTTATTTCTCATCATAATTCATCATAACTTTTCTAACTACTATTTAAATTATTTCTAATTATAGCTAATTACTCCACTAATTATGCTATGACCAAATTATAAGTGTTACATACATAAACTTCAATAATAAAACTCAAACTTGTAAAAGTTTATTTGTAGAATCATAAACTTGTAAAATTGAGAGTTTTAATAACTTCTATAAGAGATTACCTCAATTGAAAAATTTTTCATGGACACCAATGGATGCAAGAATTTTATACTATGAAGACTTCCTATGAACCAAATTTATTGTCTCAACACTTTTAAAAGACCTTCAAAATTGGTCACCACCATCAACTACTACTATTACTTGAAAAACAACTTAATCTATGTGATCTTAATTTCAAGAAAACAAATAAGATTTGTCTTCTATTTATCAGAAGAAGATAAGGGCATACTCTTTTGTTATTATGTGTCTGTATTTATCCACTTAAATAGTGTCTTATGTATCGTTATCTCATGCTTCAATTTCATTTCTAATGTAATTATCGGTTATAGTTTGACAACTTGAGATAAAATTTTATGTCCAAATATAACTAAGAATTTATCCAGTATGTAAGTTTTACCACCCTTGTCCAATATATTGAAGTAGAAATTCGATTGCATCAAACTTAACAATTAACAATTTTTCCAATATAACTAACAGAGTAACATGGCTTTTAGTTTTAAGCAATTTTTTTAGTTAGCAAAGCCAATTCTTGGCCTAATATATCTCTTTCAATTAAATAATAAAAAAAATTATAATAAACAGTTACATTTTACAAGAGCTTTTGGAAAAACAACCCCAAACATGTATGTTTGCTCTAATAAAAGAAAGAAAATTAGGCTTTAAAGACTTGTTATCCAAAGTGCTAACCCTATAAGTCTGAACAGAATTTGCCATCAGTCTTGGATTTTTAAAATAAACAAGTTCTAAACTTAAATTTGAAGTACACAATAAAAGATACTAAAGCTAACATCAACCTAAAACATAGATAGTAGTGGGCAACGTCCTTATACTGTTGGATTGGTGACATACAGAGCACTCAATAAACATTAGGGGTTATCGTTATAAGCTTTCCCAATTCCTAGCTAAACATTCATTCACAGCAAAAAATTGCACTAATCTCGTGGATTTGAATCACTGGATCTGGTGAATGGAATGCGCGACAGAGAGATGTTGATATTAGTGTGCTAAGATTCGACCCTCGTCTGTCACAGCAAGCGGCCGAAGATAGCCATTCCTTATAGCTCTGTCGAAGCAACTTCTCCCTGTAGTCGCTCCTTTTCTTGTTCTATCATAAAGGGCTCCTCACACGACGTCGTTTTTTTCATTTTTATGTTTAGAATAGTCATCTAATTTATCAGCAAATCGATCCCTAAAAATTTTTCTAAAACAGAATTTGCCAAGTAAATTAATATTTACAAATTAACCCCTACAATTTTTTTATATTATAAAATTTCTCAGGTCCTTAAAGAATCGCATTATTCTTTTTCCACAGTAGAACCAGCCTTGTTTGTGTTACATGTGACCCATAAATTAACGTAATTGTAAATCGGATTAAATAGGATTAAAGGTTAGACCATAATGTTGATGAATGGGAATTAAAGGTTTAGTAGGTCTTAGTAGGCATTTTTTATAATAGGCTCTTTTAGATAGAAAGTATCCAATTATATTTTTATTGGCTTAGACTATTGTAAAGAAATTTATTTGATCTATTTTTTTAAATTTTTTATTTTCATCAGATGATTAAATGGTAGTTGTTTAAAGAATATATTTATTCATTGACAAAAGAAGAATATTTTTATTATAGTTAAAAAAAAGAGAAATATATATTTATAATTAAGAGTAAAAAAATTTTCGGTAAAAAAAAGAGTAAAAAAATTCTAAATCCTAAGAAAAATAGGAAAATATTTTTTTTAATCCATTTGTTATTTTGATAATAGCCGTGAAGTTACAAATGTAATATCCTCTCTTCAATGAAAAAATAAGGTTATTATTTAAGAAAAAATGAATTATTAGAATAAATCAATAAAACCAATTTTTATCACCATAAATAATATGATATTTTGTAGTGTCACTAGTTCTTTGTGCTTTAATTCTCGAATAAATAAAGAATGAAGTAATAGTGAATAATAAATTCTTCATTAATTTTATTTTGGAATAAAAAACTAATTGTAAGAAGAACACTAATTCTTTAAGAATTTGAATTAAAAGCCGTTCTAAATGTATTAGCTAAATAGATAAATATACAAAATAAAAAAATAATAATCATATTCTAATAAAATAATAATTTTTTATAAAAAAATTAAATATACGTCTTTGAAATAGGACTTAGATTACGATTTTCGATTTTGATATTTTAGAGTCATTATGCTAATTAGGCCTACAACCTATTATTGTTATTGTTGTTGTTGTTTATACCTTGGCCCAAATCCATAAAAGTCAGGCCCAGTAAGAATAAAAGGCCCAACCTAAAGAGGTGGCCTCCACCATATACTCGATCTCTTTGAAGAGGTCGGACATAACCAAGGGAGCTTAGCTCTACTTATTCAAACAAGTAACTATTTCCGCGAATCTCTCCAACTATCTCTATCTTTCGCGAAAGATAGATCCCAACAAACTCCCAAGATAAAGGAAATAGTTATTCATCAATAACGGTAGAACTACTTTAACAAAGGTGGGTATCATCTCTACTATAAATACATTGACACCCTTGAGGTATATACACGTTCTAATCTACTAAAAATCTGCCTAAAGCCCTTGCTAATTTAAGTATTGGAGTCTCTTGCAGGTACCACCCACACCTCTTCACGAAGAACCCAGATGGCAGCACCTCGGTACTCGAACAAGTCAGACGCTGCCTCAAAAAGAATCTGGATCTCACGTCTAGGCCCAAATCAATATTTCAGGTAATCCTCAGAACATTGGCGCCGTTGTCGGAAACTTGGAATTCAATCATTGACAATGGCAGATGGTCGCTACAAAGATAGTCACACGGCATCTGAGTCAGAATCAGAGCCCCACTGTAATGATCTCACACTTGCAATACCTCCACCACGAGAAAGAACACATGTTCCCCATGGAGAAGAAACGTCGTAAAATTCCCAGCCCAGAGGGATTCAATCAGAGGTGCATCCACCCGAAGATGAAGAACCTCCATATCTGACGAAAATACTCAAGTTAGTCCATGGTCATCATGGACGACTAGAACATCTTGAACAAGAAGCTGAACGACAACAGGAAGCAGAACGAGAACTATGGAGTGAGGTGCGACGATGAAAAGAACTAGAAGAAAAGCTTTTAAGATTATAAGTTAATCTTCGAAGATGGAGTAATTGAGTAGACCGAGAAGAAAGCCCACTAGGGGGAGAAGATCCATTTATAGAAGAGATCATGCGGGCCAAAGTTTTAAGAAATTTCAAGACCCCCGACATGGATCTCTATGACGAGACGACCGATCCAAGGCACCATCTCAGTAACTTCAAAAGTAAGATGTACCTAGCCGACACCTCTAATGCTATCCGTTGCAAAACATTCCCGATTACTTTGACCAAAGCTGCGATGAAATGGTTCGATAACTTACCCCCAGGTTGGTAACGTGTTTTGATGACATGAAAAGGAAGTTTCTTACCAGATTTTCAATTCAAAAGGATAAGGTAAAACATGCCCCGAGCTTGTTGGGAGTTAAGCAAGAGGTCGGAGAGACGCTTTGAGATTATATGAAAAGATTCAATAAGGCGTGCTTGAAACTACAAAACTTACCTACTGAAGCAGTTATAATGGGATTAGTTAACGGACTTAATGGGATTAGTTAAAAGACATTGAGCATCGACTACATCATGGTTGACGTCACTTCGGCATACAATGCCTTAATAGGTCAGACAACCTTGACCCGACTTGCAGCTGTCATCTCTACACCCCACCTATGCATTAAGTTTCCCACAACATAATGGATTGCCACCATAAAGAGAGACCAAAAACTAGCATGTAAGTGTTACAATGAAAGTCTTAATCTAAAAGAAAATCTTGGGAAAAAAGAGGTCAACACTATCGAATTTGGAGGTGTTCGAACTCAAGAAGAACTACGCCCCCAACCTAGGGGAAAAGTGAAAGAAGTACAAATTGGAGATCACCCTGAAAAAACAACAAATATAGGGGCTAACATGGAAGAAGGACTAAAAGAGCAACTCATCGACCTCTTAAGAAGAATGCCGACCTCTTTGCTTGGAAAGCCTCCGACATTCCTGGCATAGATGCCGACCTGATGTCTCACAAGCTCGCCGTCTACCCGGGTTCCAGATCTATTCAGCAAAAGCATTGAAAGCTTGGGCCCGAAAGGACATAGCTCGTGGAGGAACAAGTTCAAGCCCTATTAGAAGTAGGATTCATAAGAGACGTAAAGTACCCACTATGGCTAGCCAACGTAGTTTTAGTAAAGAAACAAAATGGAAAATGGAAGATGTGTGTCGATTACATCGACCTCAATAAGGTTTGTCCTAAGGATCCATACCCTCTTCCTAGCATCGATGCCCTGGTCGACTTAGCCTTCGGCTATCGATATCTGTCATTCATGGATGCCTACTCGGGATACAACCAAATCTCGATGCATAAGCCGAACCAAGAAAAGACCTCATTCGTAACTCTAAAAGCTAACTATCGCTACGTGGTAATGCCTTTTTGGTTAAAGAATGCCCGAGCCACATACTAGAGACTGATGAACAATGTGTTTTCCTCCTACTCAGAAAAAATTTTGGAGGTATATGTAGACGACATGCTTGTTAAAACCAAGGACGACTTGACACTTTTGTCCAATCTTTCCGAGGTATTTTCTACTATAAGGAAGCATGAGATGAGACTAAACCCCTCAAAATGCACCTTTACAGTAGAGGCAGAAAAATTTTTAGGCTTCATGCTAACTCAAAGAGGTATAGAAGCAAACCCAGACAAATGTAAAGCTATATTGGACATGAAGAGCCCAACCTGTTTTAAAGAAGTTCAACAACTAAATGAAAGGTTGGTAGCTCTATCCAGATTTCTAGCAGGGTCAGTACTAAAATGACTACCCCTGTACTCAATTCTCAGAAAGGAGAAACAATTTGAGTGGACCTCAGAGTGCGAGCAAGCCTTTAAAGACTTCAAAGCCTTCCTGGGACAACCCCCCATACTTACCCGACCTATAACAGAAGAAGAACTCATCCTCTACCTAGCCATGGAGAGTCGAGCTATAGCTTCAGCTCTAATTAGAGAAGAGGAGGGCGAAGAGCAGTTCGTCTATTTTGTCAGCAAAACCCTACAATGAGTAGAGCTAAAGTATCAAAAAATAGAAAAGTTCGCATATGCTCTCATCCTTACCTCCAGAAGGCTCCAATCTTACTTTCAAGCTCATACCATGAAGATCCGAACTAATCAACCAATGAAACACATTTGACAAAAGACGGACTTGGCAGGGTGGATGTTGCAATGGGTTGTAGAATTGTCTGATTTTGACTTGAAGTACGAAGCTCGGACAGCGATCAAATCTCAATATCTCACCGACTTTGTAGCTGAATACACTGAAAGTCGGGGAAGTCCAACTACATGGAGCATGTATGTAGATGGGTCATCTAATAAAGCCAGCAATGGAGCAAGTGTCATTTTAGAACGCGAGCAAGAAACTCGGATAGAACTCTCGCTAAGGTTTGAGTTTTCCGCTTCTAATAACTAAGCAGAGTAGAAGCCTTACTTGCTAGCTTGAAGCTGGCTAAAGAAGTGGGGGTAGAAATGCTGATAGTGTTCAGTGACTCTCAAGTGGTAACTTCATAGATAAACGACGCCTATCAAGCCAAAGATCACAACATGAAGAAATACTTAGATGAAGCACAAGAACAACTAGCACAGTTCTCATAAGGGAAGTCCGACATATAACTCGGGAATCAAATGCTCGAGCTGATGTCCTCTCCAAATTGGCCAGCACCAAGCCAGGAAAAATAATAGAAGCCTTATCCAGGAGACTTTACATACACCATCAATATTAAAGCGAGATGGGGGACGTCGCTGCGTGGATGTTGCGAATGTCTTCCTTGATGTTTCTTCCTTCGCGAGCGCCCTTGCGTGAATGCCAGGAAAGGTGGTTTCTTCAGCTGATTCCGTCACAGAGGAGGGGCGATAGATCTCTGAATGACGCAACAACAGCTTTCTTCCCTCCACGATAGCTCCTGCGTCAACAATAGCGTGGCTGCGGCGGACTACAATGAGAATGACGAGTGAAGGAACTTTGGAGGTTGCGGCAGCGACGAATGGCCCCACAGAGAGCTTAGGCTAAAAGGTGATGCGGCGCGGGGATTTGAGAGAGAGAGATTAGGGTTGGTCCGATTGTTTTACTCATTTGTGTACTCTTAATGTATGTGACGGCGAATTAGGTTCAAATTTTAGGTGAATTTTTTATTTTTACTTTTTTTTTTTGTAGAACTAGTTTTATCTTAAATGACTTTAGTTGGCTGGACCATTAGTGATCTCCTAAACTTTCTCTTAATTAATTAGCTAATATGTTAAAAGATGTTAAAAGAGATCATTGTTAATAGTTTTTTATAAATTTATTATTTTAAAATATAATTTATAAAACTTAAAAAAAATAAACAAATATTTGTATTCATAAAAATTGCCTATTCTAACATAATTATCTATAGAAAAATAAAATTAATTTTGTATTTATAAAATATGAAATTCTTTAGATAAAACTATCCAAAATCTAAAAAAAAATCAATATTTTTTAAACTCTCCTTTAACCTAAGTTAAGCTAACTCCAACTCAAATCATTGGCAACCCTTTTCATATTCTTTCACGTTCAAAAATAATAAATCTTGAGCTTTTGGCCAACATTTGTGGCCTCAACTCATGTCATTTTTTTCTTAATCTTTTTCTGATTCTATTGGTGGAGTTACATTTAGGTTAGAAATGAAAATTAATTATGAGTATGTTGTTGTTGCTACTTCATTTTCTACCTCTTGTGGCAGTTGTGAAATTGCTGGAGCAGCTGTATTTTTCTTCTTCCATTGAAACTCTGTTTATTGTGTGCACAAACTTGAATAATTTCCTTTTTTTTTCTTCTTTGTTACCTACCGATAATAACTAAACAAAGAAAGAAGTTTAAACTAAAGTAAAATAAATTAGCCCGATATATATAGTAGTATTTCTATGGTTATTTTTTCATCTTTGTTTCTTTTAATAATATATATTTGAATCTGTGGTGGACATATTTAGTTTTTCATAAAAATATTTATTTTTTTTATTTTTAACATTTTTTTGAATAGTAAGTTTTGAATTAGGTCAGGACTAAGTTCTGCATCTTCTCCTCCCTAGTACGACACTAGCTGTGAGTCGGTTTTTAAATTGGTATCTAGTTTGAGATCGGATCATGTGAAGTCTATTGTGAGAGAACATGGTAGCTCGCAACTAGGATCTTTATTTTTTCGCTAGCGTCTTTGTGGAAGAAGAGGTTAGATGAGTAATGGAGGGGAGGGTCCATGTTAAAGGATTTTTTTAACATGATGGAGGAGTACTAGAAGGAGATAAAGGAGTTGAGGATGAAGATGATGAAGATGGTGTGAGGTTAGAGTTGAGTTAAGCTGGCAGAAGATAATTTCAAAAACTTTAGTGATTTTTTAAGGTTTGGATAATTTTGTAAAAAAAATTGTCTTTTACAAATATAACATTAGTTTTATTTTTTATAAATAGATTTATCAGCATTTTACATATTCGTAAATAGAAATAATAGTTTATCCATTTTTAGAAGAAAAAAAAATTCTTTTTTCTTCTTTAATATATGTCTTCTGAGTTTGGATTTAGTTTGTGTATGACCATTTATATAAATATAAAGACACATAAATTACACAAATTATAAGTATTTATATATTGTGTTTGAAAATAATAAATAAGATTTATATTGTATTTGACAAAATAATAATAAAATACAAATTATAAGTATTTGATAAAATAATATTATATTTGAAAGTGGACATCATGTTCTACTACATATCAGTTCACTCACACGTAAATTAAATGGTCTAATTTTTAGATTTTTTAAGAATGAAAACAAGTTAGGTCAAACCAATCTTCATTCTTAAGAAGCTATGCTTGTAATATATTTAATTAGTCTTAGCCTCCGAACCAAGCTTATAGCTTGTTATAGACTTTATTTTAAGTATTAAGTCGATCTATTATTAAATCTGGCATGACCTAAAATCTATTAAAAAGCTTAATATATATAATTTTTTACTAAAATAAAAAAATATTTAAAAAGTTAATTTCTTTTTAAAAAAATATTTATATATGATATACTAAATTTAATTCTTATAATAATATCTAAACTTTTAAAATATTTAATATATAAAAAATATTTATAATAAAATATAACAAATTTAAAAATTTTAATAATTATTTAATTATAAAAAATATTTTTACATATTTTTATATTTTAATATATTCAGACAAATTTAATAGACCTATTAAATTATTTTATAAATTTAAATTTGATCTATTAACAAAATTAAATTTTTAAATTAATCTAAATTTAAAATTATTTTATAATAGATCAGGCCAACCCTAATTAATGTATATCAAATTACAGGCACTTAATAAGTCACTGGCCTATTTTTACTTTTAGATGTCTCAAATTGCAATGTCCTTTTGTTCAGTGACGAAACTTGAAACAAAATTTTGGGAGAAGGGGTCAGATAGAAGATAATTGTCAAAATGGTTTTGATATGGACCCCATTTAAGATAAGTCCATCTAATCTCATCTCTCTGATTTAGGTGATATTGACAAATTTGAAACTGTTTTCCAGGATTTCGTTCCAAAGAATTAAGGTCAAACTCATCAGATGCAACTCTTTGAACTTTTAAAGGTTGTATCTCACTTTTTTCGTGATTCATTAAAGTAAAAGAACTATCTACAGGTGTTGATATTGTAAAAGTTATATGTTCTCCTTCTTGAATATTAGCCTTCCTCTTAAAAAATGCATCAATTCTTTGATTTTTTATGATTATTTTATGTAAAAATTTGAATATATATCATGTAAAATATGTAAAAAAGAAGTTAGAAAGACAAATATTAAAATTTATATTATTTTATATTTTACTGTTGTTTTAATTTAATTTTTTATATAATAAAAAATATTAGAATATTCAATAAATATTGATATTATTATATTTGTATAAATTGATAAAAAAATTAAATTACATAAATAAAAAATACCTAATTTTTTATATTTAAACTTAAAGGTAGTGGGAGTGTTGCTTATTGAATAGAGAGTTGTGAAATACGAATACACTCAGTCCAGTCCAAATCCAACTGTTTTGAATGTTTAAAATTAAAAATTAGAGGAGTCCTAGGGGGCAGAGCCATCAATTAACCATTATTGGTAATTTTAATGATATGAAATTTCATCCAAAAATGTGAAATTACTTACTTTACTTTTGTTGATTAAGTGTTGGTCAGATTTCAATAAAACTGTTAGTTCTTAGACTCTTTTTTAAAAATTATTGTGCAATAAAAACAAAAAATAAAAATTAAACTTTGATATTTTAAGTTATAATAAATATTTAAACCAACTAAATTATTTTTTATCTTTTAAAAAAATACTAATATTTTTAACAAAAAATTTAAACTATGTCCTTTGTCTTAACTAAGTTCCGCCATTACTTTTATTTAAGGTAATAATATCGATTGCTTGTTGAGCATGTAAATTATGTGAAAGTAGAATACTCCAAATTGGTTGGACCGTTGGACGATCCAATTTTTTTCTGTCCTGCCCTAATGTATATCACCTCTGCAACCAAGTATGCATTTCACCTAACCCACCCCAATATTAAAAATTATTTCCGACCACTTAATATCACACTAATAAAGTTCTAATAATTTTATATTTGGTCACTTGTCTTCAAACTTTAATTTCCAACGTAAAGACAACCAAATTCCAATCATTTTGTTTCCATTATCAGATAATAATCGTCTACTCAAATCAAAATTTTTGCATTCCATAATATTCAGCTATTCTTCATTTATCTTTTTCTTTTTTATTTATATTTTTATATATATTTTATAAATCAACATTCTAAATAAATATGAATTAATATTTTTGCATCGATTCTCACTTAAAAATATTTTCATGATGATAGTCAATATATATATATAATATATATATATATATATATATATATATATATATATATTATTTAATTAAATATATTAAATTATAAGTAAAATATTATTTTTGTCCCCAACATTTGAAATAAGTCCTAAAGTTGTTCCTAACGTTTCAATCATTTTATTTAAATTCCTAACATTTTAAAATTGACTCAATGTTGTCCTGTCGTTAGGGATCCGTTAACGAAATTGACGGCGGGACAAAATTGAGACGATTTTAAAATCTTAGGAACCTAAATAGAACGAAAACATTGGGGACAAAAATGATACATAGAAATAAATTTTAGTTTTATCCTTTAATAATATCAATTTTTTACTGTACATAGTATTCAATTATTTTTTAATCACATCTAAGTAAATTACACTTAATCACATTACTTTCACTCTAAATAAATATTTTTTTTTATAATTTTACACTTAAAATTATAAGTTAATATAAAAATATAAAAAATTTTATTTAGAATGAAAGTAGTGTGATTAAGTGTAATTTATTTAGATGTGATTAAAAAATAATTAAATATTATATTCAGTAAAAAATTGATATTATTGAAGGATAAAATTAAAATTGATTTCTATGTATCATTTTTGTCCTCAACGTTTTCATTCTGTTTGAGCTCTTAACGTTTCAAAATCGTCTCAATTTTGTCCCGCCATCAATTCTGTTAATGAATCCTTAACAGTAGGAAAACATTGAGCCAATTTTAAAACGTTTGGAACTTAATAAGACGATTGAAACTTAAAAACAACTTTGGACGAACATACTTTACTCTTAAATTATTTAACTATTATGGAGTACCTTAACCTTTAGCTTGTTTATTTTTAAATTCACCTTGAGAGAGAAAGTGAAACCAACTCTTGAATTAAAGCATTGAAAGCTAAGTAAGAGGATCCATTTTCTTCCACAGCCTGCTTTGCCAACTGAGCAAGAACCTTCACTTTGTTCCTCATTTCCTCTGCTTCCTCCCCAATCATTACTCTCTTCAAAGCTTTCTCCAATGCATCGCATCCAACACATTCACCCTCCAACCTAACCCCTTTCACAGCTTCCACAGGCACTCCAATTTCAAGAACCTCGGTCACCAACTTCTCGTTAAAAAATTGCTCGGCGACAATAGGCCAAGTGATCATCGGCACCCCTGCAGCCACCGCTTCCAACGTCGAATTCCAACCACAATGCGTCACAAACGCTCCGACCGCTTGGTGCTCAAGAATCAAGATTTGAGGCGCCCAACCTCTTATAATTAGTCCCTTACCTTCCATTCTCTTCTCGAACCCTTTCGGTAGCCATTCCGCCCCGTCTTTCTCGTTTTTCTTCACCAACCAAATGAAATGTTGGCCTGAGATCTCAAGACTCAATGCAATTTCTCTAAGCTGAGAATCTGGCATGCTTATTAAACTTCCAAAGCTAACATAAACAACTGAATTTGGTTTCTTTGTGTCAAGCCACTTTAAGCACTCAAACTCATCAATTGTAGTTTCTTTTGCCCGGTTTGCCTTCTCTCCTGTGTCCTTGTTACAGAGAGAAACAGGGCCTATAGGCCATGCTTTTCTCCCGAATTCGTTCTTGTAGAAATCTGCGTACACATTCTCGAGTTCGTAGAAGCTATTGACAACAACACCATAACTCCTGGCCTGTGCTTCCTTTGCATCTTCCAAGAGCTTGACAAACTCCGTGCTGTTCTCCTTGTTGGTTATGAAAGCCGGCACGTCCTTCCTTGTCATTTTAATCTCGCCGGGAAGGCGAGGAACCAGGAAGGAATCCGAATCGGACGAGACATTCTTGTGCGGCTCGTAAAGTCCCATGCAATCGGAAGCGCACAAGGAGAAGAAACAAGTGCCGTGGAACACAATCCTCGGGATCCCAAACTTGGAAGCAGAATCTGTTGCCCAAGAATAAAATGCATCTGCAATAACACAGTGTGGATGTTGCTCAAGAAGTAGTTCTTCAAAGGGTTTTCGCAACAAACTAGTGGCATGAAAAAACGCGAGGAACAAATCTTGGGAAGGGACCGAGTCCATGTTTTCACACCCCTTGGGTAAACCTGCTTCCTCACAATGGAACTCAATGGTTTGGATTTGGATCACTTTGTGATGGTGTCGTTTTGATTTTTCTATGGCTTTGGAGATGAGTGATGCGTTGAGTGGGGTGGTGACTATGGTGGACTTAACCCCTCTTGTGGCAAATAATTTGGCCATGTCAATGGTAGGAATTATGTGCCCATGTGCTAGGAAAGGGAATAACAATATGTGTAGGTTAGGATTTGAAGTATTCATCTTTTTTCTAATTATGGGTAGGAAGATTCAGACTTATGCATATACGAGAGGAAGAAGGAAGTTGCCGTGGCTATTTGCATTGGCTATGTTAGATACTTCGTAATCCATTTATAGAAGAAAAAAGAAATAATAGTTAAAGATGCGTGGGAAGGGTATCAAAATTTATTATTTTTTTATTATTAATTAGTTATTAATATTTAAAAATATGAGATAAAGTATGTTAGATAATTAAATTAAAAAAATTAAGTTAATGATTAAATAATAATTAAAATTAATAAATTCTGATAATCTCTTAGTATTTTTTATAATTAAAATAGTCTTTGTTAAAAGTTGACATTAATTTAATTTGATACTAGAAAAAATAATCTTGTAATTTATGTACAATTATCTTTCTGTAAAGTTAATATTTTGTCAGATGATAATTAAATCAAAATTTTTAATTATTATATAAAAATAATTTACGTGAAATATACATTTAAAATTAAAAATAAAAAAATAAAAAATAAAAATCAAACCAAACACATCCTAAACGTTTTAAATTGATCTCTCAACAGTAAATCAAATTATTTATCCGTCAGTAAAACGATACACATCACAAATCAATTTATATTATATGTCATTATCATTTATGAATGGAGGAGTTGAAGGTAGGACATGGTCTTTGTCTTTGATAAGCCATACATGTGAATTGGAGATGAGCATACCCATTAAAAATAATTCTAAGGTATTTTGTAAGTAATTTTGTACTTATTTAGATGTTATTAAATTGATAAAAAATATTTTTTAATAATTTTTTTATTTTTTAGTATGTTTAATAAATTTTTAGTAATAAAAATAAAACACTAAAAAAAATATCTTTTTTGAGAAGTTAAGATTTATATTTTAAAAGATTTTTTTTTGAAAAAAAATATATTTTTTATGTAATAAATAAATAAATGAGTATTTTTATATGGTTATACCCAAATATAATTGATAAATAAAAAGATCTTTTTGTATGAGATATTTAAACATAAAATTATTTTTATTTTTCTATAAAATATTTAAAAAAAATAACTTAAAAAAAGATCTTTTCATAGAAACTCACCCAAACAAATCGTTAATACTTTTTACTCTCTAATTTATTAATTTTTTTATGTTAACATTATAAATTTATCATATTTATTGTTTAAATTTAAATATTAATAAAATAAAAATTAATCTCAAACTAACCCATATTATTGAGAAAAAATTAAATAGATTATACAAAATAAGAGTATTTATTTTCTCATAAAGTACAAAAGAGATTATCTTTAGTTACTAAATTTATATAAAGTATATAGTATTATGATTAAACTCTCTCTCTCTCTCTCACTTATCTTCTACTTGTATAAAAATCGTAGGTTTTAATCCCATGTGGCATATTCTTTTCTTTTAATTCCAAAAAAAAATTAAAAAAAAAGGAAAACGAGAAAAGAAAGAGTTTTTCAATCCTTCCTTGCATTATAACATTAAGAATATATACCCATTTTGGTCCTCAAAAAATTTTAAATCAGACATTTTAATCCTTAACTAAAATTAATTACTTGATTGGTTCCTAACAATTAATTTCGTCAGTCATTTAGGTCCTTGACTCCGTTAACTCTAACGGAAGACAAAATGGTTCCTGAAAACTCTAACATGGGACAAAATGATCCCTGACAACTCTAACAAGGGATAAAATGATCCCTAACCCCTTTATTCGAAAACGACAATGTTCTTCCCAATTTTTATCATATCTCGCATAACCTTAACATTCATACTCTCCTTCTTCACCTGCACAGTCTTCTTTTCCATCTTTTTCTTCCTCCTCTTTAGCTCCAAAATTAAGCCATGGTGTAATTGTCACACGTGTCGCACCTACTTCAACATGTCATGGACCACACACTTCCTAAATCTTTGTGACTGGTACATCCACCTCCTCTGCACTTCACCCACCAAAAGCATCCACTTTCACGTCTTTGATAACATCATCTCCAACCCCGACAACGTCCACGACATCCTCAAGACCAAGTTTCACAACTACTCTAAGGGCACGCCTTTCCCCACTCTCTGTTAAGCAATATAGATTGTTGGACATTAGGACATCATGAGAAGATTCTCCTTCGACATCATATGCAACTTCTCATTTGAAATAGACACCGAGTGCTTCATTCCTTCCTTTTCGAAGTCTTAACTAATGACTTACTGTCTGGATTCATAGGATCCATCAAAAACGACAACTAGTTTAGAGACATAGGCATTAGTTTCCTAAGTATGAATTGGTTGAGAACAAGTTAATGATTTTTTTTCTTTTTTTTAGATAATTACATCTCCACCCAATTCCAAACAAAGTGAGCATAGTTCCAGAAAATAGTAACAAAAACAGAACAATAACTACAAAGAAAACATAAAAACTAGCATAAAGCAACAAACAGGGAGCAAAAAAATATAATGATTTTAGCTCCTCCAAAGACACTTCAAGATGAACCCGATCAGTTATACAACATCAAATTATGATCATTCTCCTTCCAACTTTTACTCTGCAGAATTATTGTCCTTTTTCATAGATCAGTAAATCATGCATCAAAGATCAACTTCATATGTCTTCTTATTCACCTTAGACTTGATATTTGCACTCATAAGTACATCAATTACTCCTATATTGTCGATCTTGACACCATCAATTTGTGCATTCTACAACTTTCTCCTTTAACTTCTCTAATACAAATACTCTATTATTAAAAACAATGTTATTTCTACATCTCCATGTGCATCATATTACAGAAAAAAATAACACCATCCAACACTTCCTTCATATCTTTCCTTATCTTTCTATCCATCCACACCACAAAGCATTCTTTGGTGGTTCCTGGCCAAACCCAAATCACACTTCAATCCACCAAGATTGATCCCCACAACTTTCATATACGATCACATGAAAAAAACAAGGGATGTACCGTCTCCAATCTATCCTTACATAAGACACAAAAGGATTCCGCTTCTGGTACAATCTTAAACTTACATAATCTATCTCTAGTATTTAATCTTTTTAAAATTACAAATCACATCAGCAACTCAACCTGTGGAGGATTTTTTTCTTATGAACATTAAATTTATAGAGTGTGCATTGTGTAGTTTGAAGTTACAGTCTTAGATTGTTAATGTTATGCGAGATATGATGGAAATTGGGAGAGAACAGTGTCATTTCCGAACAGAGGAGATCAGGGACCATTTTGTCCCCTGTTAGAGTTGTCAAGGATTATTTTGTCCTCCGTTAGAATTAACGGAGTAAGGGATCTAAGTGACTGACGGAGTTAATTGTTAGGGACTAATTGAGTAATTAATTTTAGTTGGGGACTAAAGTGTCCAGTTTAAAATTCTTTGAGGATCAAAATGTGTATATACTCTAACATTAATTGCGTGAGAGTCTCTCTCTCTCTTGTTGTGTCGCTCTCACACCCAAACCCAAATTCTTCAACCCCGTTTTCCTTTCTCCAGTTTGTATTTCTCTTTAAGTTTGGTTATTCCTCAATGTTGTGGGTCTGGTCTTTATCTCTAGCAGACTTTGTGTGATGCGCTCTCTCCCGGTCTCTCCTAAATTCTAAGTTCTCAATCTCGGTATTCACATTTTGGTTTGTATTTATTTTCAATCGTCGCCATTTTTTCTAATTTTCGTTATTTCATTCAATTTGACGACAAGAAGACTAATTTGATTGTGTTTATTATGGCTCCCGTCATGAAAGATACAAAGTGGAAAAGAAAATTCAATAGAACCAATCCTAAATAAGTATTGTTAATGTTTGTTCCGTTGTTGGTTACTCTATCTTCTTTTTTAATCTAACTCGTGTTTTAGGGTAAATTGAACAAAATAATTAGGATTTAGGGTTTTTCAATTTTGAGATGTAAAAATTGTAAAGATAATAAGTTGATATAAAATTTAAGGTATTGGATATTTAGATTTAGGTGTTCTATGTGCTATTTGTGTGGTGCTGTCAGATTTTCATGATTTAAGTGTTCAATGACAATTTGAAAGTAATGAGGATATCTAATTAAAATTTAGGATAGACGACCTCTATAGTTAATTATCTTAAATTTAATGTTCTCCTTGAGAATGAAAAGGATGCTCGAAGACTCATAAGGGAGGCACAACATTACACGTTGGTCCATAATATCCTATATAAAAGAGGGATATCAACACCTCTTTTAAAGTGCATTCTGACATCTAACACAAAGTAGGTCCTAGAGGAAGTAAACAATGGCATATGTGAAAACATTTGGGAGCTCGATCACTAGCCAAGAAGGTGATTCGGCTCAATTTTTTTTGGCCAACCTTACAAAGGGAAGCGGCCGAGTTTGTTAAAAAGTGTTTACCTTATCAGAAACATGTCAACTTCCATGTTGCACCCTCTGAAGAGATTATTAGCATTATCTCGCCATGGCCATTTGCAAAATGGGGCTTTGATCTCCTCGGACCATTTTATAAAGTTCCGGGACAAGTCAAATACCTTATAGTAGGGATTGACTATTTCACTAAGTGGATCGAGGCGGAGTCACTAGCAACTATCACTGGCCAAAGAAGTAAAAAATTCCTCTACAAGAACATTATCACAAGGTTTGGCCTTGATAAAGCACCAATTCACATCGGTGAAACATCCTTAGGCCAACGGACAAGTTGAAGCAGTAAACAAAGTCATACTAACTGGGCTGAAACGCCAACTACAAGAAGTAAAGGGAGCACGGGCAGACGAGCTCCTTCAAGCCTTATGAGCATATCGGACAACTCCTCATTCCACAATAGGGAAGTCACCTTTCCAACTTGCCTATGGAATGGAAGCCATGATTCTCATAGAAATCACTGAAGAATCGCCCCGGGTTATATTCTACAATGAAGGACTAATACCCGGGCACACAAAGAAGAGCTCAACCTCCTCCCTGAAGTTCGAGAATAAGCTCAGATTAGAGAGGAAGGACTAAAACAGAGGATGTCCCCGAGATATAATCAAAAGGTGATCAAAAGAAGCTTCGCTACCAACGACCTCATACTGATCCGAAATGATATTGGAGTCTAGAAGTCAGGCGAAAGGAAGTTAGCAGCAAATTGGAAAAGACCCTACAAGATTATTGAGATCTTAGAGAAATGTTACTATAAAGTGCCCGACCTGTAAGGACGGGAGCTCCCGAGGTCTTGGCACGCATGTAAACTAAAGAAGTATTATAGTTAGGAAGTAAGCCTTGTTCCTTAGTGTACTCTTTTTTTCAACCTTAAGATTTTTTCTTAAAATGGGTTTTTCCTAAAAGGGGGTTTTAACGAGGCACCACAACAAGGGCTAAGGGCAAACAAAACTGTTAGTAGTAGGTTTATGTAAAGGAATTTCTTATCCATTAATAAAAATTCCATTTTCTCTTAAAGAAAAGTTTCATATAAAATGCATTAATTTAAACTCGACAAACCGCAAAAATCATTACCCGACCTAAAATGAAGCGACGTGGTACAAATTAATGTAACAAGTTATGTAAACAACTCGTGAAAACTGACCTCAATTATAAGGCGGAATAAAAACGAAGTGTAGAAGTAACTTCACAAAGTCTAACTACACGAAGTCGGAACTTCAAAAGGAAATCCATATAAACGAATTCATTTCTTAAATTCGGCAAAGAAACTGCATCGAAAATGTTGCTAATGTAAACCTCGGATGATTAGTAAATAATTAACCAATAAATTAATTATTATTCAAAGGAATTAGAAAATTAAATTTGATAATTTAGAAAGGTAAAAATAATTAAAATATAAATTTTGACATTAATTTTAAAGGTTTTGAGCCCAAAAATGGGCCAACAGGCCAAACCGATTAGACCGAACCCAAGGCCCAACATATAAAGCATGCAATGTCAGCCTCCTTCCCTTTATAATTGAAGGAACACGTTGGATTGAGGAGAAGGGTGAAATCAAAGAACCCTAACCCTTGCTTCAATTTCAATCCCATGTAACTTTCAATCTGGAGCTCCAATTGACGAGCCGTCAGCAGCCACATATTTGTCTTAGAATTCTATACAAAACCTACTAAACAATTTGGTAAGAAAATTGAATTTTTTCACCAAGCCTTCCCCTTTTTTAGTTTCAAAAAATCTAGGATTTTGTGTATTGAGAAATTGAATAATTTTGATAGTTTAGGTAAACTCTAGCTGCAGATAATCACTCGATTTTGCCCAATTGTCCATGGATAATGATAAGGAACTTGAAACTCTTGTGAATTCTTTAATTATATGACGTTAGGTATTAAATTTGTGAATATGGATGTAATGATGTGAATTAGGTGGTATATGTGTAAATTGGAACCAAAATTGGTGACATTGGAAGCTTGAGTTGAGTGTTGGGTGCTGAAAATTCTTGTGGTGGAGGCTTGAAGCTTGTGAATTAAGGAATTTGAGACGTTCTAGGCATTAGGAAGGAATCGGCCAAGATATGGTTTTAGTTTCTCGTAGATAATGTGTAATGTACGTGAAAATGTAGGCTAGTCAACCGTAGGATAAGTTGGATTACGTAAACTTGATAAGGTTTAGTGAGTCTTTATGTAAATATTGAACTTGTGATGTGAATGTAATGAATTATTGATATTGATGCAAATTGATGATGAGATTTGATAATGAATATGAGTTATGATAATGATATATGGATGAATTATGAATAATGTTGTTTTGATTATGAATTGTTTGGATTGGAATTGATGAAATTGGATATTGGTGTGTTGTGGAAGGGATGGAGAAGATATAGATATGGTTTGAACACAATTGATGTTGTTTTGGGGTGTGAGACTGGTTTAAAATTGAAAATTTGGAAAATAGAGGTTTTGAACTCTTTTGGTAAAAACTTGACTTTTAACCAACTTCGATGGTCCCAAACATGAGTCTCAGATTTTAGATTTGAGTAGATTTTCTTTCAAAACGAAGATAATTTCAAGAGATTTAAATCGGTTTAAATTTTGTGGAAATCAAAATTTTGTAGAGGGAGTTATGGATGTTGGAAGTTAGGTACAGAAAATTGAATTTGGCTAAGTTATAAAGAACTTGAAATTCTGGTGTGCGTGCGTACGCATGCTATCATGCACACGCACATACCAGAGTGTGTGTTTGAGCTCGTGCATACGCACGAGGGGGTGTGCGTAGGATTTGGAAGTTGTGCGTACGCATACTATGAAGCGTACGCATAGGCTGGGAAAGATGTTTGGTGTGTACGTATGCATAGTATTGATACGTACATGCAACATCCTGTTTTACATTAAAACTCTGCTTTTTACTGTTTGACCTTTCCGACAAGCATGTAAAGCTCCGAAACCACTCTTTTGATAAAAATTCACTAATTTAGAACCATCAGCTATTTTCTAAGTTTTCCAAACCTCTAAAAACTTTGTTTAAGGTTCATTAGTTAAGTTTTGGGTTACGAAGTAAGGATTATTGAGTGAAAGAAGATAAAATTAGTATCGGAGGAGTTTAAAGAGGGGATAATTTATTTGATGAGATAATGAATGTGATGAACGAGGCAATTTTGAGAACAATGCAATGTTGATGGATGAGATATGACGAGATATGATGATGGTAATGATGAGAATTATGTGTTTGAGCAATGAATATTAAGAGGTAGTGTTATGATGGGAAGAATGTGGATGATTATGTGATGATTGAAAGTGATTATGAGAACTATGATTGTGATTGTGAAATGAGACTGTATATTTTGTTTCATTTTTGTTGCATCACTTAATCTCTGTTTGTAAAGTGTGTCGGACACTATATCCCATGAGTGTGGCGGGCACTATATCCCAAGATTGTGGAACACTTTATCCCGGAAAATGTAGCGGCACTATATCTCATGAGTGTGACGGGCACTATATCCCAAGAGTGTGACGAGCACTATATCCCAAGAGTGTGGATGCATGTCAGAGAGATGAGATCCGAGTTAGCTACTGGGTGTGTCAGGTTCTGGCAAAGTAACCGACACGTGAGCTCACAGCCAGTAGGACAGGCATGCATCATGTGCATTTGTATGATTTATTTAAGTATGTAATTTGTTTTAGTTTTTCTAAGTGCTTATCTGTGACTAACTGCTATCTGATTTACTTGCTAAAAATGCTATCTATATCTGTATTTTTCTTGTCTTTTATTTGTCATTGTAACTGAGAGATCCTTCGTGTGGTGGAGGCGTGACGAGGGTTGTTTCCCGGTAATTCAGAGGGTTAGGAGGAGATAGAAGGCAGGGTGTTAGGTTAAAGATGGATATATGACCTAAATAACTTAGACAACCACCCTAACTTATGGTTTAGTATATTTCATTAAGTTTTAATCTAAGTGTCGGAGTTATAGGATTGCCTTTGGCTTTTTCGGGACCTTATACATTATGTACGTTGGCACTTTTATCATACTAAGAACTCCCAGTTCTCATTCCATATATATATATATTGTTGTTTTCAAATGCAGGACGCAAGGCACCGCACTGAGCATTCTGGAGACTCTTGGAAGAGAAGAACTATCTTGGGACTTGGTATTTGTATTTTGTTTATGTTTATATATGTATATAGATTCTCCATCATGTATATATTATGTTTTGTCCCTCTTAGAGGTTGACTTGGAGAAACATGTGTTTTGTCATATATTTTGGGTTACTCTTTGGGATTATATATATATATACACTATACATATGGATACTCTGGTCGGCCTTTGCTTCACAGGCCGAGCCTAGAGCTTGTTATTTGTATCTTTGGAACTCTGATCTTATATATACATTATCTTTTCCGCTCGATCTTATCTACCTTTCTACATTGACCCGATCAAGAGTGATGCACTTTTCTGTTGGTGTTTCGTTTAACTTTTTCTTCAAGGCTCCTAGATAATTCCCTTTTTTTTCAATATACCTATATACGTTTTTTTTTTTCTTTTAGAGGTCATAGCACCTCGCCACCTTTGATTTACATTCTAGGCGTAAAACTCTGTGTGGTTGGGTGTTACAACTAAGGTATAACACCAAACTAAGCAGACGTTTAAAAGCTAATTCCAACTTCTAAAAAGACCTAGCTTCATTATTTAAAGAGAAGAAAGGCTCTTCAAATTTCAAAAGTTATATGAATACGACTTCAAAAAGATGTTAAGACTACAATTGTTATAAAGTAAAGTGTTTGAAAAACTACTAGCTATTACAAAAATAATTTGTTCAAAGACCCACAAGTCGGGCCATCCAAAACACCACAAAAGTAAAAACTACAAAGAATTTTGAAGAAGGGCCAAGCAATGAGTTAAGATCTTCCACAGTAATGACGTCTTTGCCTTGGGTAGGAGGGGTCGAAGGATGGATATAGACCAGCACAGTAGGAATGGCACCAAGAGGCGAAGGAGGGGTTTGACATCAACTACCTCGGGATGAGACCTAAGAGCCTGAGAAGTTTGACCGACTCTAGTATTCGAAGAATTCGGGTCGGATAAAGGTCATTCATCATCATTCTCGGGGACTGGGACGATCTTCCTATCAACCACTATGTTGTCATGGCTGAACAAAGAGAGATCGACCCCGGGAGCAAGGACTTTGACTTGAGCCTTCAAGTTGTTGAACATTTCGTACATCCCTTCGACTACGGACTCTTTAAGTGTGGCGTATCTTCCTGGAGATTAATCTTCTTCCCATAAACTCGGTGTAACTCTCCTCCGCCCTCTTTTTTACCCCCTCTTCCATGGTCGCAACCGCCTCGGCCTTTTTTACCTGGGACCAAGCTTTTCCCAGATTGGATGCCAGTCTAGCTTTCTCTTCCTCCAGCTCCTTCTTTATCTCTTTCAGTATCTCCACCTCAGCTTGGGCGGCTACCAAATAGTTGTGAGTAGCGTTTAGGGGAGTCTTCTGCAACTCCTTAGCCAAGGACGTGCATACTCCAGCTATCCAAATTTCATTTCGGGATATAAACTGGAGATGATTCTAAATAGCCACATCATCCATGCTAATATATCTTTGAGGGAGAATGTTTCTTTCGCTCCAGGAAATCCCATCAAACCCTTTATCGTAGATACTTCCTTCTTCAATACCTTTTTTTTCCTTTTGGGAGGAGGTTCTAATGATGAAGGAGAAGGAGGAATAACCGAGCTTTTTGGAGGGGAGTCAGGGGGGATCAACCGACTTGTGGGAGTATGTTTGATTTTCTTTTAGGACAAAGTCCCCAAGTCCGATTTCTTTGGGAAAGATCAAGCAGAATTACCCCTGGTTTCTTTCTCTTGGATACTTTGGGCCACAACAATTTTTATGGTTTGTGCAGTTGCTTCATTGCTGCAGACTTCAGAGCCATGTTCTCTGCAAACAAAAATAAAAAGCACCTTAGTTAAACAAATCACAATTAAAAAACATAAAGCTAAAAGGTCAGAAAGCTACCTAACTCGGACTGAAGCTGACTGGGGTCCCCTAGAAACTTTTTAGTATCCAAGTGAGAAGCCGGGCCCCAACTCTCTTCCAACACGTCTACAAAACACTTCTCAAGCTTGTCTAGGGCATCTACACTATACTTGGTTATTACGGGTTTTTCTTGCCAATATAACGGAAAGGAAGGTTCATCGTTCTCATCCATATAAAAAGTTCGGACACCCTTTACAACCTGAACTTTGAAGAAATAATTTTTGAAGTTATGGAAATATTCATCAAAAATAGAAAAAACCTTCCTACCCTGAACAGCGCGAAAAGAAAATCAAGACGACTTCCTTTTTGAAGATCCAGATTTGGTCAGGACAAAAAGGTGAAAAAAGACCTTAAGAGAAGGTCGGACATTAAGTTCTTGGCACAAACGTTGGTACACTTTGAGGAAAGCCCAAGAATTCGGGTGAAGTTCGGTAGGAGCGACGTTACGAGTCCAGAGGATGTTCGTTTAAAAGTCAGAAAAAAGGAGTTTAATACCTAATTTTGTAAAAAAGTAATCATATGCATAGAAAAAGGGGTGTTTCGAGTTGTCTAAAGGAGGAAGCACGCTTTCTCCTCAAGGTCTGACACTACCAACTCATAATTCCGCTAATCTTTCCGATTTTCACATATCCTATGGTGTCTACGTAATACATCAATATATTCTTTGTCAACTACGGGAACAGGGAGAAAGACAATACTATCTACCCAAGATAACAAAGAAGGCGGGACCTTTGATGACATGTTGACAATTACATACTGGGACATAAAAGCTACACCTACAAATACAAAATAAGCAAGTCATCATAAAAGAACTCGGACACCAGTAAAGCAAATCGGGTAAAAGAAACTAAAATACAAAATATAATTTGAAAACATCTTTTTCAAAACCAAAAAGTGCAGAAATGGTATCTCTCCTGCACTAACAGCAGCGACACCATTTGGGACAACATAAACACATTCATCAAGTCACAAAAGACTACAGTCTTTTAAAACTCCAGAAACATAGTTCAAACATATCAAAGGAATGACAAAAACCAGTTTCACCAAGGAGTTCTTTATTAGAAGACAAAGCAACAACAGCCAACAATTTTTCAAAGAAAAGGTTTCAAAGATAAAAACAAAACCAACAATATGAAGAACCTCTACTATTACCCAAAAGGTCGCCTTAATGCAAACAGATTAAAAAAAACTAACAAATAGTTACGCAAAAAGGAGCCAATAGTCAACAGTACCAGTCTTGATGAAGAATTCGAATAAGAAAAGGGGCACATCAAGCAGCAAAGACACAGACGATCCTCTTCACCAAACGCTCTTTCGAATGAGTCAAGATAAATAAAATCTTGAAAAACCCCAAACGATAGTGAAACAAACAAAGAGAGGGAATTTTTGCGAAGAAGGGAGCAACGGAAGCTTTTCATAAATAGGAAAAGAAGAAGAAGAAGAGCATGAAACGTTTTTATAAGAGAAGAAGGGCAAAATAGTCCTTTTATCCCCTCTTTAAAGACGTGTGCGAATCCCTAGGGAACTGCAGCGAAACGTGCGCCCCTCATAAAGAGGCAACATTCAAATTTTAAAACACATCGAGTACCCGACCTCTTGAAGGCGGCGTACCCGACATTGAAACCGAAACCACAAAATGCTTGAACCCGACCTCTTGTAAAACTCGGACTCAAGCAGAGGCACTATTCATAACTTGGCCTAAATCGCATAAAAGCCAAGCCCAGTAACGGAAAAACGCCCAATCCAAAGAGGTGGCCTCCACCATATATCCAACCTCTTTGAAGAGGTCGAACACAACCAAGGTAGTTCAGCTGTACTTGTCCAAACAAGTAACTGCCTTTGCGGATCTCTCCAACTATCTCTATCTTCCCCAAAAAGATAGATCCCAACAACTGATAAAGGGAACGAGTATCCATCAATAAATGTGCAATGGAACTATTTCAACAAAGGTGGTTATCATAAATACACTGACACCCTTCAATTATGTACACGTTCTAATATACTAAAACCTTTGCTAACTTAAATATCAGAGTCGCTTACAGATACCACCCCCCACTTCCTCACGAGGTACTCAGACGGCGGCACCTCGGCACTCGAATAGGTCGAACGCTGCCTCAGAAGGAATCTGAATCTCACGTCCAGACCCAAATCAACGTTTCAAGTAACCCTCGAAATATTATTATTATATATTATTATTATTATTATTATTATTATTATTATTATTATATTGGCAATTAAAACAATGATAATAACATTAATAATTGTAATAATAAGAATAATAGTAATAATAATTTTAATAATCAAAATAACACTAATACTAATTATAACAATAATAATGATAATAGAGATATTATAATAATAACAGCAACGATAATAATGACACTAATGAAAACAATAACAGCAATAATAATTAGGTGAAATAATAATTACAACAATAATAAGAAAGAGCAGTATAATACTAATAGACAAAAAAAGACAAAAAAAAAAACAATATAAAAACAAAGGTTATTTCACGAATAATATTAGCTATGATTATTGTTAAAAATAAGAGACTAAACTGCAGAAAGGATTTGTGTGTAGTTGTCTAGAATGATACAATATAAAATGATATTTATAAGTACTAAAAGAATCGTAATAATAAAGACGTAATATCCTATAATAAATATCCAAATATGCTAATTGATCCTAATTGATTCTAATTATATTCTAACAACTATAAGATTAACTTATATTTAAATTTGTCCCAACTCCTAATTACTATAATTTAATATTTACAAATCGATCCTATATTTAAGTACATTTATTTATTACTTGATCCTTTAAAGTTCAGATTTTTTTTTTTTTTTAAACCGAAGAAAGCTCCATGATATTCAACACAAACTTTGAATGGGTCACTGGTAAACCAAATCGAATGATAAGAATGGATTTTTTTTGTTTTTAATTATGATTTTGAACAAGCCTTCCACTTGTGCACTATATGACAACATGCATGCCTAAATATAAATTCTCTAAGACAAAATATACCATTTCTTTATAAAGGAAAAATGATAAGAGATTAAGAACTAATCTATCTAATCTAATATTCTAAATCATCAAAAATCAATCAGTTCTTTTAGTTAGGTACTACTATGTTTCAAATGAAAATTCTAAATACCAGTGTCACTCAAATTAATCTAATTGATATAATTCATAAATCACAAAACACTAGTTCACAAATTTATTATTTGACAATTTACTTTGCATTACCATAACACAACATCCGCAGTAGCACTTTGGAAAGCATCAGACATTGAACTTCCAGGTTCGAATCCTGGCTGCGGAAGTTTTATTTTGATGTTTAAATTATTGTTATGGATTTTAGTTTTAAGTTATTGTTACGACGAACAAGGCCACAAAATGAATGACTCAAAAACCAAAACGAATGGTAAGAATGCACATTTTAAGTATATTAAATTTTTTTAAAGGAACAAAATCATCCAAAATGCCAGAGGGTTGAAGTCCAATATTATTATTATTTTTAGCGAAAGAAATTTAGATGAGATTGTAGTCAAGATGAAAGTTACGTAATATGAAGCATAAAATTGTAATGCATTATTATTAGCTCCTAGAATCTATGAAATAGTGTTTATTTTTAAAGATCGAAATTATATTAAATATTGCATTTATAAACACAATTTTTTTTTAAGTTAAAAATAAGACTGAAATCCAAAATTTTTAGGTAACAAAAATTTCAATCACTTTAAAATTTCTAAAAAATAAAAAACACAAAGAATTAAAATTTGTAAAAACAGAGCATAAAATTTTAATAATATCTTTTTTTTAATATTCTCACTCAACTGTTCAAATTTTAAGTCTAATTCCATCTTGTCTTTCCTCTCAAACCATATTCCTCTCTCCGGCAAAACTGAAAGGCCTAAGTACATTGAAACTTCAGAAAGCAGCGAGAAATCTTGAGTTCCTATTGTGGCAATGACAAAAGAAATAAAACAAAATGGACCAGGGTGCCTCCAAAGGAAGGTTATGATGCTAAAAATCTTGCCATAGAGAGGAGGATAAACAAGATAAAAAATGGCCTTTTTACTTTGAGGTGTCTAGTGCTGAAGATAACCAAGGTCGACCTAACAATTTAGCTCCAGGGCATGCATATCATAGTTTTGATTCTTGATTTTTCTTAGATCTAATCTGCTGAATCTTTTTTAGGGCTGATGGATAGAGCATCAATTCTTACAGATGGATAGAACATACCACAATCGATTTTGTCAACAAGTAAAGAACAAGGAAGAGTCAGAATTCTCCTTATTAAGCTCAATCGATTCTGATGATGATTCTTAGAGAGAAGAGAAAAGGGAAAAGGAGAATGAAATTAGAGTTTATTGTTTTTAATTAATAAAAATATTTAAATAATTTTGATTGTTTTAGTCTTTATGCTGTTATTTTGTTTTTTTTTAATTAAGAAAAATATTTAAATAATTTTGATTTTTCTTAGTTTTTATATTATTTTAGTTATAATATTTTTTTTCAATATTTTCTTCTCTTGTTTGATTTTTTTTTCATTCTCTTTTCTTATTATAATCATCGTCGTTTTTTTCATTATCTCTTTTTTATATGTTTTAAAAATTATAGTTATATAAATCGTGCTAGGGGAATGTGATTTATATAATATATTAACCATTACACCCTAAAACGATTTATGCATGAATGACTTCTGAGCAATAACACATAAATCGTTCTAAGGTTGCCAACTTTATTAATTGTATGTAAATCGTTTCAGGTTAGGAGGATTTACGTGGTTTCAGGCAAAGCCACAAGACCCTGCCACGATTTATGTGTAAGTTATAACCCCAGCACCCTATCACGATTTATTTGTCAGCTATAATCCCTAACATCCTGCCATGATTTATGTTCGAATATCACACCTTAAGACCCAACCATGAGTTACCCATAACTCTTAACGTTACACACAAAAACATACAAAAACCTCCATTTTCACTCTATCTAAGCATTTAGTGATAAGGTTAAAGAGAAAGAGAGCCCGCAGCGATGCGAAAGAGGCATTGAGTGACCGCATCTGGCATTAAGAATATCAAATTAAATAAAAACAATACTAAAAGAGAATACTAAAAAATTATAATTAAAATTTTGACACATAATTTTGTTTAATAATTTAAATTTTATATATTTTTTACTTAAATTTATATTACTCAAAAATACATGAATTTATATTAAGCAAAATTATTTTTTTTTCAACATTTTTTGCTCTTAATTTAAAAAAATAAATTATATGTTAAAATTTAGTATCTTTTATTTAATTTGATCTTTCAATTGAAATAAATAATTTATATTATAAACAAATGACAATAGTAAGTAAAGTACATACTAATTTAAGAATATACAGTGAAAATATACAAAGTTAAAATAAAAAAATAACAAATTTTTGTTTATAGAAAATATGTATAAATAAAAATAATTAAAAAAAATTATATGAACAATGAATATTAAAAATTTTATATTAATTTTTTTTATAAATTTTAAATCCTAAATTTTCTCTTAATATTTTAATATTAAAAAATTTTAATTTTATTTAATTTTAATATTCTCTTTTAATATTTTTTTATTTAATTTGATCTTTATAATGGAATAAGTAATTTATATTAGAGCCAATGAGTTATAATTCAAATGGCATAGTCTCCCATATTCAATTAAGAGGTTGCGGGTTCTGAGTCTCCTATCTTTGGTAAAAAAAAAAAGTAATTTATATTATAAATAAATAACAATAGTAAGTAAAGTACATATTAATTCAAGAATATACCGTAAAAATATACAGAGTCAAATAAAAAATAACAAATTTTTGTTTATAAAAAATTTGTATAAATAAAAATAATTAAAAAACTATATAAATAATAAATATTAAAAATTTTATATTATGCAAAATTATATTTTTTAACAACTTTTTGACTATTTTTTTTAAAAAAATTAATCTATATATTAAAATTTAGTACTCTTTTGATTATAATTTGTCAGTACTCTTTTTTTATTTAATTTGGTCTTTCTAACGGAATCAATAATTGAAATTATAAAAAAGTATATTTTTATATTTTAAGTTAAAATTTAAATAGATATAATTTAAATTAAAAAATTAATTAAAATTTTTAATTTAAAATTTAAATAGATATAATTTAATTAAATTTAAAATTTAAATTATCTCTATCTAAATTTTAACTTAAAAAATAAAAATATACCTTTTTTATAATTTCAATTATTGATCCTATTAGGAAGACTTTTTTTATTTCAATTATTTTTATTTATACAAATTTTTTATAAAAGAATTTGTTATTTTTTATTTGACTTTGTATATTTTTACGGTATATTCTTGAATTATTTTTATTTAATTTGATATTCTTAATGTCCATTCTCCCACTGCTGTATGCCAGATGCGGTCACTCAATGCCTTTTTCGCATCGCTGCGGGCTCTCTTTCTCTCCAACCTTATCACTGAATGCTTAGATAAGGTGAAAATAGAGGTTTTTGTATGTTTTTGTGTGTAACGTTAAGAGTTGTGGATAACTCATGGTTAAGTCTTAGGATGTGATATTCGAACATAAATCATGGTAGGATTGGGGATTATAGCTGACAAATAAATCGTGGTAGGGTGCTGGGGTTATAACTTACACATAAATCGTGGCAGGGTCTTGTGTTTTTGCCTGAAACCACATAAATCCTCCTAATCTGGAACGATTTACATATAATTAATAAAGTTGGCAACCTTAGGACGATTTATGTGTTATTGCTCAGAAGTCATTCATGCATAAATCGTTCTAGGGTGTAATGGTTAACATATTATATAAACCACATTCTCCTAACACGATTTATATAATATTAGGATTAGGGTATTTACGTATCAAAAATTGATTTAGGGGATTTGAGTAATTTTAGAACTTGTTTAATTTATTTAAGTAAAAAAGCCTTATATCTATTTAAATTTTAACTAAAAAAATAAAAATATATTTTTTTATAATTTCAATTATTAATTTTATTAATAAGATTAAATTAAATTAAAAAAATACTAACAAATTATAATAAAAGAATACTAAATTTTAATACATAAATTTAAGTTTTTTCTTAAAAAAAGTCCAAAGATGTTAAAAAATATAATTTTGAATAATATAAATTTATGTTGTTTTGAGTAACATAAATTTAAATTTTTATGAAATTTTTAGTATTCGTTCATATGATTTTTTTAATCATTTTTATAGATGCATATTTTTTATAGAATTTTTTTTGTCATTTTTTTATTTGACTTTGTATTAATTTTAATTATTTTTTATAATTTTAATTATTAATTTCATTAAAAAACCAAATTAAATAAAAAAATACTGACAAATTATAATAAGAAGGGTACTAAATTTTAATATATAAATTTAAGTTTTTTTTTTAAAGTCAAGAGGTGTTAAAAAATATAATTTTACATAATATAAATTTATGTGATTTTAAGTAACATAAATTTAAGTTTTTATAAAATTTGTAGTATTTCTTGCTCATGTAATTTTTTTAAATAGCTTTTATGAATTCATATTTTTTTATAATTTATATATTAAAAAATGACAAAGAAAAATTCTATAAAAAATATGCATCGATAAAAATTATTTAAAAAAAATTACATGAATAATGAATACTAAAAATTTTATAAAAACTTAAATTTATGCTATTTAAAATCACATAAATTTATATTATGCAAAATTATATTTTTAACGCCCTTTGAGATTTAAAAAAAACAACTTATATTTATGTATTAAAATTTAGTAATCTTTTTATTATAATTTGTTAGTATTTTTTTATTTAATTTGATTTTTTTAATAGAATTAATAATTAAAATTATAAATAAATAATTAAAATGTATACAAAGCCAAATAAAAAAAGACAAAAAAAATTTTATAAAAAATATGCATCAATAAAAATGATTAAAAAAATATATGAACAACGAATATTAAAAATTTCGTAAAAACTTAAATTTATGTTACTTAAAATATGAATTTATATTATGCAAAATTAATATTTTCTAACACCTTTTGACATTTTTTTTAAGAAAAAATTTAAATTTATGTATTAAAATTTAGTACTCTTTTTATTATAATTTGTTAGTATTCTTTTTTTAATTTAATTTAATCTTATTAATAAAATTAATAATTAAAATTATAAAAAATATATTTTTATTTTTGAAGTTAAAATTTAAACAGATATAATTTAAATTAAAATATTATAAATAAAAGTACCATATTATACATAAATCGTGCCAAACTTGAGAGGGTTTATTTTAAACGTTAATCGTTCCAAGCCTTTGTGTTTTAGCTCAAAATCACGTGAATCCTTATAGGGTGGGACGATTTATACGTTATCTATAATCCTGTGTGTCCCGCAACGATTTACTCTTTATCCTCCTAGGCTATCTATGCATAAATCGTTTCTGGATGACATGGTTAACATATTATTTTTTTTTTGAAAGAAAGCTCAACACTACAAGTGGAGCATAAAGACGTCTGACCATAAGAACAAATAAAAATAAACGAACAAAGAAAGACAACCACCTAACTAAGAACAAGGATAACCCATTGTCATCTCCGGCATAGCCATCAACAACAAAAGGGATCTACACCAATCCACTCCCTGTAATTCATAAAGCACCTGTTGATTATCTCCTCAATCCTACTGCCTTTATTCTGGAAAATTCTTCTGTTCCTTTCCAACCAGATGTTCCAAATTATAGCACAAAAGCACACCATCCACCTCTTACACTCCTCCTTCCTAGTATGTAACTCAGTCCAGCTTAGAAAATGCTCCTTTAAGGTACCCGGGTAAGACCATTGCCTACCAACATAAGACATCCAAGCACACCAAACCTGCCAAGAAAATCTACAGACAAGAAACAAGTGGTGCCCATTTTCAACACCTTCATTACACAAAGCACAAAGATTATCTTGTTGGTTGATGATTCCAAGCCGTCCTAGTCTCTCTTTAGTGTTGATCCTGCCAGTCAAAGCAAACCAGACAAACAATTCCACTCTTGGAGGCACTAGGCCTTTTCAAATAGACTTGGTAAAGCTATAGCTTGTGACTTCCTCTGGGGCCAATTCCGCTTGCAGCACCTGCACAAAGGAGTTAGTTGAAAAAACACCTTGATTATCATATTTCCAAACCACTCTATCCTCTCTACCATATGCAAGTTTAACCAGCCTTAATGTATCATGCAGCTGGTTTAGCATATCCAATTCCCATTGGAACAAATCTCGCCTCCATAGAAAGTTCCAATTCCACTCAAGCCCATCCCAAAACCCACAGTTCCCTATCATTGATCCCCTTTGGTTTGAAATCGAGAAGAGTTGTGGAAAACGATCTTTCAATGAACCTCCCATAAGCCAGACATCCTCCCAGAATCTTGTGCCTCTCCCATCGCCAACCTCCATAGACAACCCTGTGATTAACTTCTGTCTAACTTGTTGATCCATGCCTTGTAAGTGACAGATATCCTTCCACGGACCTCCCTTAACCGGTAAGGCTTGGGTGGACAGAAGCTCATTTGGATTCGGGTTGTTACATGAGCATACCACCTTTTTCCACAATGGACATTCCTCCTTAGAAAAGCGCCACCACCACTTAAACAAAAGCGCTGCATTGCGTACCAAAGCATCCCCAACTCCTAAACCGCCTAATTTTTTAGGAGCCTGCACAATATCCCACTTAACCAGAGCCATACCGTTCCTCCCATCCTCCTTACTCTATAGGAATCTTCTCTGCAAAGTGATCAGTTTCTCTGCAACACCTTTAGGCATCTTATACAAGCTCAGATAGTAAACCGGAAGGCTATTCAACACCGACTTGATGAGAACCAACTTACCGGCCTTATTGAGAGCCTTGGCTTTCCAGAGACTAAGTTTTTCCTCCACTTTGTCTATTATTGGCTTCCAAGTCTTCACCAGCCTTGGATTTGCTCCTAGTGAGATTCCCAGATATTTGACTGGAAGAGAGGCTGCCTTACAGCCCAGCACACCACACATTCCTTGTACCCACGACTCTTCACAATTAATAGAAATCAAGCTAGATTTATCGAAATTGATGCTTAAACCTGACATTAGTTCAAAGCAGCGAAGTAGCCTCCTGTAATTCTTGATGGTCTCTTCCTCCGGTGGGCAGAACAGTATAGTATCGTCTGCAAACTGAAGATGAGACAACTCGATGTGATCTCTTCCAACCAACAGCGGAGATATGCGACCATTTCTAATAGCCTCACCAATCATCCTATGTAGGACATCCACCACGAGGACAAAAAGGAATGGAGACAGAGGGTCACTGATGAGCGGATAATTTGTATACTTTTTGGCATTGTTTTTAGTATGTTTTTGATATCTTTTAGTTAGATTTTAGTACATTTTTATTAGTTTTTATTTAAAATTCACTTTTCTGGACTTTACTATGAGTTTGTGTGTTTTTCTGTGATTTCAGGTATTTTCTGGCTGAAATTGAGGGACCTGAGCAAAAATCTGATTCAGAGACCAAAAAGGACTGCAGATGCTGTTGGATTCTGACCTCCCTGCACTCGAAGTGGATTTTCTGGAGCTACAGAAGCCCAATTGGCGCGCTCTCAACGGCGTTGGAAAGTAGACATCCAGGGCTTTCCAGCAATATATAATAGTCCATACTTTGTCCAAGATTTGATGGCCCAAACCCGCGAAGCAATCCGGCCTCAGGAATTCCAGCGTTAAACGCCGGAACAGGAATAAAAGTTGGAGTTAAACGCCCAAACTGGCATGGGAGCTGGCGTTTAACTCCAGAAAAGGTCTCTACACGAATTTCCTTGATTGCTCAGCCCAAGCACACACCAAGTGGGCCCGGAAGTGGATTTTTATGTCATTTACTCATTTCTGTACACCTTAGGTTACTAGTTTACTATTAATAGGACCTTTTACTATTGTATTAAGAGACTTTGGTAGCTATCTTTGTTTTATGCTATCTTAGACCTCTGGGAGGCTGGCCATTCGGCCATGCCTAGACCCTGTTCTTATGTATTTTCAACGGTGGAGTTTCTACACACCATAGATTAAGGGTGTGAAGCTCTGCTGTACCTCGAGTATTAATGCAATTACTATTGTTCTTCTATTCAACTCCGCTTGTTCTTTATCTAAGATATCACTCGTTCTTCAACCTATGAACAAGGTGACTGACAACCATTCTTGTTCTACAAGCATTCGAGGCTTTAGTGAATATCTCTTGGATTTCTGGTTGCACGATGCATGGTTGATCGCCTGACAACCGAGTGCTCGTCTGACAAACGAGCCAGCCATTCCGTGAGATCAGAGTCTTCGTGGTATAGGCAAGAACTGATGGCAGCATTCAAGAGAATCCGGAAGGTCTAACCTTGTCTGTGGTGTTCTGAGTAGGATTCAATGATTGAATGACTGTGACGTGCTTCAAACCCTGAGGGCGGGGCGTTAGTGATAACGCAAAAGAATCACTGGATTCTATTCCGGCCTGATTGAGAACCGACAGATGAATTCCGCTATGCCGTGACAGGACATATGCAATCGCTTTCACTGAGAGGATGGGAGGTAGCTGCTGACAACAGTGAGACCCTACACGAGCTTGCCATGGAAAGGAGTAAGAAGGATTGGATGAAGGCTGTAGGAAAGCAGAGAGACGGAAGGGAAGGCATCTTCATACACTTGTCTGAAGCTCTTACACCAATGAATTACATAAGTATCACTATCTTTATCTTTTATGTTATTTTCGTTCATCACCATATACATCTGAGTTTGCCTGACTAAGATTTACAAGATGACCATAGCTTGCTTCAATACTAACAATCTCCGTGGGATCGACCCTTACTCACGTAAGGTTTATTACTTGGACGACCCAGTGCACTTGCTGGTTAGTTGTGCGAAGTTGTGTAATGCCATGGTATTGAGCCACCAAGTTCTTGGAGCCATTACCGGGGATTATTTGAGTTGTGAAAAAGTATTGTTCACAATTTCGCGCACCAAGTTTTTGGCGCCGTTGCCGGGGATTGTTCAAGTTTTGAGCAAGCTTTTGGTAACATCAGTGCCAAGATCCGGCAACAACATCAAGTTCTTGGTGTTATTGCCCGGGATTGTTTAGGCTGGACAACTGACGGTTCATCTTGTTGCTTAGATTAGGTATTAATTTTTTTTCGAAATTCTTGAAGGTGAATTCTAGAGTTTCATGATGATTTGTTGAAATCTGGCTGGCTGAGAAGCCATGTCTAATCTGATTGGACCGAGGTTTCAACTTATCACCACAAGAGCTTGTTGATTCTCATCAATTTTGCTCTTGGAGCAGTGATCTGCTAAAGATTTGGCTGACCTTTGGTCATGTCTAGTGTTTTGGACCGAAGCTTTCTTTGAAAGCTTGGCTGGCTGTGAAGCCATGTCTAATTCCTGGACCGGAGTCTTAGACTAGCATTGCACTGATTCCTAGAATTCTCATTAAGAATTTTGATGTTTTCACTTAAATTTTCGAAAATCACAAAAAAAATTACAAAACCATAAAAATCCAAAAACATTTCTTGTTTAAGTCTAGAGTCTCATCTTAAGTTTGGTGTCAAATGCATGTCTTTGTTATATTTTTCGAATCCATGCATATATTTTGTGTTCTAATCTTTGAATTCTATTGACTTGAAGTATTTTTTTTTGTGTCTCATATGCATTCTCATATTGTTAGTGTCAGTAGTACACAAACTGCTAAGTTTGGTGTCTTGCATGCATTGTTATTTGATTCTTGTTGCATTTTGATTATTAAAAATCCAAAAATATTTTTAATTTGTGTCTTTTCAAGTCAATGATACAAAGAATTGAAGATTTAGAACATACTGCAGAGGAATTATACAGAAAAAGCTGAGCATTCAAAAATGCCCAGTGAAGAAGGCAGACTGGCGTTTAAACGCCAGCCAGGGTACCTGGTTGGGCGTTTAACGCCCAAAGAGGTAGCATTTTGGGCGTTAAACGCCAGAATGTATACCATTCTGGGCGTTTAACGCCAGGATGGTGCAGGGGGAAGATTTTGTTTTCAAAATCAAATTTTTTTAGTTTTTCAAAATCAAATCTTTTTCAAATCAAATCTTTTCAATCAAATGTTTTCAAAATCAATTTCTTTCCTTTTTAAAAAATACTTACTAACAATTAATGATTTGATTGAACATCTCAAATTTGTTACCTTTTCTGTTGAGAAAGGTTTTTAATGTTTGAATCATATCTTTTCTTGTTAGGCAAGTCATCAATTTGTAAAATCATATCTTTTCAAATTGTTTTTAAAATCATATCTTTTCAAATAGTTTTCAAATCATATCTTCTCAATCACATTTTTTTTTCATATCTTCTTAACCACATCTTTTTCAAAATAACTTTCAATCAAATCTTCTTAATTTCTAATTTCAAATTCTTTTTCAAAAATCACTTAATTTCTTTTCCACTTTTATTTTCGAAAATTAATTAATGTTTTTCAAAATAATTTCAAAATTTTTCACTTGATTTTCGAAAATAAACTTCCCTCCTTCCCACATCCTTCTATTTATGGAGTGCCGCTCCTTCTCAATGCACAATTCGAACCTTATCTAACTAAAGTTCGAATCTATCTTCTCCTTCTTCTTTCTATTTCTCTTTTCCTCTGACACTTAAAGGAATCTCTATACTGTGACATAGAGGATTCCACATTTTCTTGTTCCCTTCTCTTTCATATGAGCAGGAGCAAGGACAAAGGCATTCTTGTTGAAGCTGATCCTGAACCTGAAAGGACTTTGAAGAGAAAGCTAAGAGAAGCCAAAACACAACTCTCTTTAGAGCACCTGACCGAATTCTTCAAGGAAGATGAACAAATGGCAGCCGAAAACAACAACAATGCCAACAATGCAAGGAAGGTGCTTGGTGACTTTACTGCACCTACTCCTGATTTTTATGGGAGAAGCATCTCTATCCCTGCCATTGGAGCAAACAACTTTGAGCTTAAGCCTCAATTAGTTTCTCTAATGCAACAGAATTGCAAGTTCCATGGACTTCCAATGGAAGATCCTCATCAGTTTTTAGCTGAATTCTTGCAAATCTGTGACACAGTCAAGACTAATGGGGTTGACCCTGAAGTCTATAGACTGATGCTATTCCCTTTTGCTGTAAGAGACAGAGCTAGAATATGGTTGGACTCTCAACCTAAAGAAAGCCTGGACTCTTGGGAAAAGCTAGTCAATGCCTTCTTGGCAAAGTTCTTCCCACCTCAAAAATTGAGTCAGCTTAGAGTGGAAGTCCAAAACTTCAGACAGAAGGATGGAGAATCCCTCTATGAAGCTTGGGAAAGATACAAACAATTAATCAGAAAATGTCCTTCTGACATGCTTTCTGAATGGAGCATCATAGGTATTTTCTATGATGGTCTCTCTGAACTATCTAAGATGTCCTTGGATAGCTCTGCAGGAGGATCTCTTCATCTGAAGAAGACGCCTACTGAAGCTCAAGAACTGATTGAAATGGTTGCAAATAACCAATTCATGTACACTTCTGAAAGAAATCCTGTGAACAATGGGACTAGTCAGAAGAAAGGAGTTTTTGATATTGACACTCTGAATGCCATTTTGGCCCAGAATAAAATATTGACTCAACAAGTCAATTTGATTTCTCAAAAGTCTGTCTGGAATGCAAAATGCACCAAACAGTACTAAGGAAGCTTCATCTGAGGAAGAAGCTTATGATCCTGAGAACCCTTCCATGGAAGAGGTAAATTACCTAGGAGAACCCTATGGTAACACCTATAATTCTTCATGGAGAAATCACCCAAATCTTTCATGGAAGAATCACGAGAGACCTCAACAAGGTTTCAATAACAATGGTGGAAGAAACAGGTTTAACAATGGCAAGCCTTTTCCATCATCTTCTCAGCAACAGACAGAGAGCTCTAAGCAGAATAATTCTGACTTAGCAACCATGGTCTCTGATCTGATCAAAACCACTCAAAGTTTCATGACTGAAACTAGATCTTCCATTAGGAATTTGGAAGGACAAGTGGGTCAGCTGAGCAAGAAAATTACTGAACTCCCTCCAAGCACTCTCCCAAGTAACACTGAAGAAAATCCAAAAGGAGAGTGCAAAGCCATAAACATGGCCTAATTCTGGGAGGAAGAAGAGGCAGTGAACGCCACTGAGGAAGGCCTCACTGGACGTCCACTGGCCTCTAATGAGTTCCCCAATGAGGAACCTTGGGAATCTGAGGCTCAGACTGAGACCATAGAGATTCCCTTGGACTTGCTACTGCCTTTCATGAGCTCTGATGAGTATTCTTCCTCTGAAGAGGATGAGTATGTCACTGAAGAGCAAGTTGCTAAATACCTTGGAGCAATCATGAAGCTAAATGACAAGTTATTTGGAAATGAGACTTGGGAAGATGAACCTCCCTTGCTCACCAAAGAACTGGATGACCTGTCTAGGCAGAAACTGCCTCAAAAGAGGCAGGATCCTGGGAAGTTTTCTATACCTTGTACCATAGGCACCATGACCTTCAAGAAGGCCTTGTGTGACTTAGGGTCAAGTGTAAACCTCATGCCCCTCTCTGTAATGGAGAAATTAGGGATCTTTGAGGTGCAAGCTGCAAAAATCTCACTAGAAATGGCAGACAACTCAAGAAAACAAGCCCATGGACTTGTAGAGGATGTTCTGGTTAAGGTTGAAAACCATTACATTCCTACTGATTTCATAGTCCTAGAGACTGGGAAGTGCATGGATGAATCCATCATCCTTGGCAGACCATTCCTAGCCGCAGCAAAGGCTGTGATTGATGTTGATAGAGGAGAGTTGATCATTCAAGTGAATGAAGAATCCATGGTGTTTAAGGCCCAAGGATATCCCTCTATCATCATGGAGAAGAAGCATGAAGAGCTTCTCTCAAAACAGAGCCAAGCAGAGCCCCCACAGTCAAACTCTAAGTTTGGTGTTGGGAGGCCACAACCAAAAACTAAGTTTGGTGTTGAAACCCCACATTCAAACTCTAAGTTTGGTGTTGGGAGGTTTCAACAAGGTTCTGAGTGTTTCTGAGGCTCCATGGGAGTCCTCTGTCAAGCTAATGACACTAAAGAAGCGCTTGTTGGGAGGCAACCCAATGTTTTATAATTAATTATTTCTTTTGTTATTTTATCTTTTTTGTAGGTTGATGATCATAAGAAGTCACAAAAACAATGAAAAAAGCAAAAACAAAATGAAAAACAGGAAGAAAAACAGCACACCCTGGAGGAAGATGCTGCTGGCGTTCAAACGCCAGTCAGCCTAGCAGTTGGGCGTTTAACGCCCAGTCTGGCACCTTTCTGGGCGTTTAACGCCAGAAAAGGGCACCAGACTGGCGTTAAACGCCAGTAAAGGGCAACAACCTGGCGTTAAACGCCAGGAATGGGCACCAGCCCGGCGTTTAACGCCAGAAATGGGTCAAAACGTGGATTTTGATGCCATTTGGTGCAAGGATGACTTTTCCTTGACACTACAGGATCTGTGGACCCCACAGGACCCTACCATCACTCTCTCTCTTCTTCCCCCATTCACCAATCACCTCAATACCTCTTCCCCAAAAACCATTCACCTATCAAATCCCATCTTTCTCTTCACCACTCACATCCATCCTTCATAAAACCCCACCAACCTCACCCTTCAAATTCAAACCACTTTCCCTCCCAAACCCACCCTCAAATGGCCGAACCTTTACCCCCCTCTCTCCTATAAATACCCTTCTTCAACCCTTCATTTTCACACAACCTAAAGACCACTTCTTCCCCCTTTGGCCGATTACACTACCACCTCCCCTCTTCCTCATTTCTTCTTCTTCTACTCCTTTCTTTCTTCTTTTGCTCGAGGACGAGCAAACATTTTAAGTTTGGTGTGGTAAAAGCGTTGCTTTTTCGTTTTTCCATAACCATTATGGCACCAAAGGCCGGAGAAACCTCTAAAAAGAGGAAAGGGAAAGCAAAAGCTTCCACCTCTGAGTCATGGGAGATGGATAGATTCCTCTCAAAGGTGCATCAAGACCACTTCTATGAAGTTGTGGCCTTGAAGAAGGTGATCCCCGAAGTCCCCTTTTTACTCAAAAAGGGTGAATATCCGGAGATCCGCCATGAGATCCAAAGAAGAGGTTGGGAAGTTCTCACCAACCCCATTCAACAAGTTGGAATCTTGATGGTTCAAGAGTTCTATGCCAATGCATGGATCACAAAGAACCATGACCAAAGTGTGAACCCGAATCCAAAGAATTATCTTACTATGGTTCGGGGGAAATACTTGGATTTTAGTCCGGAGAGTGTGAGGGTGGCGTTCAACTTGCCTATGATGCAAGGAGATGAGCATCCTTTCACTAGAAGGGTCAACTTTGATCAAAGGTTGGACCAAGTCCTCACAGTCATATGTGAAGAGGGCGCACAATGGAGGCAAGACTCAAGAGGAAAGCCGGTCCAATTGAGAAGGCATGACCTCAAACCCGTGGCTAGAGGATGGTTAGAGTTCATACAACGCTCAATCATTCCCACTAGCAACCGGTCCGAAGTTACCATAGACCGGGCCATCATGATTCATAGCATCATGATTGGAGAAGAAATAGAGGTTCATGAGGTTATAGCCCAAGAACTCTATAAGGTGGCGGACAAGACCTCCACCTTGGCAAGGTTAGCCTTCCCTCATCTCATTTGTCACCTCTGTTATTCAGTTGGAGTTGACATAGAGGGAGACATCACCATTGATGAGGATCAGCCCATCACTAAGAAAAGGATGGAGTATACAAGGGACCCTACTCATCATGAGATCCCTGAGATTCCTCAAGGAATGAGTTTTCCTCCACAAAACTATTGGGAGCAACTAAACACCTCCCTAGGAGAATTGTGTTCCAACATGGGACAACTAAGGGTGGAGCATCAAGAACACTCCATTATCCTTCATGAAATTAGAGAAGATCAAAGAATCATGAGGGAGGAGCAACAAAGGCAAGGAAGAGACATTGAGGAGCTCAAGCACTCCATAGGATCTTCAAGAGCAAGAAAGAGCCGCCATCATTGAGGTGGACCCATTCCTTGATTTCCTTGTTATTTATTCTTCTGTTTTTCGAATTTTATGCTTTATGTTATCCATGTTTGTGTCTTATGATCATTAGTGTCTTAGTGTCTATGCCTTAAAGTTATGAATGTCCTATGAATCCATCACCTTTCTTGAATAAAAATGTGCTTAATTGAAAAAGGAAGAATTGCATGAATTTTGAATTTTATAATAGTTTAATTATTTTGATGTGGTGGCAATATTTTTGTTCTCTGAATGTATGTGTAAACAGTGCATATGTATCTTGAATTTGTGGTTCATGAATGTTGGCTCTTGAAAGAATGATGAAAAAGGAGACATGTTACTGAGGATCTGAAAAATCAATAAAATGATTCTTGAAGCAAGAAAAAGCTATTCAAAAAAAAAAAAAAAAAAGAGAAAAAAACCGAAAAAAAAATCGAAAAAAAAGAAAGAAAAGAAAGAAAAAGAAAAGAAATAAAGTTGTGATCCAAGGCAAATAAGAGTGTGCTTAAGAACCCTGGACACCTCTAATTGGGGACTTTAGCAAAGCTGAGTCACAATCTGAAAAGGTTCACCCAATTATGTGTCTGTGGCATGTATGTATCCGGTGGTAATACTGGAAGACAGAGTGCTTTGGGCCACAGCCAAGACTCAATAAATAGCTATGTTCAAGAATCATCATACTTTACTAGGAGAATCATTAATACTATCTGGACTCTGAGTTCCTAAAGAAGCCAACCATTCTGAATTTCAAGGGATAGATTGAGATGCCAAAACTGTTCAGAGACAGAAGGTTAAAAGCCCCGCTCATCTAATTAATACTGATCTTCACAGATGTTTTGGAATTCATTGCATATTCTCTTCTTTTGATCTTATTTGATTTTCAGTTGCTTGAGGACAAGCAACAATTTAAGTTTGGTGTTGTGATGAGCGGATAATTTGTATACTTTTTGGCATTGTTTTTAGTATGTTTTTGATATCTTTTAGTTAGATTTTAGTACATTTTTATTAGTTTTTATTTAAAATTCACTTTTCTGGACTTTACTATGAGTTTGTGTGTTTTTCTGTGATTTCAGGTATTTTCTGGCTGAAATTGAGGGACCTGAGCAAAAATCTGATTCAGAGACCAAAAAGGACTGCAGATGCTGTTGGATTCTGACCTCCCTGCACTCGAAGTGGATTTTCTGGAGTTACAGAAGCCCAATTGGCGCGCTCTCAACGGCGTTGGAAAGTAGACATCCAGGGCTTTCCAGCAATATATAATAGTCCATACTTTGTCCAAGATTTGATGGCCCAAACCCGCGAAGCAATCCGGCCTCAGGAATTCCAGCGTTAAACGCCGGAACAGGAATAAAAGTTGGAGTTAAACGCCCAAACTGGCATGGGAGCTGGCGTTTAACTCCAGAAAAGGTCTCTACACGAATTTCCTTGATTGCTCAGCCCAAGCACACACCAAGTGGGCCCGGAAGTGGATTTTTATGTCATTTACTCATTTCTGTACACCTTAGGTTACTAGTTTACTATTAATAGGACCTTTTACTATTGTATTAAGAGACTTTGGTAGCTATCTTTGTTTTATGCTATCTTAGACCTCTGGGAGGCTGGCCATTCGGCCATGCCTAGACCCTGTTCTTATGTATTTTCAACGGTGGAGTTTCTACACACCATAGATTAAGGGTGTGAAGCTCTGCTGTACCTCGAGTATTAATGCAATTACTATTGTTCTTCTATTCAACTCCGCTTGTTCTTTATCTAAGATATCACTCGTTCTTCAACCTATGAACAAGGTGACTGACAACCATTCTTGTTCTACAAGCATTCGAGGCTTTAGTGAATATCTCTTGGATTTCTGGTTGCACGATGCATGGTTGATCGCCTGACAACCGAGTGCTCGTCTGACAAACGAGCCAGCCATTCCGTGAGATCAGAGTCTTCGTGGTATAGGCAAGAACTGATGGCAGCATTCAAGAGAATCCGGAAGGTCTAACCTTGTCTGTGGTGTTCTGAGTAGGATTCAATGATTGAATGACTGTGACGTGCTTCAAACCCTGAGGGCGGGGCGTTAGTGATAACGCAAAAGAATCACTGGATTCTATTCCGGCCTGATTGAGAACCGACAGATGAATTCCGCTATGCCGTGACAGGACATATGCAATCGCTTTCACTGAGAGGATGGGAGGTAGCTGCTGACAACAGTGAGACCCTACACGAGCTTGCCATGGAAAGGAGTAAGAAGGATTGGATGAAGGCTGTAGGAAAGCAGAGAGACGGAAGGGAAGGCATCTTCATACACTTGTCTGAAGCTCTTACACCAATGAATTACATAAGTATCACTATCTTTATCTTTTATGTTATTTTCGTTCATCACCATATACATCTGAGTTTGCCTGACTAAGATTTACAAGATGACCATAGCTTGCTTCAATACTAACAATCTCCGTGGGATCGACCCTTACTCACGTAAGGTTTATTACTTGGACGACCCAGTGCACTTGCTGGTTAGTTGTGCGAAGTTGTGTAATGCCATGGTATTGAGCCACCAAGTTCTTGGAGCCATTACCGGGGATTATTTGAGTTGTGAAAAAGTATTGTTCACAATTTCGCCGACCAGTCACCTTGTCGCAAGCCCCTTTCCATTTTGAATGGCTTAGAAGGCGAGCCGTTTATCAATACTAACATCGAGCACGTACTGATGCATTCCAGAACCCAACCTCTCCATCTTCGACCGAACCCCATCTTTTGCAGGACAATGTCAACAAAATTCCACTTGACTCTATCGTATGCTTTCTGGAAATCTAACTTTATAATTGCTGCTTGCTTCTTCTTCAGTTTGATCCACTGAACCGTTTCACACGCAATTAAGGCCCCATCATGTATCTTCCGACCCTTTACAAAGGTGCTCTGGGTCTCTCCTACCAATCCTGGCATGACTGTTCGCATTCTCCTTACCAGCATCTTCGAAATTACCTTATACACACACCCCACCATGCTGATTGGCCGCAAGTCTTTGATTTCCTTGGCACCAGTAAACTTGGGGGCCAACGCCACCCAAGTGACATTAGCATCTGCAGGTAGCCTGGATGATTGGAAGAAATCCATAACTGCAGCAGTAAAGTCAGCACCAATTTCGTCCCAACACTTTTTAATAAAATTCACGTTGTAGCCATCACTACCTGGCGCCTTGGATGATTCACAATCCCAAACTGCCTCTCTAACCTCCTCGAGTGTCGGTAGCCTCTCTAGAGCCAGTGCATCTTCCTCACTGATCTTGTTTACCAAACCATCTCTGAAACCCATCTTGGGAGACTTCTCTTGGTGATACAACTCCTTGTAAAATCCCCTAATGGCAAGTTTAATCCGAGCTTGATTCCTTATCAATCTTCCATTAATAACCAGCGCGTCGATCCTATTATTCCTCCTTCTTGCAGACGCTAAATTGTGAAAATATCTCGTGTTCTTATCCATATCCCTCGCATGCCTAGATCTTGACATCTGTTTCCAGTGTAATTCTTTCCTCACATACCATTTCTCACAACATGCCACTAGTGCCCTCCTTCTTGCTTCCACCGTTCCATCATACTCCCCATCCCCCACCCTATCGTCTATCTTCTTGATCTCTTCCTCAAAATTCATGATTTTGTTGTCCATGTCACCAAACTTGTCTCTATGCCATCTTTTCAGCGGATTAGACAAAGCCTTTAGTTTATCCATGAATTGTACCTCTCCTATGCTTCTCCATTCCTCCTTGACCATCCTTAAGAAATCTCCATGTGTAAACCACGAATCCAAACTTCGGAATGGTCTTGGACCGTCTCTAGGTCTCTTATCTTCCACAATTATAGGACAATGATCTGAGAGACCCCGTGGACCCCCTCTCAATCGAGTCTCCGGAAACACATCAAACCATTCTAAGTTAACTAGTGCTCTGTCAATTCGACTGCATGACCGTCCTCGAAACCATGTAAACTTCCGGTCAGTAATCGGCAAGTCCACCAACCCCATGTCGTTTATCCAACTCTTAAAATCTTCCGCTGACAAAGGTAGTCTATCAGAACCTCGCCTCTCCTCCAGTTGTACAATTTCATTAAAGTCCCCCAAGAAGCAACAGGGACCCTGGCACAGTCCAGCTACGTAACTCAACTCCTCCCACACAATATTTTTCGCATCTCGAGTGTGGGCACCATAAACTAAGAAAAACACACAGCTACTACTATTTTCTGCCAGTACTCCCTCAACGCACAGCCATCTCTCTCCCTTGTAGCAGTTTCTCTTTTTAAACCAAACATCATCCCATATTAGCACCAGTCCTCCCGACGCTCCAATAGACTCTACATACTCCCACCCTGCATTATTTCCCCATAATTTCAACACATCAAATCTCGTTACTGTCTGCCTTTTCATCTCAACTACACCTAACATATTCAGTCTGTGTTTTCTCCTGAGATCTTTTATCATTCTACACTTCCTATCTCCTCTTAACCCCCTAACATTCCATGAACAGATAATCATTTTAAAACATTATTACACACCTTTTTATGAGTTTTGGGCCTGCTTCGTCTTGCCTTAGCCTTCAACTTTGCCATCCGTCTTTTTCGCGCAATTTCCTCATTTTGTTCTTGTAGAATAGACATGATGTCATCTTCTTCATCATATAACAATGCTCCAGATTCCTTTGCTAACTCCCAAGTCTTTAAGTTTTCTATCCGCTGCTCTTCCAACCTTGAACAATTACTGTCCCTCTCCTCTTCATCAATACCGTTTCCTTCTTCCTGCAGGTAACCTTCCTTATCACCAAATCTGCCGTCCGAAAGGTTAGTTTCTAGACCTTTGTTGGCTGAATCTTCGTTAACCTCCCTGTTCTCAGAATCGGCTTCATCAAAAATACCATCATTGTCCCCTGAGTTTACCTCCCCAACCCGTTGCAGTCCCTCTTCCACTATCACTGCTCCATCAACGCGTTCATGGTGTGTACCAACACAATAAACCCTCGCCATCTCATCACCGCTCCTTCCTGCTACTACTCGTTCACTGTCGGCACTACCCCTAGTCGGCGCACCACCGAAGGCAAGTTGCGTGGCTTCTCCCTGCATCGCCTCCCGCGGCGTTTTGGCTGTGTCCTCGTGGGCTTCTCTGTCTTCCTCAACCCTGGTGGCCAGTGCACCTGTCTTCGCCACAGTCCCTACCGCACTGCTCCGATGGCGCCGAGAAGCCATCTCATCGGAGAGCACCAGACGGCATTCACCGTCACAAGTCTCATCCCCGTCAGGCCTGTCGCACTCAGTCCCTCCCACTTGATGTATCACTTGCGGCGTAGGCTGGATGACTAGCCCGTTGCTTCTGTCGGGTCCCTTGCCAACCCGACCCAGCTTGGAGTGACCCAGCCCAAGACTCCTTCCATCAGCGCCCTTTCTGGACCTTTCTTCGTTTGGGCCACATTGGGCCACATAGCTAACATCATGTTTATTAATATAATGAGCCCCAACAGTGCTACTTTTATTACCATCATATATTGATTCGATCTCCAGGCCTTTATGAGTACAATTATAGCACCAAGAAATTGTACACTCAGAATCAGCTTCGTTACTCTCCTCAGATCCCACCAAATCTGCCACACGTTCCTTATTACCATAAGTTGGCTGATACGTTATCAAATTACTTTGAATGTTTCTTGAATGCTCATAATTCCACTCATTCAAAATTGATTCAGAAATTACCACCCTACCCTTATCTTCAACCTCCTCTCGCACCACTTCCATGACTACTGATGCTGCCTGATCTCCATTGACTAGCAAATTTGTAAAATCTTCTGACTTTTTAAGAACATTCTCACACTCCCTTGTTGATACGTCTTCACAAGGATTCCTGCTTACTGTATCTCTTGCTGAGTTCTCCATGCTACAACTCATACTATATACTTCCTGGCCTACCTCTTTAACCAATACGTCAAAGCCACTGGTGCCTATTGTGACATGGATCCATTCTTTTATCACATCCATGGCACAGGTATCAATTAGGATACGACCAACACTGAATGAACTACACAATTCCGTCTCTCTGTCACACCCAACCACCTCACCCCATTGACTGCCTATCATTTTAAAAGTATCTACTGACCAAGCATGTAACGGTACCCCGAAGCATTCTAGCCACACTCGTCTGGATTCACTTTTCTCCGACTCGTCCCACCTCCAGACGTTATGAAATATCTGTAAAAGACTATTCATTTTGAACGTGTATGTCTCCTCAGCATTCAACAGGCTATCGAAGGTCAAGATAGCTTTATACGCTCCCATTTCGCGTACTTGAATAACATGAGGCAAGCTCTTTGCAACCATATCCCGTAAGGACCTGAAGTCAATAGCCGTCGTCATCCCACCTATAATGCTTTTCTGTAACCAGATCAAGTTTTCTTTCACCACAGCAACCTCTAACTTTTTCGACCACCCATTCCCGTGTAGATCTTGGACTTTTCCATCTTTTCGCATGTCCTTAGAGCAGTTAGCTATGGAATTTTGGGCTTTCTCTCGTTCTCTTTGTGATTGAGTTATCAACCCTCCTGGCTGTTCCTTCATCATGTCCTTTGCATCCGACGTCCTCCTGTATTTTGCTTCTCCAACAGACACAATCTTACCCCTCAATCTCATTCGGTTCATTTCTGTTATAGCCTTCAACGCCCCTCCCTTAGTAGTATATCTTATGAACGCAAAAATGTACATATTATCACCTTTTTGTTTGCGTGATAAATATATATCGTTTATGCGTCCAGTCCAGCTGAACAGTTGGAATAGTTCTCTCTTCGAAATGTCTTCTGGGAGATTATCCAAGAAGATTGAGAAGGACTCATTCTCTAGCCGCCGATACTCTTCTCGATTCCAGACTCTAGGATCCTTGATCCGATACCTAGTTCTATCCCTCTCTGTGTTTCCCCCCCACACTCTCTCTCGCCCTCTCTCTCTCATCTCTCTAAGATTATTTTTAACAAGTAATTTTTTTTTTATGGTTAACATATTATATAATGCTCATGCCCCTAAAACGATTTATATAATAGTAGAAAGAGGATATTTATGTTTCAAAATTTGATTTAGGGGAATCCAATAATTTTGGTATTAATTTATTTTATTTACGTAAAAAACCCATTAATTTATCTAATCTAATATTCTAAATCATCAAAAATATTTATCAGTTCTTTTAGTTAGGTACTTCTATGTTTCAAATGAAAATTCTAGGTACGAGTGCCACTCAAATTAATCTAAATGATATAATTCATAAATTGCAAATCACTAATTCACAAATTCACTATTTAAAGTTTACTTTGCATTACCATAACACATCATCTGCAGTAGCACTTTGGAAGATGTCAAAAGCTGAATTTCCAGGTTCGAATCCTGGCTGCGGAAATCTTATTTTAGTTTTAAATTATTGTTACGAACAAGCCTCCCACTTGTAAGTAAATAAATTTCTAACGCAAACTTAACGGATGACTCATACACCAAAACGAATGGTAAGAATGCACATTTTAGGTATATTAATTCCTTTTAAAAGAACAAAATCATCCAAAATGCCAAATGGTGGAAGTCCAATATTATGTTTTAGATTTGTACTAACTTGATTATAAAAATATTTGTATATATGGTATTATTGTGATTTTAAATTAAATTAAATATAATACTAAAATTTAATCATATACATTTTATATTAAATATAATATAAAAATTTAATTTATTATTTAATATAAAAATTTAATTTATTTTTTGTTATTCTATTTGAGTATCTCATGTCATTTTTAAATGATTTTTGTGTACTAAGAATTAAACTTTTTTTTTTAAAAAAAAAATTTATTAAGTAAATATACATTTAAGTTCACATGATCAAATTAAGATTCTGTCCAAATGATACTAATGAAAATTTCAAATTATTTCATTGTCCAATCAGTCTCTTTGGCCATATATTAAGTAAATAATTAAATTAATTTTTGACAAATTGTATGATCTCTAATTTGATCTTTAAACAAATTTTTTAATTAAATTCATCTCCACAATGATTTTATAATTTTAGTTTAGTCACGTTAGTCATGAAAACTAACCTGGCAGGTTAAGTGATAGGTCAACATTGAAACGACATCATTTTTTAGTGTGACAGACAGTAGTTCAAATGATGCTATTTTGGAGTCCCTATTTCAATTAGTAAGATTGACCACAATCTCTCTCACTTCCATCCACTCTCATAGTAACACTGAGACTGTGTTTTTCTCATAAGACTCTCTCTATCACTTCCGTTTTGACGTCGCTGAGGAGAAGACAAATGAAAGCATCCAGTAGGACTTGTTCGCAAGACAAACACACCATCAATGGGTTATTTAAAAAAATTTCTGTTTAAAAATTTCTTATGTAGTGTTGCAGAAACCACTACAATACCTAAGACAAACACACTATCAATAAGGCACTTCCATTAGAACCAACCCATGGCACCACCAGCACGGGAACCGACACTGGCACCAGCACTACTCCATGCATAGTACAAACCATGTACTAGGAGGGATTGACAGTGGTGGCATGGGGTCTTCTGGAGTTCGTATGAACAATGAGAGTCACGGTGGGGTTAAACTTGAATTATTTGCTCTCTTTTTCTGCATTTTTTATGGTTGGTGGAGTTGATAGAAAGGCAGAAAAAATGGCCATGATTTTAGTCTTAGAGTTTTGTTTTTGATGATTAAACATTTTTGGTACCTCAAAGTTTATCATTAACTAATTTTTTGGATTATTAAAGTAATTACGGTATATTGTGTCAATGAAATTGAGTTAATAGTCAAAATCGTCCCTGAAAGATACCCCGATTTCCATTTTAGTCCTCGAAAGATAAAATTAATCAAAGTCGTCCCCGAAAGTTATTCACGTTGGTCGAGTTTGTCCTTCCGTCCTCTGAGGTAGTGACGTGGCTAACGTTTGGTGAGGTGGAACGTTAAGTGCCAGCGTGGAGAGGTGCAAAACGACGTAGTTTCATACCCTCAGCCCAAAATCAGTGGAACGACGTCGTTTATGAGCCACATGTGGATATTCAAACGTTCTCCCCTTCTCTTCTCTCGTAACAAACCTCTTCCACTTTCGCTCCAAAATCTCTCGTCTTCTCTCTACCCTGGTACTCTGCCCAAAGATCCTTTGATCAGAACTTGGTGGCGTTATCGAGCATTCGTGTGTGCGAGGCTTGTAGAAGAGTAGGCCCTGCTACGTTGGAGGAGGTCGCGGAGGAGTTTCGTAGTTGGAGGAAGGAACAGTAACTGCCATAGGTAAGGCTTAATTTTTTTCACAGTTTCTGTTGATTTTGCAATGTTGGTGTCCGTTGGTTTAGGGTGACTTAGTTCTAAGAACCATCTACTGAGGCTAGGGTTTGGATTAGACTGAAGATATTCTGTATGCGTTTGTTAGGAGTTTTCTGGTCCTTATGTGGTGGGTTTTTCTGGGGAGTTGAGGGTTTGAGATGGTTATGATTATGTAGTTTGCTGTGTGTTTACATGCAGTTGTAAGAGAGGAGTTGTTTTAGATGTTGATGTTGACTACATTTATTTATTTTTGCACTTGTAGATGGAGGGTCCTCCGATGACTTTTGTATTTCACCATGGTGGGAAGTTTAAAAAGGATGAGGGTGGATATCTGTACTATGAGCCGGATCACACAGAGGTGTTAATGGGAGTTGAAGCTGACACACTTGACGTGTTCTTTGTGAGGGGGAACTATGTCGAACTGGGATATGCTGAGGCTAGGGAGTGCTGGTGGAAATCTCCAGGAGTTCCCCTTGAATATGGGCTGAGGAGGCTGGCCACAGATGATGATTTGGTTGCAATGGTGAATGATTGCAGGAGGAACTTCAACTTGATCAACCTGTATTTCGAGCATGGTGTTTCAGAGCCATGTGTGGTTGATGAGCAGGAAGAAGATGTGCCTAAAATTAACCCAACCCAGACCAAGAGACATCAGTCTCAACCCACCAAGTTACCATCCCACCAAAAAGCATGCTCTGAGTCCACGAAGGCATCAGCTGAAGGAAGCAGATTATCTCAGCCTTCAAAGTTGCCTTCTCAGTCCAAGAAATTTTCTACCCAATCCACAAAGGAACCAAGTCAGCCCAGTAAACTGCCTACCCAGCCCACTAAGCAACCAATGCAACCCACTAAGGAGCCCACTAAGCCCACTGGACCATCATTGAAGCCCACGGGTCCATCAGCTAAGCCTACTAGACCAACCACTAAGCCTAGCAGACCATCATCTCAGCCCACCAAGAAGTCACATGAACCTGTGCAAACTTCATCACAGCAGAGAAAGGCCTATAGTCAGCCTACCAAACCTACCCCTGCTACAGCTCAGCCTAAAGGTAAGGCCAAGGTCACTACCACCACAAGGGCAGGCAGGCATGTGAAGACAATAGAGGTTGAGGAAGACAGTGACTCTCATGACTCCTATGAGAGTGCTGAAGATAGCCTTTACAAACCTCCAAAGGTACTAGTAGATGATGAATCTAGCAGTGACAGTGATGATGGTGTCAACTCTACCAGGCTGAACAAAAAAAGGGAGGTTAAGGAGAAGCACAAGCCTGCTAAGACCAGATTAGCAGAGAAAGAAATAGAGACTGACGATTCAAGCTATGAAGCTTCTGAGAGTGAGGATGAAAGTGACTCAGGTATTTGGTTAAATCAATTGGTTTGTAGATGTTGATTTAATTTTGGTCACATGACTGATTACTTAATTTGTGGTTTCTATCTGGCATACCTAGAGGATAATCCCCTTGAGGACAATGATTCGGATCTCAACTCATGGCACTCGGAGGACTCAGGCCAGGAACTAGACTCTGATGAGGAATCACCAACCGTCTATCCCTAGTATAATGACAAAGAAAAGTTCGGGGACCTCAAATTTGAGGTTAGTATGATATTCAAATCAAAGGAACATTTTATGCATGCAACTAGGGACTACACAATCCAGTTAGGTAGAAACATATTGTTTACAAAGAATGACAATGTTCAGGTTAGGGCTGTGTGTAAGGCTGAGGGTTGTCCTTGGGTAGTATATTGTGCACGTGGTAAGCAAGACGGGTTGTGGCAGATTAAAACCCTGGTTGACAACCATATCTGTCCTAGAAGGCGAAAAAACAGGGCAGCCACCCAACAGTAGACACTAAGCAAACTTGTTCCAAAACTTAGGAAGCATCCTACAATGAGACATTGTGAAGTGTATGAGTGGTTTGTGAGGAAGTGTAATGGTGGACGAAATTGCATCTCTTTATAGAATATAATAATAGAATATGGTCCAAGATCAACTTCGTTCAACTGACCAGCAAGTGTACTGGGTCGTCCAAGTAATACCTTACGTGAGTAAGGGTCGAATCCACAGAGATTATTGGTTTGAAGCAATCAATGTTTATTTTATTTGTCTTAGTCAGGATTTCAAGAAAATTGTTTGGGCTACTTGAACAACAGAGTTATTTGTTTATAAAGGATTATGGAATATATTGGAATAATAAAGAGTACTAGCGTTACTTGTTGTGCAGTAATGGAGAATATGTTGGAGTTTTGGAGATGCTTTGTCCTTTGAATTTCTACTCTTCCTTGAAATCCTCTTCTCACACGCAGGTTCCTTCCATGGCAAGCTCTATGTAGGGTGTCACCGTTGTCAATGGCTACTTCCCATCCTCGCAGTGAAAGCTATGCACGCACTCTGTCACAGTACGGCCAATCACCGGTTGGTTCCCGCTCCTACTGGAATAGAATCCCTCTTTTGCGTCTGTCACTAACGCCCAGCAGGTTAAAGTCTGAAGCACGTCACAGTCATTCAATCCCGGAATCCTACTCGGAATACCACAGACAAGGTTTAGACTTTCCGGATTCTCATGAATGCTGCCATCAATCCGGCTTATACCACGAAGATTCTGTTGGGGAATCTAAGAGATATTCATTCAATCTGATGTAGAACGGAGGTGGTTGTCAGGCACACGTTCATGGGTTGAGGAAGGTGATGAGTGTCACGGATCATCACCTTCTCCACAGTTAGGCGCGAATAAACATCTTAGATAAGAACAAGCGTGTTTGAATGGAAAACAAAGGACTTGTATTAAATCATCGAGACGCTGCAGAGCTCCTCACCCCCAACAATGGAGTTTAGAGACTCATGCCGTCACAAAGTATGTAATTCAGATCTGAAAATATCATGAGGTACAAGATAAGTCTGTAAAAGTTGTTTAAATAGTAAACTAGTAACCTAGGTTTACAGAATATGAGTAAACTAAGATAATTGGTGCAGAAATCCACTTCTGGGGCCCACTTGGTGTGTGCTGGGGCTGAGACTAAAGCTTTCCACGTGTAAAGGCCTTTCTTGGCGTCAAACTCCAGGTTTTGACGTGTTTTGGGCGTTCAACTCCGGATCATGACGTTTTTCTGGCGTTTAACTCCAGACAGCAGCATGTACTTGGCGTTCAACGCCAAGTTACGTCGTCTATCCTTGCGCAAAGTATGGACTATTATATATTGCTGGAAAGCCCTGGATGTCTACTTTCCAACGCCGTTAAGAGCGCGCCAATTGGACTCCTGTAGCTCCAGAAAATCCATTTCGAGTGCAGGGAGGTCAGGATCCAACAGCATCAGCAGTCCTTTTTCAGCCTAAGTCAGATTTTTGCTCAACTCCCTCAATTTCAGCCAGAAAATACCTGAAATCACAGAAAAATACACACACTCATAGTAAAGTCCAGAAATATGATTTTTGCCTAAAAACTAATATTATTTTACTAAAAACTAACTGAAACATGCTAAAATCTACATGAAATTACCCCCAAAAAGCGTACAAAATATCCGCTCATCACAACACCAAACTTAAACTGTTGCTTGTCCTCAAGCAACTAGATGAATAAAATAGGTTCTAACAGAAATTAAGAAGTAATATATATTTTAGAGTTTTAAATGAAGCTCAGATTCTTATTAGATGAGCGGGGCTTGTAGCTTTTTGTCTCTGAACAGTTTTGGCATCTCCCTGTATCTTTAGAATTTCAGAATAATTGGCATCCTTAGGAACTCAGAATTCAGATAGTATTATTGACTCTCCTAGTGTAGTATGTTGATTCTTGAACACAGCTATTTATGAGTCTTGGCCGTGGCCCTAAGCACTTTGTCTTCCAGTATTACCACCGGATACATAAATGCCACAGACACATAACTGGGTGAACCTTTTCAGATTGTGACTCAGCTTTGCTAGAGTCCCCAGTCAGTGGTGTCCAGAGCTCTTAAGCACACTCTTTTGCTTTGGATCACGACTTTAACCACTCAGTCTCAAGCTTTTCACTTGGACCTTCATGACACAAGCACATGGTTAGGGACAGCTTGATTTAGCCGCTTAGGCCTGGATTTTATTTCCTTGGGCCCTCCTATCCATTGATGCTCAAAGCCTTGGATCCTTTTTACCCTTGCCTTTTGGTTTTAAGGGCTGCTTGGCTTTTATTCCTTTTGATTGTAATTATATATATATATATATATATATATATATATATATATATATATATATATATATATTTTTTTTTTTTGACTGCTTTTTCTTGCTTCAAGAATCAATTTCATGATTTTTCAGATCATCAATAATATTTTTCGTGTTTCTCATCCTTTCAGGAGCCAATATTCATCAAATTCAAAATACAATTTATGCACTGTTCAAGCATTCATTCAGAGAACAAAAAGTATTGCCACCACATATAATTAATTATAAATTTTATTATTAAGAACTCGAAAAATATAGATTACTTCTTTATTCTAAAATAAAATCTACTACTTTATTCATGCCTGATGATGATGAGAAAAATAAACTATAGCTTAATTGGAGATAAAATCAAATAGATACTAATTACTACTAAATATCTCCTAAGGTGAATTTCAAATAAAAAAAAATGCTATCACTAAATTAAAGCAGGAAAATTGGAACTCAGCAACCTTTTGTTTTGAGGAAGGACGTGTTCTTCTAATCTCTGGGGTGTTGTTCAAGGATTAATTTTTGGCGCTTCAGCTCCCTTAGATCACGCCCTTGCTCCTCCTGTTCTTTGAGCAGTTTGCAAAGCATGCTACTTTGATTATTCTGTTCTTCCTTTATTTGATCCATAGCTTCTTGCAATCTGAAAATAGAGGCTTCAAGATGTTCCCAATATTCGAATTGAGGCAGTTCTGGGAGAGCTTCTTGTGCTCTCTTCCTGGTTGAATCATCTTGTTGCTGTCTGACCATTGATATTCCAGTAATTGGCTTTTCAACTGGGATGTACTCTGTTATTCCCATCTTCACTCCGGCATCTTTGCAGAGCATAGAAATTAAGCTTGGATAGGCCAATCTGGCGTCTTTAGAGTTCCTGTTTGCTACTTTGTATAGCTCGCATGAGATCAGTTGATGGACTTCTACCTCTTTTCCCAACATGATGCAGTGAATCATGACAGCTCTTTTGATGGTTACTTCAGAACGGTTGCTGGTGGGCAATATGGAACGCCCTACGAAATCCAGCCAGCCTCTGGCTACTGGTTTTAGATCCTCCCTTTTTAGTTGAACTGGGTCGCCAGTTGTGCTGGTAGTCCACTTGGCTCCAGGAACGCATATATCTTCCAAGATCCTGTCCAATCCTTTATTGACCCTCATCATTCTCCTATTAAAGGAGTCTGGGTCGTCTTTTAGTTGAGGAATCTTGAATATCTCCCTGATCCTGTCAGGATTGGTATGAATGATCTTTCCTCTGACCACAGTTTTATGATCAAAGATAGCAGCTCCAACGATTCTTTGCCTTTCTGTCTGCCATAGATTAGCATAGAACTCTTGAACCATGTTTCTTCCCACTTTTGTTTCAGGATTGGCCAGAATTTCCCAATGCCTGTTTCTGATTTGCTCTTGGATCTCCGGATATTCATCTTCTTTCAAATCAAATCTGACTTCCGGGATCACTGATCTGTGACTCATTATTTTATAATAATGATCTGAATGTTCTTTAGATAAGAACTTCCCTTGATTCCAAAGTGGCTTTGGAGCGCTTTCTTTCTTGCCCTTTTGGGTGGGTTGTTTTCCTCTTGGGGCCATGAATTTGATGATCACGGATATCCACACCAAACTTAGAGCTTTGCTTGTCCTCAAGCAAAAAGAGAAGAAAGAAGAGGGATAGGAGGAGAGCAGTTCGGATGATGAGGAGGGCGCCGAACACAAGATATAGGGAGGGGGTGGGTTATTTTTCGAAAAATAAGAAAGGGATAAGATAAAAGATATGATTTTAAAAGATATGATTAGAAAAAGATATAATTTTTAAAAGAGAAAGATATGAATAAGAATTTAAAAGACAAATCTGAAAAATTTAATTTTGAAAAAGATTTTTTTTTAAAAAAGATAATTGAGTTTTGAAAACAAATTTTTAAAAGAGTTTGATTGGATTGAAAATTAATTTGTCCTTTATGGATTAAGATACCTTTGATATTTTGAAAAAGAGATATTAGAAATTAGGATTTTTAGAACTCTAATTTGGGATGAGAGATGATAATTTGAAATATGTTGATGCAAGAAATCATGAATTGAAACATAAAAATTTGGAAAAAATATAAAGAAAAACGAAATTGTACCTCCTCCCACCATCCTGGCGTTAAACGCCCACATGGTGCATGGTTTGGGCGTTTAACGCCCATGTGATGCTTCTCCTGGGCGTTCAACGCCCATGTGATGCTTCTTTCTGGCGTTGAACGCCAGGAAGTCCTTCTTTACTGGGCGTTTTTCTAAACGCCCAGAATGCTAGCAGATTGGCGTTAAACGCCCAGAAGGTGCATCTTTCTGGCGTTTAACGCCCAGAAGATGCTCCTTTCTGGCGTTTAACGCCCAGAAGGCTACCCTCACTGGCGTTAAACGCCCAGTGGGTGCTTCTTTTGGGCGTTTAACGCCCAAAGTGTTTCTTACTGGCTTTTTCATGCCAGTGAACTTCCAAATTTCTCTGTAACTCTTGGGACTTCAGTTAATTTGTTATTTCACCTTTGAAGATACTTAGACCTAAACCTGTAAAGAAAGAAAATTTATTTAATTAGTAATTAAACTTTGTATATGGCTGGGTTGCCTCCCAGCAAGCGCTTCTTTAATGTCATTAGCTGGACTATCACTGATTCTTCAATTAAGTCTCAGTCTTGAGCATTCTTGCTCAAAATTGCCTTCAAGATAATGTTTAACTCTTTGTCCATTGACAATGAACTTTTTGTTAGAGTCATTATCTTGAAGCTCTATGTAGCCATATGGTGATACACTTGTAATTACATATGGACCTCTCCACCGGGATTTTAATTTCCCGGGGAATAATTTGAGCCTAGAGTTAAATAGCAGAACTTTCTGCCCTGGTTTAAAGACTCTGGATGACAATTTCTTATCATGCCATTTTTTTGCTTTTTCCTTGTAAATTTTTGCATTTTCAAAAGCATTGAGTCTAAACTCTTCTAGCTCATTTAATTGGAGCAATCGTTTTTCTCCAGCTAATTTGGCATCAAGGTTCAGGAATCTGGTTGCCCAGTAGGCCTTGTGTTCCAGTTCCACTGGCAAGTGACACGCCTTTCCATACACAAGCTGGTATGGAGAGGTCCCTATAGGGGTCTTGAATGCTGTTCTGTATGCCCACAGAGCATCATCCAAGCTTCTTGCCCAATCCTTTCTGCGGTTAATTACAGTCCGTTCCAGGATTCTTTTAAGTTCTCTATTTGAGACTTCTGCCTGCCCATTAGTCTGTGGGTGATATGGAGTAGCCACCCTGTGGTTGACTCCATAACGGACTAGAGCAGAGTAGAGCTGCTTATTACAGAAATGAGTACCCCCATCACTGATTAACACTCTGGGGATACCAAATCTGCTGAAGATATGTTTCTGGAGGAATTTTAACACTGTTTTAGTGTCATTAGTGGGTGTTGCAATAGCCTCCACCCATTTGGATACATAATCCACTGCCACCAGAATATAGGTGTTTGAGTATGATGGTGGGAAAGGTCCCATGAAGTCAATACCCCATACATCAAACAACTCAATTTCCAAGATTCCTTGTTGAGGCATAGCATAACTGTGGGGCAGGTTGCCTGATCTCTGGCAACTATCACAGTTAAGCACAAATGCTCGGGAATCTTTATAGAGAGTAGGCCAGTAGAAGCCACTCTGGAGGACTCTTGTGGCTGTTCGTTCACTTCCAAAATGTCCTCCATACTGTGATCCATGGCAATGCCAAAGGATCTTCTGTGCTTCTTCTTTAGGCACACATCTACGGATTACTCCGTCTGCACATCTCTTAAAGAGATATGGTTCATCCCAGAGATAGTATTTTGCATCTGTGATTAATTTCTTTGATTGCACCTTACTGTACTCCTTGGGTATGAATCTCACTGCCTTGTAGTTTGCAATGTCTGCAAACCATGGCACTTCCTGGACGGCTAGTAATTGCTCATCCGGAAAGGTTTCAGAAATTTCAGTGAGAGGGAGGGACGCCCCTTCCAATGGTTCTATTCGGGACAGGTGATCTGCTACTTGATTTTCTGTCCCTTTTCTGTCTCTTATTTCTATATCAAACTCTTGCAGAAGCAGCACCCATCTGATGAGTCTGGGTTTTGAATCTTGCTTTGTGAGTAGATATTTAAGAGCAGCATGATCAGTGTACACAATCACTTTTGATCCTACTAAGTAGGATCTGAATTTGTCAATGGCGTAAACCACTGCAAGTAGCTCTTTTTCTGTGGTTGTGTAATTCTTCTGTGCATCATTTAGCACACGGCTGGCATAGTAAATGACATGCAGAAGCTTGTCATGCCTTTGCCCCAACACTGCACCAATGGCATGGTCACTGGCATCACACATTAGTTCAAATGGTAATGTCCAGTCTGGTGCAGAGATGATTGGTGCTGTGACCAATTTAGTTTTCAGAGTTTCAAATGCCTGCAGACACTCCTCATCAAAGATAAAGGGCATGTCTGCAGCTAGCAGGTTGCTCAGAGGTTTGGCGATTTTTGAAAAATCCTTTATAAACCTCCTATAAAACCCTGCATGTCCCAGAAAACTTCTGATTGCTTTAACATTAGCAGGTGGTGGTAATTTTTCAATTACTTCTACCTTAGCTTGGTCCACCTCTATCCCCTTGTTCGAAATTTTGTGCCCAAGGACAATTCCTTCAGTCACCATAAAGTGACATTTTTCCCAGTTTAAAACCAGGTTAGTCTCTTGGCATCTTTTCAGAACAAGTGCTAAATGGTTAAGGCAGGAGCTGAATGAGTCTCCAAATACTGAAAAGTCATCCATGAAGACTTCCAGGAATTTTTCCACCATATCAGAGAAAATTGAGAGCATGCACCTCTGAAAGGTTGCAGGTGCATTGCATAAGCCAAATGGCATCCTTCTGTATGCAAATACTCCAGAAGGGCATGTGAATGCCGTTTTCTCTTGATCCTGGGGATCTACTGCAATTTGATTATAACCTGAATATCCATCCAGAAAGCAGTAGTATTCATGACCTGCTAGTCTTTCTAGCATCTGGTCTATGAATGGTAAAGGAAAATGATCCTTTCTGGTGGCTGTATTGAGCCTTCTATAATCAATACACATACGCCACCCTGTAACTGTCCTTGTAGGAACCAGTTCATTTTTTTCATTGTGAACTACTGTCATGCCTCCTTTCTTAGGGACAACTTGGACAGGGCTCACCCAGGGGCTGTCAGAAATAGGATAAATAATCCCAGCCTCTAGTAATTTAGTGACCTCTTTCTGCACCACTTCTTTCATAGCTGGATTCAGCCGCCTTTGTGGTTGAACCACTGGCTTGGCGTCATCTTCCAACAAGATTTTGTGCATGCACCTGGCTGGGCTAATGCCCTTAAGATCACTAATGGACCACCCAAGAGCTGTCTTGTGCGTCCTTAGCACTTGAATTAGTGCTTCCTCTTCCTGTGGCTCCAAGGTAGAGCTTATAATTACAGGAAAGGTTTCACCTTCTCCCAGAAATGCATATTTCAGGGATGGTGGTAATGGTTTGAGCTCGGGTTTTGGAGGTTTCTCCTCTTCCTGAGGGATTTTCAGAGGTTCTATTATCTTCTCTGACTCCTCCAAATCAGGCTGAACATCTTTAAAGATGTCCTCTAGCTCTGATTCGAGACTCTCAGCCATATTGACCTCTCTTACCAGAGAATCAATCATGTCAACACTCATGCAGTCATTTGGGGTGTCTGGATGTTGCATGGCTTTGACCACATTCAACTTGAATTCCTCCTCATTGACTCTCAAGGTTACTTCCCCTTTTTGGACATCAATGAGGGTTCGGCCAGTTGCTAGGAAAGGTCTTCCTAGAATGAGAGTTGCACTCTTGTGCTCCTCCATTTCCAGCACCACAAAGTCAGTAGGAAAGGCAAATGGCCCAACCTTGACAATCATGTCTTCAATCACGCCTGATGGGTATTTAATGGAGCCATCAGCAAGTTGAAGACATATCCTGGTTGGTTTGATTTCTTCAGTTAAACCAAGCTTTCTGATAGTAGATGCAGGTATTAGGTTGATACTTGCCCCAAGGTCACATAAAGCTTGCTTGGTGCAATTACCTTCTAATGTGCATGGTATCATAAAGCTCCCAGGATCTTTAAGCTTCTCAGGTAAGCTTTTTAGAATGACTGCACTGCATTCTTCAGTGAGGTAAACCTTTTCAGTCTCCCTCCAATCCTTCTTATGACTTAAGATCTCTTTCATGAACTTAGCATAAGAGGGTATTTGCTCAAGTGCTTCTGCAAACGGAATCTTTATTTCAAGAGTCCTGAGATAGTCTGCAAAGCGGGCAAATTGCTTATCTTGTTCCGCTTGGCGGAGTTTTTGAGGATAAGGCATTTTGGCTCTGTATTCCTCAACCTTAGTTGCTGCAGGTTTATTACCTACAGAAGTGGGTTGGGAAGCCTTGTTATCAGCACTTGTATGTGACTGATTCCCTACTGGCATTTGAATGCCAGAGGTAGGAGCTGGAGTGGCGTTAGACGCCACTTCCTTGCTTGTTACTGGCGTTTGAACGCCAGAACCATGCTCCTTTTGGGCGTTCAACGCCAGATTCAAGCTTGTTTCTGGCGTTGAACGCCAGGAATCAGCATGGTCTGGGCGTTCAGCGCCAGCTTTATCCCTTTCTGGGCTCTGCTTGTCCTCAGAGGGATTTTGATTAGCTATTCGTTCATGTCCTTGCTTCTTGCTGCTTTGAAGTGAGGTATTTAATGTTTTCCCACTTCTTAATTGAACTGCTTGGCATTCTTCTACTATTTGTTTTGACAGTCGTTTTTCTGTTTGCTTTAATTGCACTTCCATGTTCCTGTTTGCCATTCTTGTTTCCTGTAATATCTCCTTGAATTCGGCTAGCTGCTGAGTTAGAAAGTCTAATTGCTGATTAAATTCACTAGCCTGATCCACCGGACCGAGTTCTGCAGTTACTGTTTTAGCTTCTCCTTTCTTAGAAGATTCACTGCTTAGATACATATGTTGATTTCTGGCAACTGTATCAATAAGCTCTTGAGCTTCTTCAATTGTTTTTCTCATGTGTATAGATCCACCAGCTGAGTGGTCTAGAGAAATCTGAGCTTTTTCTGTAAGCCCATAGTAGAAGATGTCTAATTGCACCCATTCTGAAAACATTTCAGAGGGGCATTTTCTTAGCATCTCTCTGTATCTCTCCCAAGCATCATAAAGGGATTCATTATCTCCTTGTTTGAAGCCTTGGATGTTTAGCCTTAGCTGTGTCATCCGTTTGGGAGGGAAATAGTGATTCAGGAATTTTTCTGACAGCTGTTTCCATGTTTTTATGCTGTTCTTAGGCTGGTTATTTAACCACCTCTTAGCTTGATCTTTTACAGCAAATGGAAACAGTAGTAATCTGTAGATATCCTGATCCACTTCCTTATCATGTACTGTATCAGCAATTTGCAGAAATTGTGCCAGAAACTCTGTAGGTTCTTCATGTGGAAGACCAGAGTACTGACAGTTTTGCTGCACCATGATAATGAGCTGAGGATTCAGCTCAAAGCTACTAACTCCAATGGAGGGTATACAGATACTACTCCCATATGAAGCAGTAGTGGGGTTAGCATATGACCCCAGAGTCCTCTTGGACTGTTCATTCCTACTTGCTTCCATGATTGAATACAAGTTGAGAATTTATAGTTTGAAATATGGTGATGGAATAAATAAAAATGGAATAAATAAAAAAAAAAAAATCAAAAAAGTAGTTGGAAAATATAAAATTTTTTTTTAAAAAAAAAAATAAAAACGAAATTAAATAAAAGAAAGTGGAAATATTTTGAAATAGAAAATTGAATTTTTAATGTAAGATTTTCGAAAAAGTAGTTTTAAAAAAAGTTAGAAAAATAAAAATTTTTGAATTTTGAATTTTATGATGAAAGAGAAAAACACACAAAAGACACAAGACTTAAAATTTTTAGATCTAATGCTCCTTATTTTTCGAAAATTTTTGGAGGGAAAACACCAAGGAACACCAAACTTAAAAATTTTAAGATCAAAACACAAGAAAAACCCAAGAACACCTTGAAGATTCACAAGAACACCAAGAACAAAAGAAAGAATACCAAACTTAAAATTTTTAGAAAACTTTAATAAAATTTTCGAAAATTATGAAAGATTAACAAGAAAACACCAAACTTAAAGTTTGGCACAGATTAAACCAAGAAAAATTATTTTTGAAAAAGATTTTCAAAAGAACTGGTGCCCAATTGCCAAGAACATAAGCCAACACTATAACCAACTGAATTAAAAATGTAATGTATTTTAAAGATGTATTATTTTTATGGATAAACTAAATTTTTGAAAACTAATGTTTTGAAAAAGCACAAGAAAAACAAGAAAAGACACAGAACAAGAAAAACTCAAGATCAAACAAGAAAAATAAGCAAGAACAACTTGAAGATCAATGAAGAACAAAGAACACAAGTCGAAAATTTTAAAAGAAATTATGAGATATGCAATTGACACCAAACTTAGAACAAGACACTAAAACTCACGAAAATTGGCAATTAATTAAGAGAAAAATAATAAATTTTGAAAAGAAATTTTTTTGAAAATAAACTATCCTATCAAGATTTAATGACTCTATAACAATAAAAAAAAATAAAAATAAAAATAAATTATTCCTAATCTAAGAAATAAAATAAGCCTTCAATTGTCCAAACTCAATAATCCCCGACAACGGCGCCAAAAACTTGGTGGACGAAATTGTATCTCTTTATAGAATATGATAATAGAATATGGTCCAAGATCAACTTCGTTCAACTGACCAGCAAGTGTACTGGGTCGTCCAAGTAATACCTTACGTGAGTAAGGGTCGAATCCACAGAGATTATTGGTTTGAAGCAATCAATGTTTATTTTATTTGTCTTAGTCAGGATTTCAAGAAAATTGTTTGGGCTACTTGAACAACAGAGTTATTTGTTTATAAAGGATTATGGAATATATTGGAATAATAAAGAGTACTAGCGTTACTTGTTGTGCAGTAATGGAGAATATGTTGGAGTTTTGGAGATGCTTTGTCCTTTGAATTTCTACTCTTCCTTGAAATCCTCTTCTCACACGCAGGTTCCTTCCATGGCAAGCTCTATGTAGGGTGTCACCGTTGTCAATGGCTACTTCCCATCCTCGCAGTGAAAGCTATGCACGCACTCTGTCACAGTACGGCCAATCACCGGTTGGTTCCCGCTCCTACTGGAATAGAATCCCTCTTTTGCGTCTGTCACTAACGCCCAGCAGGTTAAAGTCTGAAGCACGTCACAGTCATTCAATCCCGGAATCCTACTCGGAATACCACAGACAAGGTTTAGACTTTCCGGATTCTCATGAATGCTGCCATCAATCCGGCTTATACCACGAAGATTCTGTTGGGGAATCTAAGAGATATTCATTCAATCTGATGTAGAACGGAGGTGGTTGTCAGGCACACGTTCATGGGTTGAGGAAGGTGATGAGTGTCACGGATCATCACCTTCTCCACAGTTAGGCGCGAATAAACATCTTAGATAAGAACAAGCGTGTTTGAATGGAAAACAAAGGACTTGTATTAAATCATCGAGACGCTGCAGAGCTCCTCACCCCCAACAATGGAGTTTAGAGACTCATGCCGTCACAAAGTATGTAATTCAGATCTGAAAATATCATGAGGTACAAGATAAGTCTGTAAAAGTTGTTTAAATAGTAAACTAGTAACCTAGGTTTACAGAATATGAGTAAACTAAGATAATTGGTGCAGAAATCCACTTCTGGGGCCCACTTGGTGTGTGCTGGGGCTGAGACTAAAGCTTTCCACGTGTAAAGGCCTTTCTTGGCGTCAAACTCCAGGTTTTGACGTGTTTTGGGCGTTCAACTCCGGATCATGACGTTTTTCTGGCGTTTAACTCCAGACAGCAGCATGTACTTGGCGTTCAACGCCAAGTTACGTCGTCTATCCTTGCGCAAAGTATGGACTATTATATATTGCTGGAAAGCCCTGGATGTCTACTTTCCAACGCCGTTGAGAGCGCGCCAATTGGACTCCTGTAGCTCCAGAAAATCCATTTCGAGTGCAGGGAGGTCAGGATCCAACAGCATCAGCAGTCCTTTTTCAGCCTAAGTCAGATTTTTGCTCAACTCCCTCAATTTCAGCCAGAAAATACCTGAAATCACAGAAAAATACACACACTCATAGTAAAGTCCAGAAATATGATTTTTGCCTAAAAACTAATATTATTTTACTAAAAACTAACTGAAACATGCTAAAATCTACATGAAATTACCCCCAAAAAGCGTACAAAATATCCGCTCATCATGTAACGTAAACCTGAACAGCACCTGCATCACTAGAGCATTGAAAGCTGCTAGGAAAGTGGTAGAGGGTGATGAAGTTGCTCAGTATGGACTAATTTGGGACTATGCGAATGAGTTGCTCACAAGTAACCCTAGGTCTACAATTCAAGTTGGTGTAATCCCAATGCCAGAGGGTCCTCCTCAATTTGAGAGGTTTTATGTGTGTCTTGATGCCTGTAAAAAAGGATTTAAGGCTTGGTGTAGACCGATGATAGGATTGGATGGGGCTTTTCTTAAGACCCTGCACGGTGGATAAATATTGATGATGTGTGCTCAAGATGCCAATAACCACATATTTGTTGTTGCCTATGCAATTGTGGATGTGGAAAACAAGGACAACTGGAAATAGTTTCTGGAGCTGCTGCAATCAGACCTTGGCAACTTCAATGGTAACAACTTGTGCCTCATTTCAGACATGCAGAAGGTGAGGACTAAATTGATTTAATTAGTTATACTTCTAGGACTAAATTGATTTAATGATCATAATTGAGGGATTCATTTGACTAACAATCTTTTCGGGTTTCTTTGTATCTGGCAGGGACTCATTCCAGCAGTGAAGGAAGTCATGCCCTTGGCCCAGCACAGGTTCTGTGTGTGGCATCTGTGGTGGAATTTTTCAAAACAATGGGATAGCACGGAGTTGAAAGACCTGGTTTGGGAGTGTGCTCGATCAAGGACACGTAATGAGTTTGAGAGGAACATGAAGAGAGTAAAGGTCATCAACGAACAGGCTTGGCAGTATCTTGAAAAGTGGCCGAAGGAGGCTTGGACTAAGGCTTACTTCAATGAGGATCCTAAGAATGACAATATTTGCAACAATGCTTGCGAATCATTCAATGCTAAGATAAAGCATGAGAGGACCAAGCCGATTTTAACTTTGGCTGAAGAGGTGAGGAGAATAATCATGAAGAGCATGGTCGATAACAAGCTGAAGTTGAGCACTTATCAAGGAATTTTACCCCCGGTTCAGCAAAGCAGACTAGAAGCCATGACAAAGTTATCTAGTCACTGGGCTCCCCAATGGTGCGGGGATGAAAAAGAGGAGTTGTTTGAAGTACATGGCTGGCCCACAAACATGGTGGTCGACTTGGGAAAGCACACTTGCACCTGTCGATTCTGGCAACTCACAGGTAATTCATTCGGACCCTATAACTCCTTCCTTTAGCCTGAATCAGTCAGAGTTGCTTTTGATTTTGTCATTACCTTTGTCTGTCTACACTTGGCACAGGAATGCCATGTATGCATGCAATTTCAGCAATTCAAGACAAAAATGGTAAGAGAACTGAGGAGTATTGCCATGAGTTGTTGACAATGGAGGTGTATAAAAGGACATACTGTTTCAATGTTAACCCGGTTAAAGGACAAGATCTGTGGGAGAAAACATCTTCACCTGCCCCTGTCCCACCTCCAATTAAGCCTAAACCTGGGAGGCCTACCAAGAAGAGGAGAAAGGACAAAGGAGAGCAGCCAGTTGGGTCAAGCACCAAGATGAAGAGGAAGTACAACCCAATTAGGTGCATGTTTTGTGGTGAAGTTGGACACAACAAGAGAAGCTGTGCAAAGAAGAAAAAGGAGGATGCTGAGGAACAAGCTAGGCAAATGCAACTTCAGCTTGCCCTTGCTAAAGGGCCTGCTTCCCCTACAGATGACCCAAACACCAATAATGAAGTTCAATCACATTCTCCCTGGTGCACGAAATTGTGATCATCAATGGCGTCATAAACATGGTACGCTCAATTGCAATCTCAACTCTTTATCACAACTTCGCACAACTAACCAGCAGGTGCACTGGGTCGTCCAAGTAATAAACCTTACGCGAGTAAGGGTCGATCCCACAGAGATTGTTGGTATGAAGTAAGCTATGGTCACCTTGTAAATCTTAGTCAGGCAGATTCAAATGGTTATAGATGATTTATGAATAAAGCATAAAATAAAGATAGAGATACTTATGTAATTCATTGGTGAGAATTTCAGATAAGCGTATGGAGATGCTTTGTCCCTTCCGTCTCTCTGCTTTCCTACTGTCTTCATCCAATCCTTCTTACTCCTTTCTATGGCAAGCTGTATGTTGGGCATCACCGTTGTCAGTGGCTACAATCCCATCTTCTCAGTGAAAATGTTCAACGCACCCTGTCACGGCACGGCTAATCATCTGTCGGTTCTCAATCAGGTTGGAATAGAATCCATTGATTCTTTTGCGTCTGTCACTAACGCCCAGCCTTCAGGAGTTTGAAGCTCGTCACAGTCATTCAATCATTGAATCCTACTCAGAATACCACAGACAAGGTTTAGACCTTCCGGATTCTCTTGAATGCCGCCATCAATTCTAGCTTATACCACGAAGATTCCGATTAAGGGATCCAAGAGATATCCACTCAATCTAAGGTAGAACGGAGGTGGTTGTCAGGCACACGTTCATAGGTGAGAATGATGATGAGTGTCACGGATCATCACATTCTTCAAGTTGAGGAACAAGTGATATCTTAGAAGAAGAACAAGCTGAATTGAATAGAAGAATAATAGTAATTGCATTAATACTCGAGGTACAGCAGAGCTCCACACCTTAATCTATGGTGTGTAGAAACTCCACCGTTGAAAATACATAAGAACAAGGTCTAGGCATGGCCGTGAGGCCAGCCCCCATGATCTAAGATAGCATAAGACTAAAGATAGCTACCCAGATGAGAATACAATAGTAAAATGTCCTATATGTAGAGAACTAGTAGCCTAGGGTTTACAGAAATGAGTAAATGACATAAAAATCCACTTCCGGGCCCACTTGGTGGGTGCTTGGACTGAGCATTGAAGCATTTTTGTGTAGAGACTTCTCTTGGAGTTAAACGCCAGCTTTTGTGCCAGTTTGGGCGTTTAACTCCCATTCTTGTGCCAGTTCCGGCGTTTAACGCCGGGCAATTTTGAGCTGATTTGGAACGCCTGTTTGGGCCATCAAATCTTGGGAAAAGTATGAACTATTATACATTGCTGGAAAGCCCAGGATGTCTACTTTCCAACGCAGTTGAGAGAGCGCCAATTGGGCTTCTGTAGCTCCAGAAAAGCCACTTCGAGTACAGGGAGGTCAGAATCCAACAGCATCTACAGTCCTTTTCAGCCTCTGAATCAGATTTTTGCTCAGGTCCCTCAATTTCAGCCAGAAAATACCTGAAATCATAGAAAAACACACAAACTCATAGTAAAGTCCAGAAAAGTGAATTTTAACTAAAAACTAATAAAAATATAATAAAAACTAACTAAAACAAACTAAAAATATACTAAAAACAATGCCAAAAAGCGTATAAATTATCCGCTCATCACAACACCAAACTTAAATTGTTGCTTGTCCCCAAGCAACTGAAAATCAAATAAGATAAAAAGAAGAGAATATGCAATGAATTCCAAAAACATCTATGAAGATTAGTATTAATTAGATGAGCGGGGCTTTTAGCTTTTTTACCTCTGAATAGTTTTGGCATCTCACTCTATCCTTTGAAATTCAGAATAATTGGCTTCTACAGGAACTCAGAATCCAGATAGTGTTATTGATTCTCCTAGTTAAGTATGATGATTCTTGAACACAGCTACTTTATGAGTCTTGGCCGTGGCCCAAACCACCGGATACATACATGCCACAGACACATAATTGGGTGAACCTTTTCAGATTGTGACTCAGCTTTGCTAGAGTCCCCAATTAGAGGTGTCCAGGGTTCTTAAGCACACTCTTTTTGCCTTGGATCACAACTTTATTTTATTCTTTTTCTTTTTCTTTTTTCCTCTCTTTTTTTTCGTTTTTTTTTTGAATAATCACTGCTTTTTCTTGCTTCAAGAATCATTTTTATGATTTTTCAGATCCTCAGTAACATGTATCCTTTTTCATCATTCTTTCAAGAGCCAATCATTCATGAACAACAAATTCAAAAGACATATGCACTGTTCAAGCATACATTCAGAAACCAAAAGTATTGCCACCACATCAAAATAATTAATCTGTTATAAAATTTAAAATTCATGCAATTCTTCTCTTTTTCAATTAAGAACATTTTTTATTTAAGAAAGGTGATGGATTCATAGAACATTCATAACTTTAAGGCATAGACACTAAGACACTAATGATCACAAGACACAAACATAGATAAACATAAGCATGAAAATTCGAAAAACAAGAAAATAAAGAACAAGAAAATTAAAGAACGGGTCCACCTTAGTGATGGCGGCTTGTTCTTCCTCTTGAAAATCTTATGGAGTGCTTGAGCTCCTCAATATCTCTTCCTTGCCTTTGTTGCTCCTCTCTCATGATTCTTTGATCTTCTCTAATTTCATGGAGGAGGATGGAATGTTCTTGGTACTCCACCCTTAGTTGTCCCATGTTGGAACTCAATTCTCCTAGGGAGGTGTTGATTTGCTCCCAATAGTTTTGTGGAGGAAAGTGCATCCCTTGAGGCATCTCAGGGATTTTATGATGAGTGGGATCTCTTGTTTGCTCCATCCTTTTCTTAGTGATGGGCTTGTCCTCATCAATGAGGATGTCTCCCTCTATGTCAACTCCAACCGAATAACAGAGGTGACAAATGAGATGAGGGAAGGCTAACCTTGCCAAGGTAGAGGACTTGTCCGCCACCTTATAAAGTTCTTGGGCTATAACCTCATGAACTTCTACTTCCTCTCCAATCATGATGCTATGAATCATGATGGCCCGGTCTATAGTAACTTCGGACCGATTGCTAGTGGGAATGATTGAGCGTTGGATAAACTCCAACCATCCTCTAGCCACGGGCTTGAGGTCATGCCTTCTTAGTTGAACCGGCTTCCCTCTTGAATCTCTCTTCCATTGAGTGCCCTCTTCACAAATGTCTATGAGGACTTGGTCCAACCTTTAATCAAAGTTGACCCTTCTAGTGTAAGGGTGTTCATCTCCTTGCATCATGGGCAAGTTGAATGCCAACCTTACATTTTCCGGACTAAAATCTAAGCATTTCCCCCGAACCATTGTAAGCCAATTCTTTGGGTTCAGGTTCACACTTTGATCATGGCTCTTGGTGATCCATGCATTGGCATAGAACTCTTGAACCATTAAGATTCCGACTTGTTGAATGGGGTTGGTAAGAACTTCCCAACCTCTTCTTCGAATCTCATGTCGGATCTCCGGGTATTCACTCTTTTTGAGTTTGAAAGGGACCTCGGGGATCACCTTCTTCATGGCCACAACTTCATAGAAGTGGTCTTGATGCACCCTTGAGATGAATCTCTCCATCTCCCATGACTCGGAGGTGGAAGCTTTTGCCTTCCCTTTCCTCTTTCTAGAGGTTTCTCCGGCCTTGAATGCCATAAATGGTTATGGAAAAACAAAAAGCAATGCTTTTACCACACCAAACTTAGAAGGTTTGCTCGTCCTCGAGCAAAAGAAGGAAGAAGAGAGTAGAAGAAGAAGAAATAGAGGAGATGGAGATGGCTTTGTGGTTCGGCCAAAGGGGGAGAAGTAGTATTTAGGTTGTGTGAAAATGAAGGAGTGAAGATGGGTTTATATAGGGGTGGAGAGAGGGGTAGGGTTCGGTTATGAATGGGTGGGTTTGGGAGGGAAAGTGGTTTGAATTTGAATGGTGAGGTAGGTGGGGTTTTATGAAGGATGGATGTGAGTGGTGAAGAGAAAGATGGGATTTGATAGGTGAGGGGTTTTTGGGGAAGAGTGGTTGAGGTGATTGGTGAATGGGTGAAGAAGAAGAGAGAGGGTGGTGGGGTAGGTGGGGATCCTGTGGGGTCCACAGATCCTGAGGTGTCAAGGAAAATTCATCCCTGCACCAAGTGGCGAGCAAAAATGCTCTTTATGCCAATTCTGGTGTTAAACGCCGGGCTGGTGCCCATTTCTGGCGTTTAACGCCAGCTTCTTGCCCTTTCCTGGCGTTTAACGCCAGTCTGGTGCCCCTTTCTGGCGTTAAACGCCCAGAATGGTGCCAGACTGGGCGTTAAACGCCCATTTGCTGTCCTTACTGGCGTTTAAACGCCAGCGAGATCTTCCTCCAGGATGTGCTATTTTTCTTTCTGTTTTTCATTCTGTTTTTGCTTTTTCAACTGATTTTGTGACTTCTCATGATCATCAACCTACAGAAAATATAAAATAACAAAATAAAATATAACATTGGGTTACCTCCCAACAAGCGCTTCTTTAATGTCAGTAGCTTGACAGAGGACTCTCATGGAGCCTCACAGATGCTCAGAGCAATGTTGGAACCTCCCAACACCAAACTTAGAGTTTGAATGTGGGGGTTCAACACCAAACTTAGAAGTTGGTTGTGGCCTCCCAACACCAAACTTAGAGTTTGACTGTGGGGGCTTTGTTTGACTCTGTTTTGAGAGAAGCTCTTCATGCTTCCTCTCCATGGTGACAGAGGGATATCCTTGAGCCTTAAACACAAAGGATTCTTCATTCACTTGAATGATCAATTCTCCTCTGTCCACATCAATCACAGCCTTTGCTGTGGCTAGGAAGGGTCTGCCAAGGATGATGGATTCATCCATGCACTTCCCAGTCTCTAGGACTATGAAATCAGCAGGGATGTAATGGTCTTCAATCTTTACCAGAACATCCTCTACAAGCCCATAAGCTTGTTTTCTTGAATTGTCTGCCATCTCTAGTGAGATTCTTGCAGCTTGTACCTCAAAGATCCCTAACTTCTCCATTACAGAGAGAGGCATAAGGTTTATGCTTGACCGTAGGTCACACAAGGCCTTCTTGAAGGTCATGGTGCCTATGGCAGAAGGTATTGAGAACTTCCCAGGGTCCTGTCTCTTTTGAGGTAATTTCTGCCTAGACAAGTCATCCAGTTCTTTGGTGAGCAAAGGGGGTTCATCCTCCCAAGTCTCATTACCAAATAACTTGTCATTTAGCTTCATTATTGCTCCAAGGTATTTAGCAACTTGCTCTTCAGTGACATATTCATCCTCTTCAGAGGAAGAATACTCATCAGAGCTCATGAATGGCAGAAGTAAATCCAATGGCAGAAGTAAATCAGTGGCGTTCACTGCCTCTTCTTCCTCTCCTAGTTCGGCCATGTGGATCATGTTAATAGCCTTGCATTCTCCTTTAGGATTCTCTTCTGTATTGCTTGGAAGAATACTAGGAGGGAGTTCAGTAACTTTCTTACTCAGTTGTCCCACTTGTGCCTCCAAGTTTCTAATGGAGGACCTTGTTTCAGTCATGAAACTTTAAGTGGTTTTGATTAGATCAGAGACCATGGTTGCTAAGTCAGAGTGGCTCTGCTTAGAACTTTCTGTCTATTGCTGAGAAGATGATGGAAAAAGGCTTGCCATTGCTAAACCTGTTTCTTCCACCCTTATTGTTGTTGAAACCTTGTTGAGGTCTCTGTTGATCCTTCCATGAGAGATTTGGATGATTTCTCCATGAAGGATTATAGGTGTTTTCATAGGGTTCTCCCATGTAATTCACCTCTTCCATTGAAGGGTTCTCAGGATCATAAGCTTCTTCTTCAGATGAAGCGTCCTTAGTACTGCCTGGTGCAGCTTGCATTCTAGACAGACTTTGAGAAATCATATTGACTTGTTGAGTCAATATTTCGTTTTGAGCCAATATGGCATTCAGAGTATCAATCTCAAGAATTCCTTTCTTCTGATTTGTCCCATTGTTCACAGGATTCCTTTCAGAAGTGTACATGAATTGGTTATTTGCAACCATTTCAATGAGTTCTTGAGCTTCTGCAGGCGTCTTCTTCAGATGAAGAGATCCTCCAGCAGAGCTGTCTAATGACATCTTGGACAGTTCAGACAGACCATCATAGAAGATACCTATGATGCTCCATTCAGAAAGCATGTCAGAGGGACACTTTCTAATCAATTGTTTGTATCTTTCCCAAGCTTCATAGAGGGATTCACCTTCCTTCTGTCTGAAGGTTTGGACTTCCACTCTAAGCTTACTCAATTTTTGAGGTGGAAAGAACTTTGCCAAGAAGGCATTGACTAGCTTTTCCCAAGAGTTCAGGCTTTCTTTAGGTTGTGAGTCCAACCATATCCTAGCTCTGTCTCTTACAGAAAAAAGGAATAACATAAGTCTATAGACCTCAGGGTCAACCCCATTGGTCTTGACAGTGTCACAGATTTGCAAGAATTCAGCTAAAAACTGATGAGGATCTTCCAATGGAAGTCCATGAAACTTGCAATTCTATTGCATTAGAGAAACTAATTGAGGCTTAAGCTCAAAGTTGTTTGCTCCAATGGCAGGGATAGAGATGCTTCTCCCATAGAAGTCAGGAGTAGGTGCAGTAAAGTCACCCAGCACCTTCCTTGCATTGTTGGCATTGTTGTTGTTTTCGGCTGCCATGGGTTCTTCTTCTTTGAAGATTTCTGTTAGGTCCTCTACAGAGAGTTGTGCTTTAGCTTCTCTTAGCTTTCGCTTCAAGGTTCTTTCAGGTTCAGGGTCAGCCTCAACAAGAATGCTTTTGTCTTTGTTCCTGCTCATATGAAAGGGAAGAGAACAAGAAAATATGGAATCCTCTATGTCACAGTATAGAGATTCCTTGAGGTGTCAGAGGAAAAGAAAAATAGAAGGAAGAGGTAGAGGAATTCGAACTTATCAAGAAAGATGGAGTTCGAATTGTGCATTAAGGAGGAGTGTTAGTCCATAAGTAGAAGGATGTGAGAAGAGGGGAAGAAATTTTTGAAAATAAATTAAAAAGATTTTAAAAACATTTTGAAAAAATACTAATTGATTTTCGAAAACTTAAGAGTGGAAAAAGAAATCAAGTGATTTTTGAAAAAGATTTTGAAATTAGAAATAAAAAAGATATGATTGAAAACTATTTTGAAAAAGATGTGATTAAGAAGATATGATTGAAAAGTTATGGTTTTAAAAAGACGTGATTGAGAAGATATGATTTGAAAAATAATTTAAAAAGATTTGATTTTAAAAATTGATAACCTGCCTAACAAGAAAGATATGATTCAGACATTAAACCTTTCTCAACAGAAAAGGCAACATACTTGAAATGTTGAATCAAATCATTAATTGTTAGCAAGTATCTTTGAAAAAGAAAGAAATTGATTTTGAAAATATATGATTGAAAAGATATGATTTGAAAAAGATTTGATTTTGAAAAATTTTGAAAACTTGAAAAAAAATTTACATTAAAAACAAAATCTTTCCTCTTGTGCCATCCTGGCGTTAAACGCCCAGAATGGTATCCATTCTGGCGTTTAACACCCAAAACACTACCTCTTTGGGCGTTAAACGCCCAGCCAGGCACCCTGGCTGGCGTTTAAACGCCAGTTTTCCTTCCTCACTGGGCGTTTTGAACGCCCAGCTTTTTCTGTGTAATTCCTCTGCTGTATGTTCTAAATCTTCAATTCTCTGTATTATTGACTTGAAAAGACACAAATTAAAAATATTTTTGAATTTTTAATGATGAGGAATAATCAAAATGCAACTAAAATCAAATAACAATGCATGCAAGACACCAAACTTAGAAGTTTGTATACTATTGACACTAACAAAATGAGAATGCATATGAGAAACAACAAAACACTCAAGACAAGAGAATTTAAAGATCAGAATAAGGAAATCATCAAGAACATCTTGAAGATCAATAAAGACACATGCATGAACAAGAAGAACAGAAACATGCAGTTGACACCAAACATAAAATGAGACACTAGACTCAACAAGAAACATAAAATATTTTTTTGATTTTTTATGATTTTGTAATTTTTTTGTATTTTTCAAAAATTAAGTGGAAAAGAAAATAAAGATATCAAAATTCTTAATGAGAATTCCAGGAATCATGCAATGTTAGTCTAAAGCTTCAGTCTAAAGAAATTAGACATGGCTAGCCAAGCTTCAGCAGGACATTGCATTCAAGAGCTAAATTGATGAGGATCAATCAGCTTTGGTGATGATAAGAACATCACCTTGAAACACTAGAATTCATTCTTAAGAACTCTGAAGAAAAATACCTAATCTAAGCAACAAGATGAACCGTCAGTTGTCCAAACTCAACAATCCTCGGCAACAGCGCCAAAAACTTGGTGCACGAAATTGTGATCATCAATGGCGCCATAAACATGGTACGCTCAATTACAATCTCAACTCTTTATCACAACTTCGCACAACTAACCAGCAAGTGCACTGGGTCGTCCAAGTAATAAACCTTACGCGAGTAAGGGTCGATCCCACGGAGATTGTTGGTATGAAGCAAGCTATGGTTACCTTGTAAATCTCAGTCAGGCAGATTCAAATGGTTATAGATGATTTATGAATAAAGCATAAAATAAAGATAGAGATACTTATGTAATTCATTGGTGAGAATTTTAGATAAGTGTATGGAGATGCTTTGTCCCTCCCGTCTCTCTGCTTTCCTACTGTCTTCATCCAATCCTTCTTACTCCTTTCCATGGCAAGCTGTATGTTGGGCATCACCGTTGTCAGTGGCTACAATCCCGTCCTCTTAGTGAAAATGTTCAACGCACCCTGTCACGGAACGACTAATCATCTGTCGGTTCTCAATCAGGTTGGAATAGAATCCATTGATTCTTTTGCGTCTGTCACTAACGCCCAGCCTTCAGGAGTTTGAAGCTCGTCACAGTCATTCAATCATTGAATCCTACTCAGAATACTACAGACAAGGTTTAGACCTTCCGGATTCTCTTGAATGCCGCCATCAATTCTAGCTTATACCACGAAGATTCCGATTAAGGGATCCAAGAGATATCCACTCAATCTAAGGTAGAACGGAGGTGGTTGTCAGGCACACGTTCATAGGTGAGAATGATGATGAGTGTCACGGATCATCACATTCATCAAGTTGAGGAACAAGTGATATCTTAGAACAAGAACAAGCTGAATTGAATAGAAGAATAATAGTAATTGCATTAATACTCGAGGTACAGCAAAGCTCCACACCTTAATCTATGGTGTGTAGAAACTCCACCGTTGAAAATACATAAGAACAAGGTCTAGGCATGGCCGTGAGGCCATCTCCCATGATCTAAGATAGCATAAGACTAAAGATAGCTACCCAGATGAGAATACAATAGTAAAAGGTCCTATATGTAGAGAACTAGTAGCCTAGGGTTTACAGAAATGAGTAAATGACATAAAAATCTACTTCCGGGCCCACTTGGTGTGTGCTTGGGTTGAGAATTGAAGCATTTTCGTGTAGAGACTTCTCTTGGAGTTAAACGCCAGCTTTTGTGCCAGTTTGGGCGTTTAACTCCCATTCTTGTGCCAGTTCCGGCGTTTAACGCCGGGCAATTTTGAGCTGATTTGGAACGCCTTTTTGGGCCATCAAATCTTGGGAAAAGTATGGACTATTATACATTGCTGGAAAGCCCATGATGTCTACTTTCCAACGCAGTTGAGAGCGCGCCAATTGGGCTTCTGTAGCTCCAGAAAATCCACTTCAAGTGCAGGGAGGTCAGAATCCAACAGCATCTACAGTCCTTTTCAGTATCTGAATCAGATTTTTGCTCAAGTCCCTCAATTTCAGCCAGAAAATACCTGAAATCACAAAAAAATACACTAACTCATAGTAAAGTCCAGAAAAGTGAATTTTAACTAAAAACTAATAAAAATATAATAAAAACTAACTAAAACAAACTAAAAATATACTAAAAATAATGCCAAAAAGCGTATAAATTATCCGCTCATCACTCCCCCTCCTCCCCCAGTCCAGCCAGAACCTGCTGTGAAAGTCAACCAACCTGAAGATCCCCAACCAGTGCAAGATACCCAACAGCCTGTTCAAGACATTCAGGTTATTTATTTGCTGCTTCTTATTCTGCCCAATTGCATTTGTTTTATTTACTTGAAATTAATTGGTCTGCAATTGGCCTATGCAGGGTGAAAAGAGAGGCAGGCCACCCAAACTGCATGTAATAAAAAAAAAGGCAAGATCAAATGCCTCCACCTAGTCACCTGTGGCCATATCTGCTAAGACATTGAAAGGAACAACTTCTGCCACTGTAAAGAAGATGCAAACCTTCATGACATTCGTGCCTACTCCAGAGTTCAAGCGTCCAAGAAAGAAAGATTAATATGTTTAACTAGGAAATATATTTTGTATGTAGTTGAAAAGTTTGCTTTTTGGGAACATGGCTCTGTAAACTGCCTCTGTGTTCAGGATCATTTAAGTTAGGCCTAGTATGTTTTTTTGTTTACATGAACAATGTTGTCTGAACAATGTTGTCTGGATCCTTGATCACCTTTGTGGTGTGTCTACTAAGACAATATGATATCAGTATAATTATGATGTTTGTTATGGATTACAATTACTTTGTCTACTGTCATGTATGCTTCTATTTGGTGAAAAGATACTTATAATAGTTCAAACATCACCATCATGTATTCTCAGTGAAACCCATCAAACTTAAACAACAAGTTTATGTTAAATTAAAGACAATTAAACCATACTTTCATTCATAATTAACATCATCATTACATATCAACTAATTCAATTTCTCTGATCTAACAACACCTCTAACACACAAGAGCATAACACTCCATTTGTGGCTTTACTTGGAGATTAATGTGAACAACAATGATACACACAATACAGTAGCTACCACCACTGCAACTGACAGGAACATTATCAGCATCTTCATTGCTCTAACCTCACCCTCCAAGCTACCCAATCTCCATGACACATTTAGTCTCCATTCATCATAGTCCCCACCAACCTCTGCATCAGTTTCCGCCCCTGCTACATACCCATCTTCCTCAACCCACCTAAAGAAGTTGCAGTGACTTCCCTTCTGAATTTTTCCAAAAAAAATAAAATCAATTTCAACAACCCAGCAGTATAGACAAAGGAATATTGAAAACAAGCTTAATATATCATAACCTAACTCACCGGGTATCTGGCACAAGTGTGGAACAACCTATCCGGATTCTCTCTTGTGCCGGATTTCTTGATTGTCGTCTTCAACCCACAAAAGCAAGTCTGGTCCTTCATCTTCCTCCTCCGTCGCATGGCAGAGTTCGACTCATGGCTACCGATAGACTGCGACGGCAGGTCACCACTCTGGCTTCCACTCATCATAGCAGCGACTCCTCAAACATACATCGCCACCTGAGAATCGCGCACATATATGCTTCAGATTGGGGGTTAGGATTGTAACATTAGGACTAATTTGACCTAAATAATCAAACATATCTTATCAGCATTAACGGTTGCCATGCTGGACCTCTCCATGCTGGCACTTAACGTTCCACCTCACTAAACGTTAGCAACGTCACTACCTCAGAGGACGGAAGGACAAATTCGACCAACGTGAATAACTTTTGGGGACGACTTTGATTAATTTTATCTTTCGAGGACTAAAATGGAGATCGGGATATCTTTTAAGGACGATTTTGACTATTAACTCATAAAAATAAGCTAATAGCTAAATGTTCTGAAAAAAAAAGGTTGTACTAAGTTTGTAATATAAAAAATGTTAAAAAATTAATAAAATTTATTATTTTTAGTGAATAATTATTAATTAATAATATATAAAAATATATATTAAAAATAATAAATTCTAGTACTCTTCAAAGTTCAAAGCAATAATGCTGATATTTAATTTTGATTCTGAACCATTGCTTTGATGTCTCCAAAGTCGTCTTAGTAGAGAAACCTAAGCTAAGGATCAAATGTTGGTATAGTTAGGCACAACAATCAAGAAATTAAGCATTCAAATAAATCTCATTCTAACAACACTCAAGTGTATACTTGAAGAAGGAATTGTCTATAGTGAAAAAAATATCTTTCAGTCCTTTAAGATTTATAAACAAATATTTTAAATTTGGGACTATCATTTATATCGTACAAGAATTGTAATTATATCTATTTCAGCCCCAAAATTTTAATAATAGTAAATCGGTATCAATTTGATAAAGTAAATAAATCATGTTCTGTTTTTGATTTATAATAAACTACGACTTTAATTGTGGTTGTATAAAGTTATTGGTGAGTTATTTATCGGGGTTGAATGGACTGTTGTTAATACAAAATATCTATTATATATTTTATTATATATTATTAATTTTATAACAAAAATATATGATATGATTTTTTTATTATAATTAAAAAAATTAAAATTAAAAAGTTTTTTTCTTTTTTTTTTATTTTTTTCTTTTTATCGTCTATTTTATTTTACTTTTTAATTTTAATATTAAAAAAATATTTTATAATATTATTAAAGTATGATGTGTATAACTAAGATATAAAGGATATAAATTTAACTAACAGATTTATTTTTAAAAATACAAATTTTCTTATATATTTGTGTACCTGAATTCTTTAAATTTTTATAATACACAAATATGACATTTAAATTTATGTATCTGAATTTTTAAAAATTTTTAATGCATAAATCTAATTTTTAAATTTGTGTATCTCATCTAAATCGGTCTTTTAGATTTTATTTGTTTGCTTTTCTCAACAAATTTGATCCTCCAATTTGTTTAATAACAATTTTAAAAAAAATTAACTCCATATTCAAAAAAATACTAATTTTTTTAATAACTGTGCATCATACACCAATTTACTCTATATAAAAAAATAGCAACTCTATTTTTCTTATATACTATTATTAATTATTAGTTTGACAACCAAAGTATATTACGTATCATTTATTAGTTGTAATTAAAATTAAAATTTAAAATTGATATTTGTATTTATATATATTATTAGTTTGACAATAAAAATATAGATTTTTTATTTTATATTATTTAAATATTTTATTTATTAAAATATGCAACATGTATTTTTTAAACTATCATTATATATCTCAAATATAAAAGGTAAAAGATAAATAAATATAGAAGTCGAATACTATATACTTGAGATGAAACATCTTAAAAAAAATTCAAATACACTTAAAATGTATTATATTTACGTATATGTATATATTTAGAGTGTACTTGGGATAAAGCCAAAAAATTAAAAAATATATATATAGGTATAATAATATGATTATTAAATAAAAGTAAAGTAATAATAAATAATAAATTATTAATTAATTTTATTTCGAAACAAAATACTAATTGTAAAAAAAACTAATATATTAACTAAATAGATAGTTATACAACAATAAAAAAATAATTATATTATAATTAAATTAATAAATATTTATTAAAAAATTATATATACATCTTCGAATTAGGATTTAGAATTACAGTTTTTGGTTTTGATTTTTTAGGGTTATTTCTGTTACACCTATAACCTAATAATATTATTATTTTCGTAATATTGGTAATTTAGACAATGATAATTATTCATATCTTGATCCAACATTAAGACTCAGGTCTAAATACACCTAAAGGCTCAATCCAAAGATTGTCATTCATTTTCCACCGACCTCCTTAGAGGAGGTCGGATTCGACACAGATTCCACCTTAAAGAAGTCGGGCGCGAAGGATAGCTAGCAGATAATACTTATTTAAAATAAGTAAGTGCCCCTAAAATTTCTCAACCCACTTCCAGGAGCCATATCTTAACTTTCTTAAGATAAAGGGACGGTTATTCTCCTTAAAAGGTGGAACTACTCCAACGGTGGTTATTGGCTCACCGCTATAAATACACTGACACCCCCTCAAATATCACTAAGTTCCAATACTCTCTAAACCTGTAAAACCCTTTGCTGACTTAGACATTGGAGTGTCTTTGCAGGTACCACCCCCCCATTTTATCATACGCACAAGTCGGACAGCGACTCCCAGACGCAACCCAAGTCGGAGACCACCTCCTCCAGATGTTTGAGTTAATCTCACAAGTCCACCCCATTAATCACCAGTTACCCATCGTAACAATAATATTAATAATTATAGTAATGAGAATAATAGTAATAATAATTTTAATAATCAAAATAATACTAATACTAATTATAACAATAATAATAACAATAATAATAATAAATGACAAAAAAAAATAGTATAAAAGCAAAAAGTTGCAAGAAGGATAATATATTAACATGACTATAAGGTTAGTCTATATCTATATTTACCCAAATTGTTACAATAATACAATCTATTATTTATGGACCGTTCTGTATATTTCTGAATATTTTCATTTATTGCTTGATTCTTTAAAGTCCCAATTATACTTTTTCCACTGAAAAAATCTCCATACTTGAATAATTCAATTTAAGCATCTACATTCTACACATATGAACCCATGGTTTACAAATACCCCCTCAAAAAAGAAATATATATAGCTCATCGTCATTAGAATCCTTCTGTCTATTACATAAATTATTTTTAATATAAAAATAAAAATAATATTTTATTTAAATATTAATATTTAAAATAGATTATAGTATTATAAATGTATAAAAAAAAGTGTTTAACATATATTTTATGTATTATCAAGATGTTAATACGTATCTAATATATATTTTGTATTATTAGAATAATAACATGTATTCAACATATATTTTAAGTATTGCAACATACATTCACATATCTTATGTATTGATTTTTCACCTACAAAATTCATTCATAATTATATTAAATAATCTTATTTTTAATAAAAATATTATTTTCTTCATATAAAAAGAAATTAGCCTGTCAATGACGTGAAATAATTTCTAACCACGATGATATCGAAACCATGCTTTAAATATATTTCAATTATACTTTAAGAGTTAATATTGTTAACAAAAATTACTAATATAAGTATATAACAATACAAGATGACATGGTAATAACATATGAAAATTTAAACTGACGTGATAGTGACACGTGAACTTATAATTGCCATGTAACAAGATATTAATAATAACCAAGGAATATATTTGATAAATATTAAAATATTAGGAATGAATTTAAAAATCAAATAGTAGTATAAAAATAAAATTGAAACTAAATATAAATATTGAGAATAAAATACATTATTATTATTTAGTAAAGTTTTTGTAAATAAAAATATATTAAAATTACTTTTAAAACAATCTTTTTTCTATTAAGATTTATTAATAAAATAACATTTTTATTAAAAATAATAGAAGATTTTGGTAAGCATCACGTATTATATATACAAAAATATCTCATCCCATATCTTTAAAAAGTTTATTTAATTTAATTACTAAAAAATGTTTGATATAAGTCTAGTGTATCAATAAAAAAATATTCTCCCTAAATTAGATTTGAGTTATTAGGTGATGAATATATTTATTAAGTCACTAGTATTAAAAGATATTATAGATGTTTTTGGAGAATATTTCTGGAATAATAGTTTTCAATTTTGAGATGAATATAATGTTGGATTGATAGTCCATAATATGAAAAGTGTCAAGTTAACACGCAGCAGATTGAAAAATGTGAAGTCTTTTATTTTAATGAGAAATATTAGTGTAACACCCTAACTATCAAAATGTCATGCTTCCGCTTGTGCTACTCTGATAGCTTGGGTATTACAACGACTTTTAAAATTTTTAATACTAAAATATGAGTCTGTTCAAAATTTTAAACCATTTAACCGCTTAAGAGACTTCTTATCTGATAACATACAACCACATTTACAAAACAAACCACAATACTTATAAAAAATACATATACATATATCTACATATTATTAATATTACATGCATTACATAATCAAAATCCTATTCCTCTTGTGAAGACTTGTAAAATTAAAGGCGAGGGAAACATAAATGCTAAAATCAATACAAAAGTATCGTTTAAACAAAAAGAAATAATCTCTTCCAAACTTCGTCGTCCATAACCTGAAAAGGGAAAAACCTGTAGGGGAGTGAGAACATCGTCCTCGAAAGGATTCTCACCGTAGGGTTACAGAATTGCTATAATAAGATACGAAAATAAAACCGTTTTTAACGTACAGTGATTAATAACCGCCTTATGTATCTTTTCCAAAAGCAAATGTGTACCATAAAAGAAAAATTTGAAATCTTTTCTGGCAGAGGAATTGTTCATTTCTTAAAAATTAAAAAGTCTTTCAAAAAGTTTTTCCTAAACAGCATGAATGACCAACTTGTTTCAAGCATAGGTTCATTAAGTCTATGCTGAACCAGTTTAGTTTTTCATACTTTACTAAACCAGAAATACAAACCAAACACAACATTCAGCCCATCTCATAATCAACCACGGCCCTAGACCCAAGCAACTCAATCAACAACCATTTCATCACAATCCAACCAATTCTCAGCCACAAACACAAGTAAGAAGGTTCAAACACAATCAAGCAGTTATATCAAGTAGAACAATTAGCAATTAAACATAACTATTCACATAGGTAAACCAATTATAATATGCACACCCAAACAATGTCATATAAATGCATATGATGCATGCCTGTCCTACTGGCCATGAGCTCACGCGTCGGTTATGTTGCCAAACTCAACTCGGATAAGCGGGATTAGACCACCATCCTTATCCGTAGGTTCCATAGACAAGCAGAATTAAACCACCATCCTTGCCCAGAACACGCAAGCGGGATTAAACCATCGTCCTTGCCTCCACAGTAAGCGGGATTAAACCACCATCCTTACTGGGTACATAAAACAATATGCAAGCGGAATCACACCACCGTCCTTGCTAAACAATTTACCAATACGTGAGCGGGATAAAACCACCGTCCTCACTGCAGGCGGGACAAAACCACCATCCCTGCCCAACGGTTTACGCACTGAGCAAGCGAGATTATACCACCATCCTTTCCAGGCCAAAAATCCTCATTATATTCTCAATAATATCCACAGTCAATCAGACCTAAAATCTTATTTCAATAATCATTCTTGGCTCACTTTCAAACCACAAACATATTCAGTTCACATCTTGCCAATAATCACTTTTCTTAAGTAAATTTTCTTTAAAAAAACTTCCAAACAACTTCAAAACAAAGCCAAATTCAAAATCTCTTCTGAAAGACTCAAAATCACTCATTTTCATCCGCTCCATCACTTTGAAATCAAGAGTTATTTATTAACAACCTTGGCAAAAACTCAAGACTCTAGGGAAGAATAACCAGCTGCCTCATTTCTTAAACTCTTCAGAAATTCTCGAGATCATGGTTACTTAAGTTGAAATCAATTAAAGTGAAGATTTAAAATCAAAACCAAAGCATGTAAGCCAAAATTTCCGAACCAGTTTCAAAACCAAAATTACTTAAGCCCAAAGAGCAATTTCGTTTCGTTCTTAAATCAGGAACTCTCCCAAAGGCTCGGATTTATTTAGTTAAAATTAAAGAATACTTCAAAAGCAATGCGAAATTAAGTAATCAAAGTCCAATTTCCTTTAAAATTTGCCAAAACTCCTCAAAAGGTACTTCCTTTACCAAACTTCAAAACATAGGTCCCTCATGTTTAAATCAAACTTAAAACATAACTTTCCTTAAAAGATTAAACTTGAATCACCTGTTTCTTAATAAATCAAGAACCAAACAATAGAACCTCTCGAATCCAATTATTTTCTAAATCATATTTTAAAACAAAATCTTGAATTTCATAAAAATTTGGCAGCATCTCCCCTAAAACTTGGACTTTGCAACCCGTTTCAGGTCCCAACCAAACCATTACGCAACCCCACGGGTTCAAAACAAATAAGTTTAAAATCAGACTAATTTCAAAAGTTCATATCCTTCTCATAATTCAAGAAATCAAATCCAAACTCAATTCATTTTAAGAACCAAACTCGTTTCCAAAATTGTAAGGAAATATTTCAGCAACCAGCCATATAACCAAATCAAACAACAATCCAATCAAATCACAAACACGTTCATCCCAAAACAGTCCAACAATACATAAGACTTATACAACTGCTAAAAGTACATTAATATCCATTTATAACAACTCCAAATCATAAAATTAAGTTCTTTGAAAAAGCCCCTACCTCAATAAGCAAACCATAACCCACACGTGTAAATTGAACTCTTTTCGCTCAGCCTGAAATCAATGGCAACTTAGGCCTCAGCCCCTGATCTCTTTCACCGCAAACACAACAACTTTAACCACGACACGTAAGAACCGAACTCAAACCTAAAGCATTAACGATGCAAGGACCTTAGAAACGTATAATAGAATAGTGACTAAAAGAAATCAAAACAGGGAAAGGCTTACTAAATCTACGAGTATCCGAGAAAACGGAACGGCGGCGACTCCGTTGACGACGCGGCAACTTGATGTCACATGCACGGGTACTGAACTCAGCATGCAAGAACCACAACTCAGCCCTACATGATCATCAACTCCGTTACTCTAATAATCTATTACGAAAAACTGATTTCAAGGTTTTAGAGACGATAAGGCTTACCCAGGTAAAAGGACTTCAGAGGCGGTTTTCGGCGGCACAGGCGGCGTAGAGCTTCGGCAGCGGTAGATCTGGCGATGACGGCGGCTCCCTTGTGATTCTGTTTCCTCCCTCGCGCATTCTTCTCTTGTGATGGAACAGTGTCGGCGACGGCATGGAGCACGGCACGACGATGGTGACGAGGCGTGGTGAAAATCGACGACGACATTAACGGCGCGACTGACGGCAATGGGCGACGCGGATGACGGCGTGACTCCCTCTCCTCGTGACGGTGTAGTTGGTAGTGGCAAGTACAAACGGCGGTGACGGGATTGACGGGTGATGAGCGGATAATTTATACGCTTTTTGGCATTATTTTTAGGTAGATTTTAGTAGGATCTCGCTACTTTTTAGTAAATAATTATTAGTTTTTAAGCAAAATTCACATTTCTGGACTTTACTATGAGTTTGTATGTTTTTCTGTGATTTTAGGTATTTTCTGGCTGAAATTGAGGGACCTGAGCAAAAATCTGATTCAGAGGCTGAAAAAGGATTGCAGATGCTGTTGGATTCTGACCTCCCTGCACTCGAAATAGATTTTCTGGAGCTACAGAAGCCCAATTGGTGCTCTCTCAATTGCGTTGGAAAGTATACATCCTGGGCTTTCCATCTATATATAATAGTCTATACTTTGCTCGAGTTGTGATGACGTAAACTGGCGTTTAACACCAACTTTCTACCCTATTCTGGCGTTAAACGCCAGAAACAGGATACAAGCTGGAGTTAAACGCCCAAACTGGCACAAAAGTTGAAGTTAAATGCCAGGAATAGCCGATGCACGTGAAAGCTTCATTGCTCAACCCAAACACACACCAAGTGGGCCCTGGAATTGGATTTCTACACTATCTATCTTAAGCTTACTCATTTTCTGTAAACCTAGGTTACTAGTTGAGTATAAAAACTAGTTTTAGAGATTCACTCAGCACCTCATAACATTTTACATCTGAGTTTGTATCTTCTATGGCATGAGTCTCTAAACCCCATGGTTGGGGATGAGGAGCTCTGCTGTGTCTCGATGGATTAATACAATTACTTCTGTTTTCTATTCAATCGCGCTTGATTCTATTCTAAGATATTCAGTCGCACTTAAACATGATGAATGTGATGATCCGTGACACTCATCACCATTCTTAACCTATGAACGTGTGCCTGACAACCACTTCCGTTCTACCTTAGATTGAGTGTTTATCTCTTGGGTTCCTGGTTCACGAGCTTGACTGCCTCTCCTTATAACAGAGCATTCAATCCGTGAATCTAGAGTCTTCGTGGTATAAGCTAGAATCAATTGGCAGTATTCTTGAGATCCGGAAAGTCTAAACCTTGTCTGTGGTATTCTGAGTAGGATCTGAGATGGGATGACTGTGAAGAGCTTCAAACTCACGAATGTTGGGCGTAGTGACAGACGCAAAAGGATCACTAGGTTCTATTCCAACACAAGTGAGAATCGACAGATGATTAGCCATGTACATGGACCATTTTCACTGAGAGGACGGATGGTAGCCATTGACAATGGTGATCCACCAACATACAGCTTGTCATGGAAGGAGCCTTGCGTGCGTGAAGAAGAAGACAGTAGAAAAGCAGAGATTCAGAAGACAGAGCATCTCCAAAACTCCAACCCATTCTCCATTACTGCATAACAAGTATTTATTTCATGTTCTTTTATTTTTCGCAATTAAAACTAAGAACCCTTATTGATATCCTGACTAAGAATAACAAAATAACCATAGCTTGCTTCAAGCCGGCAATCTCCGTGGGATCGATCCTTACTCACGTAAGGTATTACTTGGACGACCTAGTGCACTTGCTGGTTAGTTGTACGAGTTGTGAAAAGTGTGATTTACAATTTCGTGCACCAAGTTTTTGGCACCGTTGCCGGATATTGTTCGAGTTTGAACAACTGACGGTTTATTTTGTTACTTAGATTAGGAAAAATTTGTCTTTTTGGTTTATAGTCTTTTACTTTTTTTTTCAAAACATTTTTTTCAAAAATATTATTTTTCTTTATTAATTTTTAGTTTTTCTGTGAGTTTAGTGTCATGTTTTAAGTTTGGTGTCAATTGCATGTCCTTATTTGTTCTTCATATTTTCGAATTTGTGTTCATTGATTTTTCTTGATCTTCAAGTTGTTCTTGTTTATTTTTTTTGGTTTGATCTTTAGTTTTTCTTGTTTTGTGTCTTTCCTTGTTTTTCTTGTGATTTTCGAAAAGCTCAAAAAGATTTTTCAAGAAAATATTTTTTCTTTTATAACTCAGTTGGTTAGAGCGTTGGCTTATGTTTTTGGTATCTTCTTTTCAAAAATAATTTTTCTTTGATTAAATCTTGTGTCAAATTTTAAGTTTGGTGTTCTCTTGTTAATTTTTCTTTAGTTTTCAAAAATTTTATTTTGGTTTTCTAAAAATTTTAAGTTTGGTGTTCTTTCTTTTTGTTCTTGTTGTTCTTGTGAGTCTTCAAAGTGTTCTTGAGTCTTCTTTGTATTTTGATCTTAAAATTTTTAAGTTTGGTGTTCCTTGGTGTTTTTCCTCCAAAATTTTTGAAGACAAGGAGTATTAGATCTAAAAATTTTAAGTCTTGTATCTTTTGTGTGTTTTTCTCTTTCATCATAAAATTCAAAAATAAAAAATATCATTTCCTTTAATTGCTCATAATTTTCGAATCCCTTGGATTGACTTGGTCAAAATTTTTCAAATCATATCCTTTTAAGATTTTTAAAATCATATCTTTTTCAAAAACTTCCTAACCACCTTCTCTCTCCTCACTTTTTCGAAAATCCTCATAAAAAAATTTCAAATCTTTTTTTTAATTTATTTTAGTCTTTTTTCTTTATTTTATTATTTCGAAAAAATATATAAATAAATAAATAAATATAAAAATTTTTTTATCCACATCATCTCCCTTACTCCATCATGGATCTAAGTGGAAATGAACAGTCCAGAAGGACTTTGGGGTCATATGCTAATCCCACTACTACTTCATATGGGGGTAGTATCTGTATACCCCCCATTAAAGCTAGTAATTTTGAGCTAAACCCTCAGCTCATTATCATGGTGCAATAAAATTGCCAGTATTCCGGTCTTCCACAGGAAGAACCTACTGAGTTTCTGGCACAATTCTTATAATTTGCTAACACAGTACGTGATAAGGAAATAGATCAGGATGTCTACAGACTATTATTGTTTCCATTTGTTGTGAAAGATCAAGCTAAGAGGTGGTTAAATAACCAACCCACAGTAAGCATAAAGACATGAAAACAGCTGTCAGAAAAATTCCTGAATCAATATTTTTTTCCAAAAAAGATGACACAGCTAAGGCTGGACATCCAAGGCTTCACACAAGTGAATAATGAATCTCTTTATGATGTTTGGAAGAGGTACTGAGAGATGCTAAGGAAATGCCCCTCTGAAATATTTTCAAAGTGGGTGCAGTTAGACATCTTCTACTACGGGCTTACAGAAAAAGTTCAGATATCTCTAGACCACTCAACTGATGGATCTATACACATGAAAAAGATGATTGAAGAGGCTCAAGAGCTTATAGATACGGTTGCTAGAAATCAGCATCTGTACTTAAATAGTGAGTCCTCCCTGAAAGAAGAAGCTAAGGCAGTATCAACTGACTTTAGTCCTCAGGAACAAGCTGCTGAACTCAATCAGCAACTATCTTCTATAACAAAATAGTTAGCAGAATTTAATGAGATGCTACAAGAAACCAAAAATGCTAATAAGGCTATGAAATCACAATTGAATCAGACAAAATAGCAGTTATCAAAACAGATAACAGAAGAGTGCTAAGCAGTTCAATTAAGAAGTGGAAAAATATTAAATATCTCAACTCAAAGTAGCAGAAAGCAAAAAAAAGAACAACTGACAGAGGATGAGCAAACTGCCACCCAAAATTCCTCTGAGGACAGTAAGAGCCTAGAGAGGAATGATTCTGGCATTCAAACACCAGAAAAGGGTGAAAAACTGGCGTTAAACGCCCAGTAGATGCCCAGTTCTGGCATTCAAATGCCAGAAAAGGGTGAAAAGTTTGCGTTGAACGCCCAACCCATGTCCAGTTCTGGCGTTCAAACGCCAGAAAAGGGTAGGAATCTAGCGTTAAACGCCCATTCCTCCTCCCATCCTGGCGTTCAAACGCTAATGAGGGATCAGACACCTACAAGTGCTGATAATAACTCCCTCAAGTAGGCTTCTCAACCTACCTCTGTAGAAAATAAACCTGCAGCAACCAAGGTTGAAGAATACAAAGCTAAAATGCCTTATCCTCAGAAACTCTGCCAAGCAGAACAGGATAAACAATTTGCTCGCTTTGTAGACTATCTCAGGACTCTTGAAATCAAGATTCCGTTTGCAGAGGCACTTGAGCAAATACCCTCTTATGCTAAGTTCATGAAAGAAATCTTAAGTCATAAAAAGTATTGGAGAGAAACTGAAAAAGTCTTTCTCACTGAAGAATGCAGTGCAATCATCTTAAAGAGCTTACCAGAGAAGTTTAAGGATCCTGGGAGCTTTATGATACCATGCACATTGGAGGGTACTTGTACCAAGACAGCTTTATGTGATCTTGGGGCAAGTATCAACCTAATCCCTGCATCCACTATCAGAAAGATCCGCTTGACTAAAGAGGTCAAACCAACCCGGATTTGTCTTCAACTTGCTGATGGCTCCATTAAATATCCATCAGGCGTAATTGAGGACATGATTGTCACAGTTGGGCCATTTGCCTTTCCCACTGACTTTGTAGTGCTGGAAATAGAGGAGCACAAGAGTGTAACCCTCATTCTAGGAAGACCTTTCATAGCAACTGGATGAACTCTCATTGACGTCTAAAAAGGGGAAGTGACCCTAAGAGTCAATAAGGATGAGTTTAGGCTGAATGTTGTTGAAGCAATGAAGCATCCATACACATCAAAGGACTGCATGAGAGTTGATATTATTGACTCCCTGGTAAAGGAGATCAGTATGGCTGAGAGTCTCGAATCAGAGTTAGAGGACATCTTTAAAGATGTTCAGCCTGATCTAGAGGTACCAGAGGAAATAAAAGAACCTCTTAAAACTCCTCAGGAAGAGGAGAAACCTCCTAAACTCGAGCTCAAACCATTACCACCATTCCTGAAATATGCGTTTCTGGGAGAAGGTAACACTTTTTCTATAATCATAAGCTCTGCTTTAGAGCCACAGGAAGAGAAAGCACTAATTCAGGTGCTAAGGACACACAAGACAGCTCTTGGGTGGTCCATTAGTGATCTTAAGGGCATTAGCCCAGCCAGATGCATGCACAAGATTCTACTGGAGGATAATGCCAAGCCAGTGGTTCAACCATAAAGGCGGCTGAATCCAGCCATGAAGGAGGTGGTGCAGAAAGAGGTCACTAAATTACTAGAGGCTGGGATTATTTATCCTATTTCTGATAGCCCATGGGTGAGCCCTGTCCAAGTTGTACCCAAAAAGGGAGGCATGACAGTGGTTCATAATGAAAAGAATGAACTGGTTCCTACGAGAACAGTTACAGGGTGGCGTATGTGTATTGACTACAGAAGGCTTAATACAGCCACCAGAAAGGATCATTTTTCTTTACCATTCATAGACCAGATGCTAGAAAGACTAGCAGGTCATGACTATTACTGCTTTTTGGATGGCTATTCAGGTTATAACCAAATTGCAGTAGATCCTCAGGATCAAGAGAAAACAGCATTCACATGTCCATCTGGAGTATTTGCCTATAGAAGGATGCCTTTTGGTTTGTGCAATGCACCAATAACCTTTCAGAGATGCATGCTCTCTATCTTCTCTGATATGATGGAAAAATTTCTGGAAGTCTTCATGGATGACTTCTCAGTATTTGGAGACTCATTCAGCTCCTGTGTTGATTATCTAGCACTTGTTCTGAAAAGGTGCCAAGAGACTAACTTGGTTTTAAACTAGAAAAAATGTCACTTTATGGTGATTGAAGGAATTGTCCTTGGGCATAAAATTTCGAACAAAGGAATAGAGGTGGATTAAGCTAAGGTAGAGGTAATTGAAAAATTACCACCACCCACCAATGTTAAGGCAATCAGAAGTTTTCTGGGACATGCAGGATTCTACAGGAGGTTTATAAAAGATTTTTCAAAAATCGCAAAACCTCTGAGTAACCTGCTAGCCATTGATACACCATTTGTCTTTGACACAGAGTGTTTGCAGGCCTTTGAGACTCTTAAGGCTAAGTTGGTCACAACGCCTGTCATTTCTGCACCAGACTGGACATTACCATTCGAACTAATGTGTGATGCCAGTGATCATGCTATTGGTGCAGTATTAGGACATAGGCATAACAAGCTTCTGCATGTCATTTACTATGCCAGCTGTGTTCTAAATAACGCACAGAAAAACTACACAACCACAGAAAAGGAACTGCTTGCAGTGGTTTATTCCATTGACAAGTTTAGATCCTATTTAGTAGAATCAAAAGTGATTGTGTACACTGACCAATCTGCTCTCAAATATCTACTCACAAAGCAGGATTCAAAACCCATGCTCATAAGATGGGTGCTGCTTCTTCAAGAGTTTGATATAGAAATAAGAGACAGAAAAGGGACAGAGAACCAAGTGGCTGATTACTTGTCCCGGATGGAACCAGTGGCAGGAGCATCCCTCCCTTCCACTGAGATCTCTGAAACATTCCCCAATGAGCAACTCTTTGCCATTCAGGAAGTGTCATGGTTTGTAGACTTTGCAAACTATAAGGCTGTGAGATTTATACCCAAGGAGTACAACAGGCAGCAAACGAAAAAACTGACCTCTGATGCAAAGTACTACTTGTGGGATGAGCCATATCTCTTTAAGAGATGTGCAGACGGAATAATCTGTAGATGTGTGTCTAGAGAAGAAGCACAGAAGATCCTATGGCATTGTCATGGATCACAATATGGAGGACATTTTGGAAGCGAGCGAACAGCCACAAAAGTCCTCTAATGTGGCTTCTACTGGCCTACCCTCTATAGAGACTCCTGAGAGTTTATACGTAACTGTGACAGTTGCCAGAGAGCTGGTAATCTGCCTCAAGGTTACGCCAGGCCTCAACAAGGGATCTTAGAAATTGAGTTGTTTGACGTATGAGGTATTGACTTCATGGGGCCTTTCCCACCATCATACTCAAACACTTATATTCTGGTGGTTGTAGACTATGTATCTAAATGGGTAGAGGCAATTGCAACACCCACTAATGATACTAAGAGAGTGCTGAAGTTCCTCCAGAAATATATCTTTAGCAGATTTGGTGTCCTTAGAACACTAATCAGTGATGGAGGCACTCATTTCTGCAATAAACAGCTTTACTCTGCTATGGTCAGATACAAAATTAGCCACAAGGTGGCAACTCTATATCATCCACAGACAAATGGGCAAGCTAAAGTCTCTAATAGAGAACTAAAAAGAATCCTGGAACGGACTGTAATTGCCCGTAGAAAGGATTGGGCAAGGAGCTTGGATGATGCTCTCTGGGCATACAGAACAGCATTCAAGACCCCTATATGAACTTCTCTATACCAGCTTGTGTATGGGAAGGCCTGTAACCTGTCCGTGGAACTGGAGCATAAAGCCTACTGGGCAACCAGATTCCTAAACCTTGATGCCAAATTAGCTGGAGAGAAAAGATTGCTCCAGCTGAATGAGCTAGAGGAATTCAGACTCAATGCTTTCAAAAATACAAAAATTTACAAGGAGAAAGCAAAAAGGTGGCATGACAAAAAACTGTCATTCAGAGTCTTTGAGCCAGGACAAAAGGTTCTACTGTTTAACTCTAGGCTCATAGGTGATTACAAGTGTGTCACCATATGGATATGTAGAGCTTCAAGATATTGACTCTGACAAAAAGTTCTTTGTTAATAGACAGAGAGTCAAGCATTATCTTGAAAGCAATATTGAGCAAGAATGCTCAAAACTGAGACTAGATTAAAGCTCAGTAAGGTCCAGCTAAAGACAATAAAGAAGCGCTTATTGGGAGGCAACCCAATTTTTCTTATCTATTTATGTTAAATTTCCATTATTGTTTTATGTTTTCTTTAGGTTGATGATCATGTAGAGTCACAAAAATAATTGCAAAAATTAAAGCAAAATAAAAAATAGCATTACAAACAGCACACCCTAGAGGAAGAACTTACTGGCGTTTAAACGACAGTAAGGGTAGCAGGATGGGCGTTAAATGCCCAGTCTGGCACCATTCTGGGCATTTAATGCCAGAAATGGGCACCAGACTGGCCTTTAACGCCAGAACAGGGCACCAAGCTGGCGTTAAACGCAAGAAAGGGAAGCAAAGCTGGCGCTAAACGCCAGAAACAGGCAGCAACCTGGCGTTTAACGCCAGAATTGCACTCTAAGGGCGTTTTGCACGCCTAAATGGAGCAGGAATGAGAAGTCCTTGACCCCTCAGGATCTGTGGACCCCACAGGATCCCCACCAACCTCAACTCATTCTCTTTATCCCTCACACCTTTTCATAACACTCTTCCCCAAATACCCTTCACCAATCACCTCCATCTCCTCCATTTTCTTCTTCTTCCCCTTCTTTCCTTCTTTTGCTCAAGAACGAGCAAACCTTTTAAGTTTGGTGTGGTAAAAGCATTGATTTTTATTTTTCCATAACCATTTATGGCACCTAAGGCTGGAGAAATCTCTAGAAAGAGGAAAGGGAAGGCAAAAGCTTCCACGGAGATGGAGGGATTCATCTCAAGGATCCATAGCTCAATAGTAGAGCATTTGACTGCACATCAAGGAGCCATAAAGGAAGAGCAACAAAGGCAAGGAAGAGACATTGAGGAGCTCAAGCACTCCATAGGATCTTCAAGAGGAAGAAGACGCCACTCTCACTAAGGTGGACCCGTTCCTTAATCTCCTTGTCTATTTGTTTTTCTGTTTTTCAATTTTATGCTTTATGTGTCATTTATATTTGTGTCTTCATTACATGATCATTAGTGTCTAGTGTCTATGTCTTAAAGCTATGAATAATTCCATGAATCATTCACCTCTCTTAAATGAAAAATGTGCCTAATTACAAAAGAACAAGAAGTACCTGAATTTCAAATTTTATCTTGAAATTAGTTTAATTATTTTGATGTGGTGGCAATACTTTTTTTCTGAATGAATGCTTGAACAATGCATATTTTTTATATTGAAGTTTATGAATGTTAAAATTGTTGGCTCTTGAAAGAATGATGAACAAAGAGAAATGTTATTGATAATCTGAAAAATCATGAAATTGATTCTTGAAGCGAGAAAAAGCAGTGAAAAAAAGTATGGCAAAAGAAAAAAAAAGAAAAGACGAGAAAAAGAAAGAAAAAGAAAAAGCAAGCAGAAAAAGCCAATAGCCCTTTAAACCAAAAGGCAAGGGTAAAAGGGATCCAAGGCTTTGAGCATTAATGGATAGGAGGGTCTAAAGGAATAAAATCCTGGCCTAAGCGGGTAAATCAAGCTGTCCCTAACTATGTGCTTGTGGCATGAAGGTCCAAGTGAAAAGCTTGAGACTGAGTGGTTAAAGTCGTGATCCAAAGCAAAAAGAGTGTGCTTAAGAACTCTGGACACCTCTAATTGGAGACTTTAGCAACGCTAAGTCACAATCTGAAATGGTTCACCCAGTTATGTGTCTGTGGCATTTATGTATCCGGTGGTAATACTGGAAAACAAAGTGCTTAGGGCCACGGCCAAGACTCATAAAGTAGCTGTGTTCAAGAATCAACATACTAAACTAGGAGAATCAATAACACTATCTAAACTTCTGAGTTCCTATAGATGCCAATCATTCTAAATTTCAAAGGATAAAGTGAGATGCCAAAACTATTCAGAAGCAAAAAGCTACTAGCTCCGCTCATCTAATTGGGACTAAGTTTCATTGATATTGTGAGATTCATTGTATATTCTCTTCTTTTTATTCTGTTTTATTTTCAGTTGCTTGGGGCCAAGCAACAATTTAGGTTTGGTGTTGTGATGAGCGGATAATTTATACGCTTTTTGACATTGTTTTTAGTAGGATCTACCTACTTTTTAGTAAATAATTATTAGTTTTTAAGCAAAATTCACATTTTTGGACTTTACTATGAGTTTGTATGTTTTTCTGTGATTTCAGGTATTTTCTGGCTGAAATTGAGGGACTTGAGCAAAAATCTGATTCAGAGGCTGAAAAAGGATTACAGATGCTGTTGGATTCTGACCTCCATGCACTCGAAATAGATTTTCCGGAGCTACAGAAGCCCAATTGGCGCGTTCTCAATTGCCTTGGAAAGTAGACATCCTGGGTTTTCCAGCTATATATAATAGTTCATACTTTGCCCGAGTTGTGATGACGCAAACTGGTGTTTAACGCCAACTTTCTACCATATTCTGGCGTTAAACGCTAGAAACAGGATACAAGCTGGAGTTAAATGCCCAAATTGGCACAAAAGCTGAAGTTAAATACCAGGAATAGCCTATGCACGTGAAAGCTTCATTGCTCAGCCCAAACACACACCAAGTGGGCTCCGGAAGTGGATTTCTGCACTATCGATCTTAAGCTTACTCATTTTCTGTAAACCTAGGTTACTAGTTGAGTATAAAAAACTACTTTTAGAGATTCATTTAGCACCTCATGAAATTTTACATATGAGTTTGTATCTTCTACGGCATGAGTCTCTAAACCCCATGGTTGAGGGTGAGGAGCTTTGCTGTGTCCCAATGGATTAATACAATTACTTCTATTTTCTATTCAATCGCGCTTGATTCTATTCTAAGATATTCACTCGCACTTAAACATGATGAATGTGATGATCCGTGACACTTATCTCCATTCTCAACCTATGAACGTGTGCCTGACAACCACTTCCGTTCTACCTTAGATTGAGTGTTTATCTCTTGGGTTCCTGGTTCACGAGCTTGACTGCCTCTCCTGACAATAGAGCGTTCAATCCGTGAATCTAGAGTCTTCGTGGTATAAGCTAGAATCAATTGGCAGTATTCTTGAGATCCGGAAAGTTTAAACCTTTTCTGTGGTATTCCGAGTAGGATCTGGGATGGGATGACTGTGAAGAGTTTCAAACTCACGAATGTTGGGCGTAGTGATAGACACAAAAGGATCACTGGGTCCTATTCCAACACAAGTGAGAACCGACAGATGATTAGCCATGTACATAGACCATTTCACTGAGAGGACGGATGGTAGCCATTGACAATGGTGATCCACCAACATACAGATTGCCATGGAAGAAGCCTTGCGTGCGTGAAGAAGAAGACAGTAGGAAAGCAGAGATTCAGAAGACAGAGCATCTCCAAAACTCCAACCCATTCTCCATTACTGCATAACAAGTATTTATTTCATGTTCTTTTATTTTTCGCAATTAAAACTAAGAACCCTTATTGATATCCTGACTAAGAATAATAAAATAACCATAGCTTACTTCAAGCCGGCAATCTCCGTGGGATCGACCCTTACTCACGTAAGGTATTACTTGGACGACCCAGTGTACTTGCTGGTTAGTTGTACGAGTTGTGAAAAGTGTGATTTACAATTTCGTACACCAACGGGCTCAGCGACGACGACCAGGAGTGGCAGCTCCTTGGATGACGACGACGATGAGGTTGACGGCGGCGAGCTTCTCCTCCCCTGGCGCTCGCTTCCTCTCTCTCGGATTTCCCTCTCCTCTCATCCTTTTCTTCTCCCTTGGGCCCCCTTTCCAAACACTACATAAGACTAAATCAAACCAAGCTCGTCTCTAAAATTGTAAGGAAATATTTAAGCAACCAGCCATATAACCAAATCAAACCACAATCCAATCAAATCACCAAACACGTTCATCCCAAAATAGTCCAACAATACATAAGACTTATACAACAGCTAACAGTACATTAATATCCATTTATAACAACTCCAAATCATAAAATTAAGTTCTTTGAAAAAGCCCCTACCTCGATAAGCAAAACCATAACCCACACATGTTAATTGAACTCTTTTCGCTCAGCCCGAAATCAATGGCAACTTAGGCCTCAGCCCCTGATCTCTTTCACCGCAAACACAGCAACTTTAACCACGGCACGTAAGAACTGAACTCAAACCTAAAGCATTAACGTTGTAAGGACCTTAGAAACGTATAATAGAATAGTGACTAAAAGAAATTAGAACAGAGAAAGGCTTACTGAATCTACGAGTATCTGAGAAAACAGAACGGCGGCGACTCCGTTGATGACGCGGCAGCTTGATGTCGCATGCACGGGTACTAAACTCAGCTTGCAAGAACCACAACTCAGCCCTACATTATCATCATCTTCGTTACTCTAATAGGCTATTACAGAAAACTGATTTCAAGGTTTCAAAGACGATAAGGCTTACCCAGGAAAAAGGACTTCAGAGGCGGTTTTCAGCGGCACAGGCGGCATAGAGCTTCGGCAGCGGCGGATCTAGCGGTGACGGCTCCTCCACGGCGGCGGCTCCCTTGCGATTCTGTTTCCTCCCTCGCGCATCCTTCTCTTGTGATGGAACAATGTCGGAAACGGCATGGAGCACGGTGCGGCGGTGGTGACGAGGCGTGGTGAAAACCGGCGATGACATTAACGGCGCGGCTGATGGCGATGGGTGACGCGTCTGACGGCGCGACTCCCTCTCCTCGCGATGGTGCAGCTAGCAGTGGCAAGGACAAACGGCAGCGACGACGACCAGGAGTGGCAGCTCCCTGGATGACGACGGGGGCGAGGTTGACGGCGGCGAGCTTCTCCTCCCTTGGCGCTCCCTTCCTCTCTCTCGGATTCCCCTCTCCTCTCATCCTTTTCTTCTCCCTCGGGCCGCCTTCCCAGATCCCCCTTTTTCCCTTTCTTTTCCTTTTCTTCTTTCTTCCTTTCAGTTGCTAGGTTAGGTTTGTGTTTAGTGTGTGTTGTGTGTGGGTCTGGCTGAGTGGGTGAGAGGTTGGGTTCAGCGTGTGTGTGGGTCAGAGTAAGAGAAGACGAGTGAGTGTAATTAGGGTTTGGGGTAGTGTAGGTTAGTTTAGGTATTTTTATTAAAATTTTTGGTATAGTAGTGTAATTTTATAAAATAAATAAAAAGATAGAATAATAATTAAAAACCAAATTAAATATAAAATATTCATCTTTAAAATACCTTCTAATTACAAGTTTGTAAATTAATTTCAATTAAATACTAATTAAATAAAAATTTAGAGATAAGTAAATTAATTCTCCTTTATTTATAAAATAAAGTTAAAAATCTAAATATTTAAAAGTGAAACATATAAAATATTCACTATTTATTTATTTATTTTCTTTTATAAGAACTCTAAATAATAAATAAAAATTTATTCAACTTATGTATAAAAATCTCTAAAAATATGATCTTAAATAAATATAATAGATCATAAATATTTAATTAATAACCTTTTAAAATTAGGGATCTTACAATTACAAAGTCGTCAAGAATTTATTATTTTTAATCATTATTTAGTCACTAATTCAATTTTTTAATTTAAAAATTCAACAATATATTTTATTTCATATTTTTAAATATTAAAGATTAACTATGACAAAAAAAAATTCTAATAATCTTTTTAGCATTTCTCTATTTTACGTTTTACTATAAACTGTCGACTATGTCTAAGAGCTAAATTAATTAATCTCTTTTCTAATCTTTAAAAATTAACAAAAACAGTTGATAAACACCCTTATATCACAAAAAATATAAAATATACTTAATTAAACTAATAATTTCAACACATGCTTGATTACTTTGATTTAGGCTTCATTTTGGGTAGTCCATCCATTGAAACCTCCAAACAATGCATAAAAGTGGGATATCTTGGTTCCTACTTAACCTCAAGCCTCTATTCCTTCGATTTGTAACAATTCTTTAAAATCTGGACATACTTCAAAACAAAATGCTATTAGTTTATTTGTATCTCTTTTGTCTTCTTAGATCTTATCCATATTATTGGACTTTTAAAATTTTATAATTCTTTCTTGTTATATTCGATGGACTTGTTTTCTTTCAAAATCTCGTCAGTTAGAGTGGAATAAATTCGTTTGTTTTGAGGTTTAAGTTGATAATAAATGATGAATTCATCAATAATATTTTTCGCAAAGTCTATTCTTTATGTTGGAGGAGTCGGAGATAAAAAAATATTTTGAGCTCAGGGATCAAGTTTGTTATTTAGTACAACTTGAATCACCCTGAGTTTTCCATTTCATCACCAATTTGAGGTTAGATACTCTATTAAAAATAGTTAGTTAGTAAAATATTTTTTATAGAATGAAAAAAAAAAAGACAATATACTAAAAATAAATTTACAAAATTGAAAAATCTAAAATTTAATGACGATAAACATAAAAAAGTTGGACAAAAAGAGATTACAGATCAAATATATAAATTCTCAATGCCTCAAACTTGCCGTGCATTGCACATAAAAAATTGGGTCAGACATTCTCAATATTTTTCGCCATGATTTTAACATTTTAAAACACTGCAACATCTGTTGGTTGCGACCATTGAAGTGTCCCGGCTTGTTAGACAAAAATAATATAAAAAAATAAAATAATACTTTTTTAAAAATCTTATAATTTTTTTTTATAAATTATTGTAAAAAATTTAAAATATTATAATTAAATTAAAATTAAAATAATAACCATAAAAAAATAATTTACCTTAATGTCATTGTAATTTGTAAACTATACAGTTTGTTGTAAATCTTATAAACTCTCAAATATAATAATAGCCTTCATTACAAATTTTATTTATTTTTTAAACTCTTCATTCTATCTTTTCAATTTGTTAGATATTTTTGATAACAATTACATTCTGATTCAATTTTTATTAACAGATTTTTTTTTGCTTGTCTTACTTTAAATGATCATTTAAGTATTTGTTTGCCATAACAAAATGATACATTTTTTATTGATGATTCAAAAAATACGGATGCATGAGTTTGTCCTATAATAATAATAATAATAATAATAATAATAATAATAATAATAATTTATGAAATATATATAAAATTTAAATAAAATAATATATTAATTAGAAGAATAGATTAATGGAAGCCTCTCAGATAAAGACATTTAAAACGTCTTTTTTTAAAGATGTTTTTTAATAATTAAAATTTAACACATATAATCGATTAAATTATGTTGTGTTTATCAAAATTAGATCAGACAAATTAATTTGACCAAAAAAATAGTGAATCAAAATTTAAATTGGTCTAAATTAATATTATTTTTTTATAGAAAATAACTACAATATCTATCTTTATTATAAAAAATAACTAAAATACTTATATTATATATATTAATTTTAAAAATCTTAAATTTTAATCCTTTTCTTTTTTGCCATCATAGAATTAGGATTTCATATATATATATATATATATATATATATATATATATATATATATATATATATATAATAGAGATATTTTAGTTATTTTTTATAATAGGAATATTGTAGTAATTTTTTATATAAAAAATATTAGTTTAAATTGATTTAAAATTTAATTTATTAGTTTTTCGGCTAAACTAATTTGTCGGGTCTAATTTTAATAAAAATAACACAGTTTAATCGATTATATGTATTAAATTTTAATTATAAAAAAATATCTTTTAGAAAAAGACATTTTTGACATTTTTATCTGAGTGGCTCCCTAGATTAATTTACACTCTTAAAAACTTTAAAAACATTATAAGTTGACTTGGAGGTTGACCGAGACGGTATAAACAATAAAACGTATAGATAATCCATCTCATGGAATACAATACCATCATTGTCTATTGACTCAAAAAATCATTCTCCCTCTACTCCTTTAATCAATGCTCTGTCTTCACATATGACAAAATTGTATCTCTTGTCCTCATGTATTTTTTCATGACACATTTTTTTTTGAGTTAATACTCAAAATGTGCCCTGAAATTTGACCCCGACTCAATTTGGCCCTTAAGATTTCAATTGACTCTAATTGTACCCTGAAATTTTGACCCGCGCCTCAATTTAGTCCTTCTGTCACTTTTTGTCACCAGAGGGCTAACTTGACAATTTTGGTTGTCATCTGACCCTATCAAAACAACGTCATTTAACTCTTGGCCGCCAAATTGTTTAGAAATGACATAGTGTGACATGAGAAAGGGGTTAACCACCTCAAAATAAAACCCCCAATTGACTTTTTTTCCTCCTCCTCCCTTCGTATATGTACCCTTAGAGAAGAATCATGGGTGTCGCTGTAACTAAAGCTTGAAACTTTTCTTACTTGTTTTGCCCCCATTGTGAAGACTAATTTCCTGAAAATCACCATCTCTCAAAAACTGGTTAGTAACAAAATTGTTGCTCTCAACATATAATGCTTTCTGTTTTTTGCAAAATGTTGCATGGGGTTTGTTTTTCATTTTTTCACTCTATTTTCGTGAGGTTTGTTTTTTCATTTTTTTGCTCTATTACCCTAATGGAGGAGAAGCAGACACACCCAAAATTGTTGCTATTGCTTCTGGTGCATATCATAATTTTGCTCTTGCAGATTCTGTAATAATGTAACTCTTCACACCTACTCAATTTTTCTTTATTTATTATTTTCTTTTTTTAAAGTTAATTAATTTTGATACATTAAGAGTAGTGTAAACGGTAAACTTGTTTGCAGCGTCATCTAATCAAATTTCTTGTCTTATATGACCAATTAAAGTGAATGTATTAAAGTTTGAAACTTTTGCTGTTAGATTATATTCTGGGTAAAATTTTCTGTTGATAATGTATGCAGATTGCATCTGTTAACTTTTCGAATCATGTTTCAAAAAGATTTTTTTTTGGAAAGAAAGAAATAAATAAAAAGATACGGTTTTGTGTACTTGAACATAAGTGACAAAGGTGTTGAGTGACAACAGGGGAAGTAAGTTGGGAGTGAAATGAAAGTGAGAAGATTTTAATTTTCACTACTTAGTACTTGTGGGTGGAACTTAAAAGATAAAGGGTATATAGCCTTTTCAACCGTGTATGGCTTTCATTGCGCCAAGCAAGAGTAAAACATTTATAATATTTGACTGATTCAGCTGAATTATTTTGTGAAGTTCTTCAGTCTACTTATATTGAAGATTTGTTTGGTCGTATGATATTTAAAGCTTTGTCTGCATTCTAACATATTTCATTATTGCAGAATTCTTAGCTTAATCGGTATAAACAAATAAATGAAAGATTCACTACAATATAGTATCTGGCTTTTTTAAGTATATGTTTAATTAATTTGATCAAAAGAGGAACAATTGAACTCTTTTTCTTTATAAGTTTATATAAGGGAATAAGGAATATATGATAAATTGTTATGTTAGCTAAAACATTAGAATGATTTTTAATGATATGTTGCCAGACTCTTGCTGTATTATTGGTTGTATTTTAAAATTGCATGTAAGGCTATTTTTTGAGCCGTAATAGTTGCTAACATCAACTATATGAAATTAATATGGAGAAAAATATTTGAGACTATATAACAAATTTTATGCATCTTCTTAATTGCATTGCAAGTGTAACGGTGTGAATAAATATGTCCAATTTTTGCCTTTTTATGTCCTTTGGGTCTCATTGATAAGTGCTAACAAAAGAAGAAGAATTCAATCTCTCTCTCTTTAAAAATGGATCAATTACTATACCCTGCTTTTGCAAGAGTGAATATCATATGGATGTCTTTGGAATTTGTGCTGATATAGATATGTAGCACTATGAGTACTAGGTATCTGGTGTAATCTTACGCAGGTTCATCTTATTGGAATTTGTTTTTGCCGCAATAACTTCCTTCTGTGTGTTGACAGATGACGGGTCCATTTAGGTCTCACCCTTGCATAAACCGTGTGCTCCATATCAACCTAAGTTTTCAAATCCGGTTCAAGTTGCATGTGGAGTTGCACATACTGTTATTATTGCACGAGATGGATATAAGGTGTAGTCTTGGGGTAGGGGGCGATGTGGAGTTCTTGGAACCGGTAACGAATTAGATTGTTATACCCCCACCAAGGTGCGGTGGTCTCTAGCGACAGAAGATTCAGAGGAAGAGGAATCAAAAAGCTCACAGACCATCAAAGAATAGGATGCAACCTACAACCGTACCAATGGAGAACCTTCCCACTTCTATTACAGTATGCGTTCTTAACCCAATTACCATGCGAATTAGCTCTACTAGAGCTACATGTGCCTTGGCTGCTGCTCCCCAACATCTTTCTCAACTCTTGGAGAGACTCTTGCGATTTGGGAAAATTGAGGCGGCTAGGTTTTATTTAAAATTTTTAGAGGTCAAAATTTAAGGGTCATTTTAAATATTAACTCTTCTTCTTTTCATACAAAATTGAGAATTCTATCAAAAGTGGTTTTAAATGAATCTTGACTTGGTCCAAAATCCTCGTAAAATAAATTTTGATGACAGTGTCAAAGAATTTTCGAAATATTTTTTCTGTCTTTCAAGTTATTCGGTCTAGATCTTTGAAACCTCCAATAATTTGACTCTTATGTCACTAGTTAATGGAATATTTTAAATTTTAATTGTGTCATTCAATATTTTTTGTGTTCATCTTTGTCATGTATCTATTGATACAGATTTATTGATGCTGATATCGATCATAATTAAATATTCAATAAAATTATTAAAAATCAATATACAATTTCAATTTTAAAATTCAATTATAAATAACCTAATAAAATTCCATGGTATATGTGTTGTTTATCATAAAAATTATTGATGTTGCACATATATATTGAGAATTTTTTGTATATTATACTAAATCAAAATATTTATCTTTAAACATTATATTTTTTTTGGTGCTGCTTTCGAATTGGGAGTCACATATTAATAAAACTAAAAGAATACATAGAGACAGAGATGGACCGAGGAACAATCATAAGAGGGCACTTGCTCCCACTGTATTTTTTATTTTTTTTAAATATATATATATATATATATATATATATATATATATATATATATATATATATATATATATATATATATATATATATATATATATATATATATATATATGGCTCACTTTAAATTTTAAATGATTCTACTACAAATAAACTAAATTTAATCGGCTAAAGTCCCAAATTCATTTTTTTATTTCTCTATTATTTTGACTATTATTTAACCTAATCAAATTTAATTTTTGTGTCGTCACTCTTTTATTCCCTTAAATCCTCTTCTTATTTTTATATTTTCAACCTTCTTTTTCTATTTCTTGCATGTCTAATGATCATCTTCTCTTCATCAAAAGATAAATTTCAAATTCTCCATGTTTTTTTATATAGCTCTCCATAATTTTATGTATCTTTCAATTTCATTGTTTTTTTTATATTTTTAATTGTAAATTTTAATTCAAACAATTATAATTTAGGTATTAATCTAATATTTTATTCTCTTCGTGACTTTATATATTTTATTTTATTCTCAATTTATTTATCTTTATTACTTATTTTTTATTTTTTATTCTATTATTTGTACCTATGTTACATATAAAATTTTAAAATAAATTGATATTTTTATTTTTAAAAATAGTAATGAAAAAATATTTTAATTACAATAAATAATTAAACAGATGAATAAAATCTTTCATCTAACATTATATCAAAATTAAATTAAAAAATATATAATAAATTTAATTATTTTAAAAAAAAGAAAGAAAAAAATTGTAAATTAAGTTTTTATTATTTTATATAAACATACTTTTCATATACAAATTTAATTTTTTTAGTATTTATATATAATTTTAGTTACAAATTATAAATATTAGTGTATCGTTAGGCACTAATGTGCCAATTGATTCAGTCTTTTATTATTAAATATGCATAAAAAATTAGTTAGGATAATAAGTTATCTATAATTTAATTTAAATATTTTAAGTTCAAGTTCTAGAAATAAAAAATTATGTTTTTATAAATTATATATAATGAATAGCATTTTAAGAAAGAAAGTGTTCATTAACTATTTTTAATTTTTATATCTCTATATAATTAATAATATTCAACAAAATTTATTTTAGTATATATATATTTTGCCCCCACTCCTAAAATTTTCTGGATCCGTCACTGCATAGAGAGTACGCAAAAATAAAAAAGGTTGTGTTATATATTTGTTGATTAAAAAATTATAAAGATAAATCTAAAGTATAAAATTATACTTTCTTACAAATCTTATAAATTTTTTTACAAATTATTGTAAAAATATCAAAATATTATAATTAAATTAAAATCAAAATAATAAAAATAAAAAATAATTTACCTCAATGTCATGGTGAACTATACAGTTTCTTGCGAATCTTATAAAATCTCGAGCATAATAATAATAATATTCCTCGTTCCAAATGTTGTTCATCTCCATACTCTTCCCTCTATATTTTTAACTAAGTAATAGGACAAGTAGGAGTAGAAAAAAATTATGTACTCTTTCATCAATATGGGGTACTATCCCAAATAAAATAATAATTATTTTGTAACAAAAATGCTAATTAAAAAGAGACCCACTCATGTTAGTCCATCACAATTTTTAACCATTTTCAATATAAACTAGTTAAACATTAAAGGACAAGACTGTAATTTTATTTTCCATTATGTGGTCATGTGAGTAAAGAGAAGGGTTTAGGGTTTGGTTTTTCATTATGCTCTTCAAACAAACAATTTTACGTATAATAATCTATTTAACAATGGTATACTCGTGGCTTCTTATCCTATGTGACATTTTCTCAATTTTTTGAGTTTTTTTTTCTTTCTAAAAAATGTCACTTCAAGAGTCCCCTAACATAACTCATCTTCTTCATTTTCTTCTCTTTTTTTCATTTATGGTGTCATTTCTTTTTCTTCTTTCTCTCTCTCTTTGAAACCCTATTCATCTCCTCACTTCTATTATTTTTTTTTATTTACAAAAGAAATTCAATGGGTAGACTTGAGTTTCACTCTCAATCTAATCCCAGTTCTTTTCTTCCTTAAAAAATGAGCCCAGATCTCACTCTCTACTGGTGCCACCTTTCGGATCACTCTTGCCACTTCTACCATCATTAGTCCGCTCTCTTTTTGTTCTCTTTCTTTCATTCCTGTCCTATTCCCTTCTCTCTCTTTCTTCTGCAAACCCCCATTTTGATAGAAATCTCATTTTGATTTCACTTCTTTTTTCTTCTCTAAAATTTTGAACCATCTCCTGTAGTTGTGAACTATCAAACGCCCTCTAGGAATTATGATGGATATCTGTGGAGTTGCAGAGAGGCACTGAGAAGGAACGATCGATCGTCGTGATGAGATCCAGCAATATATTCTTTGGGAGGGAGCAGGAGTGCACTTAGCATCTAGGTAGGCAAGATGAGAGGATCGATCGACAGTTCTTTCTCGCTCTAGAATCTGCATTATGGAGCGGGAGAAAACACCCGATTTTTTTAAAAGAACCTTTTCATTCTCTGTTCCATCAGCTCCAATTTTCTTGTGTCCACGCAATGGAGCGGTACGACCGATCCAGCGAGGGTTTCCGGTTTGATCCATCGCCAAGGTGGACCAAAACTAGCCTCGAAGGTATGATATTATATTATATTTGTATGTATGTATAAGACTTTGTTGGTACAGATTAACAAAAGGATCAGAAACTCTCCTTTATATAGTTTGTCTTGTTATCTTATCTTTTCGGTTAGCTAAGATAAAAGGAATGTTTGAATTGGAATGTTGATTCGTGTGAATCTCGTAAAATTAGTGAATAATTAATCAATAAATTAATTTTTAATAAAAAAGTTAGAAATATAAATTTTATAGTTTAATAAGATAGAGCTAATTAAAATAAAAATTTTGACACTAATTTAAAGAATTTGGCCCAAGATTGGGCCAAACAGACCAAACCGAATAAACCGAGTCCATATTGGGCCCAAGGCCCAACCTATTAGTCCAATACACTTAAAGAAGAATCATTCTTCTTCCTCCATTCGGCAAAAACGCTGAAGCAAGCTCAAGAACAGGGGAAAGGGAACAAAACCTTTGTTCCACTTCAAATTACCATATCTTGCTACTTCGAGCTCTGATTGCCACACCGTTTGCGGCAACACATCCGCGACGACAAGCTCTACAAAGTCCGGTGCATAATTTGGTAAGGAACCTTCACTTTTTCTCACAGCCTCATTTTTCTCTAATTTTCAAAAATTGAATAGAGTGGGTGTTGAGATTTTAATTCTTTTATGTTATAGGATCCGATTAGCTTGAGGAAAATGATTAACCTTGCTTTATTGGTGCTTGAGTTAGGTGAGAATCCTAGGACCCTAATTAATTCATTGATTATGTGTGTTGGGTACTAAATTTTGGGTATACATATGTGGTAATGTGAATTAGGTGTGTAAATATGTAAAGTGGAGCTTGTTTGTGAAAATTGGAAGCTTGGTTTGGATCTTGGTTGCTGAATTTTGGTGTTGAAGGCTTGAAATCTTGCCTAAGTGGGTTGTCTTGGGTTATACAAAAAAATTGGCCAAGGTATGATTTTGGTTTCTCGTATTTAATATATGTCTTGTGAAAACTTAGGCTGAGTGACCATAGGATAGGTGTGAATGCATGAGTATGCTTAGTACCTTTGATGATGATTCTTAATATGGATTGAGTATCTGTTGGTGATTATTGTTTATGATGGAATAGAATGATAGATGATGGTTTGATGATGATTGATAAGTTGATAATAATGAATATGTATAGATGATGGATTATTGATGATCTTGTTGGTGTAATTGTGAAGTTCATGTATGAGAATTATGTAAAAATTGAGGTATGGTGGGTGATGGAAGGGTATAGTGTTGTGTTGATGTGATATGGTATGTTGTGGTCCTGACTATATGTATAGAATGTTGAAGTTGAGTTTGATATTTTGTGAAAATAGAAGTTTGAGGTTTTGGTTGAAAACTTGATTTTAACGAACTTCGGCGGTCCATAACTGGAGCCTCAAATCTTGGATAGAAATGAAATTTATTTCAAATCAAAGATGGTTTTACAAGCTTTAAAACGGTATGAATTTTGTGAAAAATGAAATTTTGTAGAGAAAGTTATGGATGTCAAAAATCTTGTGCAAAAAGCTCATTTTTCCAAGTTACAGCAAAACCAGAATTTATGGTTAGTGCACACACACACACACACACACACACACACACACACACACACACACTATTGTATACATGCTCTGAGTAGGGGCCATGTTTTCACTTGTGCGTGCGCGTGATTTTTAGAAAACTTGCGTATGCACACTATGGTGCGCACGCACACACAAAGGTATGCCTACTACTGAGAGCATTCGCACACTTTGGAGTGCACGCACACCATGTGGCTTTTGGCAGATGTGCATACGCACACCAGGGTGCGTACGCACACGTGTATACATGCTTGCTGTTAGGAGCCTTCGCACCTCCTAGTGTGTACACTCCTCTATGAACAATTACACAAGTTTTCATACGCACACACACTCTGTTTCTCAGCAACATATATTTTTGTGATTTGAACATGATTTACAAACTTCTAAAACCTCTATTTTTACTCTTTTGGCCCCTAGACCTTAGTGGTTTGCCTAGTAATGAGATGAAGCTAGGAAAATCTGGTAACTTGGGGGTGAAGTAAGGTTGAAAATGATGAATTATGTATGAAAGTGCAAAGATATGAAGGATATATGTAACATGGCCATAATAAATGATTATGCAATGATTATGAATGTTTATGTGGCTTATGCACTCAATTTTATCTGAGATACAAGTTTTTCTGGGTAAAGTACCGTGGTTTGCCACCATGTGTTCCAAATTGAGACTCGATACTCTATTGAGCCTACGTCGTAAGGGTGACCGAACACGTATAAATTTCCGAGAAGGATACCCCCAATGAGCAAATTTTATTTATGAGAAAAAACTATGCATAGACTCTTGGGGATGCACGATAGGGGACAGTCCAGGATTTAGCAGCCAGACTTGTCGGGTTGGCTTGATAATCGACAGATGAGACTCGTCAGCCATAGGACAGGCATGCATCATATGCATACTGTTTGAATTGCTTGTTTGTGAATTAATTGGGAATGCCTAAGTGAACTTACTATGTTAATTATTATATTTGCTATCTGCAGTACTTGTATTCTACCTGTGTTTGTCATTGTCTGCTTGTTTGTTTGTGCAGTTTCACCGGTGTTGGAGGATTGAAGGAAAGGAGGAGGATTGAGGGTTTAGATTTAAAGTTTTGATTAAGTTAGGGATCCTTAAAAAACCACCTTGATTTATGATTTCTACTTTAGTTCTTTAAGCTTTATAATCTGAGTGTTGGTGTTCTATGATTTTCTTTGATTTTTCCGGGACCTTATATCTTATGTATATGGAACCATTACCATACTAAGAACTCCCGGTTCTCATTCCATATGGATATTTGTGTTTTTCAGATGAGGTCAAGAGACACCACGCTAAATGTCTGGAGTTTCTACAGTGAAGTGGATCTTTTAAGACTTTGTTTTGTGTACTATTTATATATGATCATATGTCTAGAACTCTCCTAATGACTTGTCTTACTTTTGTGCCTCTTAAAGGTGTACGGAGCACTAGGGTTTATATATATATATATATATATATATATATATATATATATATATATATATATATATATAAATATTCTCTGGCCAGCCTTAGCTTCATAGGCTGAGTTAGGAGCTTGTTATTTTGTAGTCTTGATCCTCTACTCTCGTTTTCTGTATATACATGTTATGAACATTAGCTTTCTTTGTATGCAAGTAATCCTTATTCTTGAACGTTGCGCTTTTACTTTTGCAATTTTGTTTTACTTATCCTTCAAGGCTCCTCATATATTATATTCTTTCAAGTATTATACGTATATATGTTTTATTTTTAGAGATCGTAATACCACACCACCTCTGCTTTACGTCTTAAGGGTAAAGTTTTGTGTGGTAGGGTGTTATAATTAGTGATTCCTGGTTATCTAGCTTGTTTGGGCCGTAAGGATGATTTGGGCTTGGGATCCAGGTCATTGTTAGGTCGTTGAGGTTCCGAATGCCAAGTTCAAAATAGTTACCCCCGAAGTATGGGAGCATGCTTGCTTGGTCTTGTTGCTAGTGTTGGTGAGTTCAGTTTTCCGTAGCTTGGGAGGCTGCGAGTTCGTGGTCAAAGTGCAGAATCATCCCTGCATCTGTTTGTTGCATTTCTCGATAATGGAATTTGTTCGATAGATTTTCCAATGCGTCATAATGATGCATAGTGAAAGAAAGAAAGGTTTCATTTCTTTTTTCCTTTTTTCCCTCGTTTCTCCATATTTCCATTTGAAACGTTAGGGGGTCTTATTTTTCCTTCTTTGCAACTGCCTTTCTTATTTCTTCTTTTTTTCATAACTGTCTCTTCACATTTTCTTGTTCAGTGTATGGTTACTTAGACTCTTCCCTGTCAATCGTTCGTTATTGCTGTTGAGGTTTTGGGTGTTGTGTTGTCTTGCGCCCATGTTGTTTGCTACTCTCCTGTATGCTCTCTTTCCCATTCTTTTGACAACCAGTTTGGTACCTCTTATTTCCATATTTTCACTTGTTCAGTGCTTGCCTTCTGTTTGTTGTTCGTATTTTGCTTGTCGCATTTCTTTTCATGTTGCGATAGTAGGTGGCGGGTGCCACTGTTTTAGAATTTGGTAGATTTTGACATAGGATTTTTTTGTGTTCTCTGTGCTTTTGGAGAGTGAGCTGACGGTGGTGCCCCCCTTTGGTTATAGGTATGGTTCGGTGGAGAGCGGTTCACTAAAACTCGAGTCCGGTTTTCCTAGCTAGGGATGTGCCGGACGTTACCATTGGGTGGCTCCTAATGTGTCGGGTACGCCTTCTAGATTGGGTGAGAGTGATCTTTAGAAACTTTGAGATGAGGGGGTTGTATGCGGCAGAGGCAAAACAAAGCGTCATTATGAGCTTGTGCCCACCGATGAGAATGAGAAGGGGTGCTATCGTAACCTGCATTTCCCCCCGAGTTCTCGATTGGATGTGGGTTCATGAACCATTATTCACCAAGTTGAGGATTCAGCTACCCTTCTCTGATTTTGTCATGGCCCTTCTGAATAGGGTTTTCGAGACGCTGTCCTAGTTACATCCGAACAGTTGGACGGCCATCTAAATGTTTGAGTTGGTGTGTGATTTCTTGGAGGTTTCGGCTCGGGTTGAGGTCTTTTTATTTTTCTTTTTTTGTACTATTTCGCATAAGGAGGGAAAGCATCAGAAGAGCTATATCTCTTTCCGGGCTCAACCGAATTATTGCATATTTGATTTGTTCGAGGATTCATTTCATGGGTTTAAGGCAAAGTATTTCAAGGTTTGCCCTACTTGGGGGTCATCAGCCATTTTGGTTAACCTTGGAGGGAAAGCACCGAATTGCTGCTTATTGGAATTTCGGGGCGGGGGCCTCTTATTTGATGAGGATCACTTATGAGGGTTTATCACCCGAGAACAAAGATATCACTGACGCTTTGTTGGCAATTTTTGGGGATAAGTCATTGAATTCTCGTGACATTATGGGGGATCCCAAGGCAGATAGATCCTATGTGGGTAGGTTCCTTGTCTTAAGTTTAGCTAGTTTGTGATTTGTCACATTTTATTTCATGTTTATAACTTGTGATCTTTGCTTTGTTTTTGTTGTTAAGATGGCAGGTGAGTAGATAACTCTGGCGAGGTTGAAGGCTGCTTTCCTCCGCTACTTAGAGAGTGGGGGTGATAGGGTTTCACTGTCAACTCCTTCAGTTGCTTCTCAGCCAGGCTCACAAATGGTGTCTCTGGAAGTGGCGGCTACCAGGGCAACTGTTGCCGATGCTGAGCTCGTGGAGATTCTTGTTCCCGAGTCTGGTAAAAAGCGGAAAAGGGCGGTTGAAGAGAGCAGCGGGGAGAATCTCGAAGAGGAGGTGAATGTTCCTTCTATGATGGATCGCTGTTTTGATGCTCCAGCCTTCATTAACCAACACCTTCTGTCGGGTACCGAGGAGTTTTTCCGAGATTGTGACCTTGCGGGCCAGGGCAAGTCCGTGTATTGGGCTTTGCTTCGTTCTACCATTATTGTTCAAAAGGCAAAACTGACGTTGTCCTAAGTGCTCCTTCTAGATGGCAAGTTCCGTCATTTCCAGGTAGAGGTAGGCAAGTTGAAGAAACAACTAGAGGATACTGAGATTGCTCGTTTGAAAGCTGCAAAGGATGCTGAGGATGCATCTCTCAAAACAAGAGACTGAGCTTACCTCTCAGCTTGTCCAAGCACAAAAGAGAGTTGTTGATGCTAAGTCAAAGGCTGCTTTTGTTCGTGCCAAAGTGGAGTCTTTAAAGGCCGAGGTTGTTCAGCTAAAAAAGGACAAGGAAGGCTTGCTCCCCAATGCTAAGGATTCTATTTTAGCAAAAGAAGCTTTGAAGGTTCAAGTCTAGGTGCTATTTCCCGATGTAGATTTGTCCGTCATGGGGGACTTTTGAACCGTGAAAAATGGAAAGATTGTTGATTTAGAGTAGTATTTAATTTTTAAGTTTTGGTAAAATTTTTCCTAAGTTTGTAAGTCATCTATTCGGCATGTATACACTGTTTTGATGGCTTTTTTTGGATCACTTGTTGTGAACTTGAATGGGCCTCTTGGGGGGCTGATTTTAATGCTTATTTGTTTTTGGATATCCGTTTTATTGGCCTCGGGGGTGTTCAGTCTCTAGGGTGACCGTTTTGTTCATACTATTTTGTTTTGGTTAAAATGTAAAAATAAGGAAAATATTTTCTTTCAAATGAATAACTTATGTATTAAATTTTGAAAAAGGTTGGACCTTATTAAAACCTCATTATCTTTTGGTAGAAAAGAGTGTTCGAAAAGATAAACTAAATTGAACATGACAGTGAAAAATAAAAGAAATATGAGATTTGTAACTAAACCTTAAAAATTGCTAAAGTTATCAACTCGGTAGAATTCGCCTATGGGAGTAGCGCCGTATGTTCGCAACATTCCATGACCTTAGTAGCTTAGTGCCATTAAGCCGTTCCATTTTGTGTGCTCCTCTTCCGATCACAGTTTTGACTCGGTAGGGCCCCACCCAATTAGGGGTTAGTTTTACCGTAAGACTTGATCTCCCTGTTTCAATTCCCGTTTTACGACGTTTTGGTTATATCTCAAACTTACCCTTTGTTTTAAGGCGAGTTGTCATAGGTGGGCTATGCTTCTAACCTTACCCACGAGATCCCGTTCTGCGACTTTGTTGTGCCCTCCGACGATTCTACGAGGGCTGGATTCTCCGACCTTAATAAGAATGAGTGCTTCTATGATGTATGTTAGCTTGAAGGGGGACTCCTCGTCAAGCTCTAGGGTGATGTTTGGTACGACCAGAGTACGGAAGTAAGTTCATCAGCCCAAAGTCCTTTGGCTTCGTCTAGTCTCTTCTTGAGCCCGTTTAGGATAACCTTGTTGACCACCTCTACTTGGTCATTGGTTTATGGGTACTCCATTGAGATGAAATTCTATGAGATGTCAAGTCCTTTTAGGAACTCCCTGAAGTGCTTATTTGCAAATTGCTCCCATTATCTAAGATCACGACCTCCGGGATCCTGAACTGGGTTATGATTTATTTTCCAGAAGAATTTTTGGCATTGAATGGCCATGATTGTGGCTAGTGCTTTAGTCTCAATCCACTTGATGTAGTAGTCGATAGCCAGTATGAGAAATCTGGGTTGTCCGGGAGCCGTGATAAAGGACCCACGAGGTCAATTCCCCAAGTCTCGAAAGGGCATTCTACCGTTATCGTGCTGAGCTGGTGTGAGACCGCTTGGTGAAGGTCAACATGCACCTGGCATTTCTTGCAACTCTTGACTAGTTAGAAGGAGTCTTTGTTGATCGTCATCCAGAAATACCTAGCCCGAATGACCTTTTGGGCTAGGGTTTTATCTCTGACATGATGGTCGCACATCCCTCGTGACTTTCTCGCAAAATGTAATCCATTTGACTGAGCTCTATGAACTTGAGGAGGGCTTGAGAGAGTCTTCTTTTATATAATTGTCCTACTATTATGGTTTACTTTGTGACTTCTCACTTCAAACATTTTTCCTCCTTCAGGTCCTCAGGTAGGTCCCCGGTAGTGAGGTATCTAAGGATCGGGGAGGTCCATGAGTGCTAACTAAATAAGGGTAGGTTTGTCGTGCAGGTAACCATGACGAAAGATGTTCTTATGACTTCTTGGATTACTGAATGGTATCTCGAAAATGATTTGGTGCTGGCTAGCTTTGAGAGTAGGTTAGCCCTTGAATTCCTTTCCTTGAGAATGTTTCGGATAGTCACCGCGTCGAATTTGGCAGCCAGTTCCTTAACTTTAGACAAGTATTATTGTAGTAAGGGGTCTCGTGTTTGGTATTCCCCACTTATTTGGGAACTAACTATCTGAGAGTCACGAAAAACTTTCAAGGTCTCTATGTTGACTTCTATGGCTAGCGTTAAGCTGACCAAGAGAACTTCGTACTCAACTTGGTTGTTGGAGATTGGGAATTTGTATCGAATTGACTGTTCGATAGTAATCTCACTTTCATTTTCCAATAGTACTCGTACTTTGCCAGAGCTGTTATTTGATGAACCATCGACGTGGAGTTTCCACAACTCGGGAGCTTCGCTTCCTAGGGTCAACTTAGTGACGAATTCTGCCATGGCTTGAGCCTTGATAGCATTTCTGGGATCAAACCAGATTTCATATATAGTTAGTTCCACCGACCAAGGGAGCATCCGTCATGCCAGGTTTGGCTTCTGAAGTACTTGCTTAACAGCTTGGTCTATTTGGACCGTGATAGGGTGGCTCTAGAAGCATTATCAGAGACGACGGGACGCCGTGAATAGGGCGTAGGCAAGATTTTCAAGCCAGGAGTAATGCATTTTCATCATTCTAGAAACTTTGCTTATAAAGTATATTGGTTATTGTGTTTTCTATTAATCTTCTCACATCAACGATGTTGCTAACGTCTCTTCTATTATGGAGAGGCAAAGGTATAATGCTTCTCTCATTTTATGCTTTGAGATTAAACGAGGTTTTATTAATACCTTTTTCAAGTGTTGGAAGGCCTCTTTGCATTCGAGTTTCTATTAGAAATTTACACCTTTTTTCATAAGTTTGGAAAAGGGAAGTGATGCGTGAGCATCTTTCCTATCTTTTCCTAGTGAATTTGCATCTAATTTGTTGAGTTTAATAAAGAATTAATTATTTTTTAGCCAATATAGATGCTACTTTGAGTCTTTTGCAATTTTATTTATTTTAGGTAGCATTCAGCTGGATTTGATGGAGTTTCTGCAGCACAAGAATCAAAGGAGATGGCAGCGAGGAGTGACGCGTACGCGTGACTGACGCGTACGCGTGATTTGGAGCTTTCCATGGCGACGCGTGCGCGTGACTGACGCGTACGTGTGATTTGAAGATTTGCACAGCGACGTGTGCGCGTGATCGACGCGTCCGCGTGACTCGCGGAAACGCGTGACATGCGCCACGTGCAGAAAACGTAGAAACTGCTAGGGGTGATTTCTGGGCCCCATTTTAGCACCCAAGTTAGGCATGGATCCAGTGAAGGCAAGTGGTCCCCACGTTATAAGATATGGAGTAGTTAGTTAATTTTGATTTAAATTCAAATTTGATTTTAAAATAGGAAAAGATATTATTTTAATTTTAAAAATGAGATTTTAAATTAATTAGGATTAGTTATAAAAGGGGGAGACTTCTCTTCATTAGGGGTCAGATTCCATTAGGGAGATTCCATTAGGAAATTCTATACAAATTTACATTCAGTATTCTGAGTCATGAGCAACTAAACCTCCATTGTTAAGGTTAGGAGCTCTATCTATTGTATGGATTGATACTATTATTTTTCTATTTTAATTCATGTTTGATTTATATTTCAATAATTATTTTCGTTCTTTATTTTATGAATTTGGGTGGAATGGAAGTATGACCCATATTCTAATTGAGTTCTTGTATAACTTGGAAAAGCTCTTTACTTGAACAACAGCTTGAAAACATATTATCCTGAATTTCTAATTGTTTGCATTTAACGGGATACGTGACATATAATCTCCTTATTTTTGGATAATTAGAATTCTTGTGGTATATAAACTGGAATTTGATCATCACCCTCTAATTGGAATTAATTGACCAAGGAATTGGCAGTTGATGAATTTTAGAGGAGACTAGGAAGGTCTAAAGAATTAGGGTATAGTCACAAATAGTTAGCCATGAATTAAATCTTGCATGATTAAAATAGTTAGTAAGAAAAATCAATCCGGAAAAATAGATAACTCTGAAGCCTTAACTGTTTTGTCCATATTTTATTCCCAACTTATTTATTTGTCTATCCTTTTGATATTCTGAGTTCGAACTTAAACCTTTTGAATATCTCAAAACCCTTTTCTGCTTGCCTAACTAAGCCAATCAATCAATCATTGTTGCTTGATCCATTAATCCTCGTGGGATCGACCCTTACTCACGTAAGGTATTACTTGATACGACCCGGTGCACTTGCCAGTTAGTTTGTAGGTTATTAAACACCGCACTAAGTTTTTGGCGCCGTTGTCGGGGATCGACTGTGATTGACAACTACTGGTTGTTTGATTTCTTAGATTAGACATTTTTACTTTAATTTCATTTAACTTATTTCCTTAAATTTTCAAAAAAAAAATATTTTGATTTATTTTATTTAAAATTTTTTTCTTTTTTCTTAATTTTTGAAATTAAGTTTGGTGTCCCCGTAGTAATTTTTCTCTTAAAAAAATTGAAATAAATAAAAAAATAATAATATTTAAAAAAATCATAGTATCCTTCTTTGTTTAATTTTTGAATTTATAGTTCACTTCTTTTCATTTATTTTTGAATTTTTTTTATCATTTTTTTATTTTATTCCTTTTCAAAAAAAAAAAAAGAAAATTTCTGTTCTGTCTTCTTTGCTTTCCTGTTTACCGCGTGGTGCGTTTAATTCTTTTTGGTGTTTTATACTAAGAAAAATAATGGAGAGAGATCACATGGGTTACTACTCACACCCAAGGAGTGATTCTTATTATTGTGGATGGAGGAACGACTCAAATTTTCGTTGGCAAAGTCAAAACCAAAGAAACTTCAATGCTCCATGTTCCAACTATCAAGAGCCACTATCTCCATATTCATACCAAGAACCACCACCTTTCTATCCATATCAAGAACTATCATCTTTCTACCCATACCAAGAGCCACCATCTCCCTATTCATATCAAGAACCATCATCTCCTTCTTATTCATATCAAGAGCCACAATCTCCTTATTCATCTCAAATACCATCAGATCTTGAGCTTCTCATGAAAGAATTCCTACATGATATAAAGATGAGTGTCAAAAATGTAGAGAAACATGTGCAGACGATGATCAAGAACCAGGAAGAGGAACAAGCAAATTCCTTTCCAAGAGATACAATGCAAGATCTTATGGAAGAAAGTGAGAAAACCAATTAAAGGAGTTTATACTCCAGTGAATTAGAGAACCTTCCACCCTCACATATGGAAGAAGAGGAAGATGCACAACCTCCCATGCCATTGGTAAGAAATGAAAAAGAAATTGAATTAGAAGAAAGCTACCAAGAGGAAGAGGTTGAAATTGAGGAAGCTTGCAAAGAGGTAGAAGAAATCAAAGAAGAACACAAGGGAGTGGAGCTTGCAAGACCTCTTCCAAAGCCATCACCATCCAATACAACATTCAAGTGGGTAAAATTCATATCCTTAACCTTTACTTTCCCACTTGAATATGGGCTACTGGAGACGGATGATCAACTTAGAGCTCTTTGTGGTATTAAGAGTAAGAGGAAGATGGTTAGTGGCAAGAGTTGTCAAGCAAGGTTCAATATGGTTGCATGCTCCAAATTGAAGTGCAAGGATTGGTGTAGAGCTCAATTGAATGGATCTAGAAGGTTGTTTGGATGTTTCTGTCAGAATTCAGATTGCTTGCCACCCGGTGGGAACAATGGTGATCCACAAGAAGACGGGTGTAAAAGCAAGGTTTGGGACCCTGGAATTCATTCCCACAATCAACACCTTTTGGGCCTTATCACTTGCTTCAACTTGCTCAAAGGCGTTATGCGCCTAGTTTGGGATCCCAGTAGCCATTGGAATTACAAACATTAGTGGAGATTCCTGGATCAGTACAAGCACAAGCCACCATAACAAGGAGCTCACCACATGTCCAACTTAAGGACTTTAACTAAAAGTGCTTGGTAGGAGACAACCCACCGCGGTATGATCATTCCTTTTCTTTCTGAGTTTGTTTTTCATAGTAGTAGTTTTCTTACTTATTTGATTTTTATTGAGTTCTTACTAATTTTCTGATCATGCAGCTATTTTAGAACAGGAACCGGATAAAAAAAAGAGCACCCGACGCGCAAAAGTCGCTTACGCGTATGCGTCAGATGGGTGTGCGTAAAAAATAAAAATGAACAGAGAGTTGCACGGGAGTGGCGCCAGAATGAAGCCTTTCGCACAAACAAGCCCACGCGTACGCGTACACCACGCGTGCGCGTCATTGGTGATTTTGGCACTCCACGCGTGCGCGTCATCGACGCGTACACATGACTTTGAAAAATGGCGTAAATATGTGTTTGGTCAGAGAGATGTGCTGGCTTGGGGCTGGAAGCGTGCTAGAGGCACAAATTTACTCACGCATACGCATTCCTGACGCGTGCGTGTCATTTGCACAAATGTTAATCCACGCATGCGCGCGCATGACGCGCACGCGTCGTATGAAAATATTGGTTCCCAAGCCACGCGAACAGAGAGTTGTGCGAGTGCGTGGCTGCCTTCGCGCGAATCGCGCAAAAACTAGGGCACGCGGACGCGTGCCCGACGCTTACGCGTCATTAAGAAAATTCCATGACCCACGCGTACGCGTGATGCATGCGTACGCGTCGCCTGCGCTGCACAACTACACTATTTCGCCGCCCAGTTTTAATTTTCTTTCCCCCTCTCCCAATCCTAATTCTCTCTTGTTCTTTTATCCTTTTCTTTTTCTTTCATCATAGTATTTGTCTTTTTCTATTTTTAGTTCTTCTTTGCTTGAGGACAAGCAAACCTTTAAGTTTGGTGTTGATGCTTCGCTTAAGGGTTTTCTGTTTATTCCTATGGCACCAAAAGGGAGGCGAATCATCTTTATTGAGGAACACAACCTGAAGAATAAAATGACCACTAGGATAACCAAGGTGGTTGAGTTCCTTTCATTTTTTATTCCTCCCCTCTTTTTCTATGTTATGTTCCGGTTTTCTGCTATTTTGCTTTGTTTGTTGCATGATCCTTTATTAGTTAGAATCCTAGGACTAGTTTAGTTCTCCCTATTGCTTTAATTCTGAAAAGATGTCTCATGTATTACTCACTGAGCTGGAATCCAAATAATAAAAAAAATATACAGGAGTGATATACTGCATGAGAAAGTGGATCTATATTGAAGAATAGTCTTATTTACTTAAATGTGGTGGTATTTTCTGTGATTCTGAATACATGACATGAATAGTGCATATTTTTTATAGTGAAGTTTATGAATGTTAAAATTGTTGGCTCTTGAAAGAATGATGAAAAAAGAGAAATGTTATTGATAATTTGAAAAATCATAAAATTGATTCTTGAAGCAAGAAAAAGCAGTGAAAAACACGAAGGTTGCAAAAAAATTAAAAAAAATAAAAAATAAAATGAAATAAAAAAAGAAAAAAAGAAGCAAGCAGAAAAAGCCAATAACCCTTTAAACTAAAAAGCAAAGGGTAAAAAGGATCCAAAGCTTTGAGCATTAATGGATAGGAGGGCCCAAAGGAATAAAATCCTGACCTAAGCGGCTAAATCAAGCTATCCCTAACCATGTGCTTGTGGCGTGAAGGTGTCAAGTGAAAAGCTTGAGACTGAGCGGTTAAAGTCGTGATCCAAAGGAAAAAGAGTGTGCTTAAGAACTCTGGGCACCTCTAACTGGGGACTCTAGCAAAGTTGAGTCACAAACTGAAAAGGTTCACCCAGTTATGTGTCTGTGGCATTTATGTATCCGGTGGTAATACTGGAAAAACAAAATGCTTAGGGTCACGACCAAGACTCATAAATTTGCTGTGTTTAAGAATCAACATACTGAACTAGGAAAATCATTAACACTATCTGAATTCTGAGTTCCTATGGATTCCAATCATTCTGAACTTCAAAGGATAGAGTGAAATGCCAAAACTATTCAGGATTGCAGTTGTAAACCCCACTATAAAAACTTGTTGCAGTCATTTCTAACCCACAAACTAACCGGCAAGTGTACCGGATCATACCAAGTAATATCTTACGTGAGTAAGGGTCGATGCCACGAGGATTGATGGACTAAACAACAATGGTTAAGTGATTGGCTTAGTTAGACAAACAGAAAAGAGTGTTTTGGTATTCAAAGAGTATTAAACAGTAAATTAAAAATTTCAGAAAGCAAGCAGCAATGAGTTGGGAATAAAATATGGGAAAAACAGTTAAGGTTTCAGAGTTATCTATTTTTCCAGATTGATTTTTCTTACTAACTATTTTAATCATGCAAGATTTAATTCATGGCAAACTATATGTACTAGACCCTAATTCCTTAGACCTTCCTAATCTCCTCTAAAATTCATTAACTGCCAATTCCTTGGTCAATTAATTCCAATTAGAAGGTGATGATCAAATTCCAGTTTATATGCCACAAGAATCCTAATTATCCAAAAATAAGGGGATTATATGTCACGTATCATGTTAAATACAAACAATTAGAAATTCAGGATAATATGTTTTCAAGCTGTTGTTCAAGTAAATAGCTTTTCCAATTTTTAAAAGAACTCAATTAGAACATGGGTCATACTTCCGTTCCACCCAAATTCATAAAATAAAGAATAAAAATAATTATTGAAATATAAATCAAAACATGAATTAAATTAGAAAGAGCAAACGAATCAATCCATACAAATAGACAGAGCTCCTAACCTTAACAATCAAGGATTAGTTGCTCATGGTTCAGAGAAGAAAACTAGGATTCTGGTAAAATGTACAGAGTTTTTAATCTGATGGCATCTAAATTCCTATTTATAACTAATCCTAATAAATTTAAATTCTAATTATTTAAAATTAAAAATAATATCTTTTCCTATTTTAAAATCAAATTTGAATTTAAATCAGAATTAACTAACTACTTTGTGTCCTGTAACGTGGGGACCACTTGGCTTCACTGGATCAGCGCCTAACTTGAGTGCTAAAATGGGGCCAGAAATCACTCCCCAGCATTTTTTGCGTTTTCTGCACATGGTGCATGTCACGCGTACGCGTCAGTCACGCGTACGCGTCGATGGTCTTTTCCGCAAGTCACGTGGACGAGTCGGTCACGCGCACGCGTCTCTGAGCAAATCTTCAATTCACGCGTACGCGTCAGTCACGCGTACGCGTCGCCATGGATACCTCCAAATCACGCGTACGCGTCAGTCACGCGTACGCGTCGCTCCTCGCTGCTATCTCCTTTAAATCTTGAGCTACAGAAACTCCATCAAATCCAGTCGAATGCTACCTAAAATAAACAATATTGCACAAAACTCAAAATAGCATCCATAGTGGCTAAAATATAATTAATTCTTGATTAAACTCAACAAATTAGATGCAAATTCACTAGGAAAAGATAGGAAAGATGCTCACGCATCACAACACCAAACTTGAATTGTTGCTTGTTCTCAAGCAACCATAACTAACATAGACTTAGGATGTGAATTTGCATGAGAATGAGAATTCGATTAAGCTCATGTCTCTTTTTATAGTTGGGTTTATAACTGTAATTCTGGATAGGTTTGGCATCTCACTCTCCTTTGAATCAAGAGGATGTCATTGTCATTCGGAATTAGAATCCGGATAATATTATGAATTCTCTGATCTTTACATTTCAGTTTAATCCTTGAACACAACAAAATTGACTTTAATTTATTTTTTTCTTTGGTGCTTTGCACCTTGAGCCTAGCCATGACTTTAAATGTTTTGTCTCAAGGATTACTTGACACAGAAACACCACAAGCACTTAACTGGGGGACTCTATTTGAGTCCTGATTTTTCTTTCAGTTACTCCCCGACAGTGGTGCTCAAAGCCTTTGGAATACTCTGTTAAATGCACTTGGTCTCGACACTAAGTGTTCTGTCTCAAGGATTACTTGACACAATCACACCACAAGCATATGACAAGGGAAACAACTCTTTGAGCTTTTAATCATGTCTGACATCCCTAGTCATTGATGCTCAGAGCCTTGGACCTTGCTTTTATTATTATTTATTTATTTATTATTTATTTTTTTTGCTTCAAGGATTAAATTTTTGTTTATTTTAGAGAAGTCATAATAATTCTCTAAATTTTTGTTCCTTATACATCAACATCCATTGATTCAAATTCAAATATGCACTATTCATATCATGCATTCAGAATTACAATTAATACCACCACATTTAAGTAAATAAGACTACTCTTAAAATTAACTCAATTTCTCATGCAATATATCACTTATATATATATATATATATATATATATATATATATATATATATATATTGAATTCAAGCTCAGTGGGTAATACATGAGACATCTTTTCAGAATTAAAGCATTTAAGGGAAAACTAAACTAGACCTATCATGCAACAGACAAAGTAAAATAGTAGAAAATCAGAACATAACATAGAAAAAGAGGGGAGGAAAAAAATAAAAAGAACTCAACCACCTTAGTTATCCTAGCGGTCACTTTATTCTTCAGGTTATGTTCCTCCATGAAGATGATTCGCCTTCCTTTTGAGCCAGAAAACCCATAAGCGCAGCGTCAACACCAAACTTAAAGGTTTGCTTGTCCTCAAGCAAAGAAGAACTGAAAATAAAAACAAATAGTGAGAGGAAAGAAAAATATAAAGATAAAAGAATAAGAGAGAATTAGGAGTGGGAGAGAGAGAAAGAAAAGTGAAAACTGTGCGGTGAACAAGTGCAGCACGCGTACGCATGGGTCGTGGAAATTTTCTTAATAACGCGTTAGCGTCAGGAACGCGTCCGCGTGCCCTGGGTTTTCTGCGATTCGCGCGAAGGCAGCCACGCACACACACAACTCTCTGTTCGCGTTGCTTTGGGAACCCAGATTTTCAATCAACGCGTGGGCGTCATGCACGCGCACGCGTGGATGGCCATTTGTGTAAATGATGCGCACGCTTGGTCAATTTTGTGCGTCTAGCACACTTCCAGCTCCAATCCAGCACAACTCTCTGCCCAAACACTCTTTTACGTCAATTTTTCAAGTCACGCGTATGCGTCGCTGACGCACCCGTGTGAATGTTAAAATCACAAATGATGCGCACATGTGGTGTATGCGTACGTGTGGGTTTGTTTGTGCTAGAGGCATCATTCTTGTTCTAAAATAGATGCATGATCAGAAAATTAGTAAGAACTCAATAAAAATAAAATAAATAAGAAAACTACTACTACGAAAAATAAAAATAGCTAAGGATACAAAATTATCGGGTTGCCTCCCGACAAGCACTTTTTTATCGTCACTAGCTTGACGGTCAGCTCCTCTAAGGAGGAGGATCATATGGGCTCATCTCTTCACCCCTTACTTTGAACTTCTTTCCTGTGTCTCCATAACGTAGCTCAATATGCTCCAGAGAGAGGATTCTGATTACTATATAAATCCATGCTGGATTGCCGGTCAACACCACCTTTATTCCTGGGGAGAAACCTTCAGTGGGGATCTTTTTGTTTCTCCATCCTCTGGGTACTTTCTTCTTTTTGGGAACCTCCTCCTTGGTAGATGATGCATTCCCAACACCAAACTTAGGTTTGATGTCAGGAGGAATTTTATTGATTGTTGCCAAGGGAGGTTTGAGCTGCAGATTCTGCTGTACATCATCAGGGGGTTTTTGAAGGGTTGGATCAATAAGCTCAGTCTGCATGCACCTCTCTTCTTCACCTGTTGAATGTATATCTTTGAAGACATGAAAGACCAGTTGCTCATTATGCACTCTAAGCACTAATTCACCCACTTCTACATCAATCAGAGCTCTTCCCGTGGTTAGGAATGGTCTTCCTAGAATTATAGAGGCATTCTCATCCTCCCCCGTGTCAAGAATCACAAAGTCTGCTGGGAGGAAGAACTTACCCACTTTAACCAAGATATTCTCCACTAATCCATATGCAGGCTTCATAGATTTGTCTGCCTTCTGTAACGCTATCTTTGTGGGTTGTGCCTCTTGGATTTGTAGCTTCTTCATCACAGATAAGGGCATTAGATTTATGCTTTCCCCCATATCACATAGGGCTTTCTCAAAGGTTGTGCTCCCAATGGTGCATGGAATTTGAAAGCTCCCTCAATCTGGCATCTTCTTTGGTAAGTTATTCTGAATTACAGCACTACATTCCTTAGTCAGGACTACTGTCTCATCTTTCTTTAAACGCTTTTTCTTTGACAATAGCTCCTTCATGAACTTGACATAGATAGGCATTTGCTCCAAAATCTCAGCAAAAGGAATATTGATTTGCAACTTTCTGAAGACTTCCAAGAACTTTGAAAACTGCTTGTCCTTGGTCTCCTTTTGAAGTCTCTGAGGATATGGCATCTTAGGCTTGTACTCAAGAGCCTTTGGCAATGTAGGATAAGTGTCAAGAGAGTCTGGGAATGGGTTGTCCGCATGCTTTGGAGGGGCGTGCTCCAATTCTCCCTTCTTCTCCTCTGGAGCTTCTTTTTCAACTAACTCTTCATTGACCTTGGTCTCAGAGCCAACTACTTTACCACTTCTCAATTGAATAACCTTGCAATCTTCTCCTAGGTTTACCACTGTATCACCTTGAAATGTACTTGCAGACCTCTCAAGTATTTGCTTGCTCAGTTGGCCCACTAGCACCTCTAAATTTCTAATGGAGGCTCTGGTTTCCTACATAACTTGTGCTTCCGTACTTACCACTTGTCCACTTATCAAGGTGATAGCTTTGCATTCCTCTCTTGAATTTGGAATTGTGTTACCAAGAAGGCTATTAGTGGTCCTCTGATCAATTTCAGTGACTTTTGTGGCTAGTTGACCCATTTGAATCTCCAGGTTCTTGATGGATGCTCTGGTTTCCTGTCTAAAACCTGTCAATATTGCTTCCAAATCATTGTTCTATTGGAAACCACCCTGAGAACTATTGTTGAAGTTCTGAGGTCTCTAAGGTTGATCCCTCCATAAAAAATTTGGGTAATTTCTCCATCCCTGGTTGTATGTCTTAGAATATGGATCATTGTTGGGATTCCTAGGACCACTCCCCATGTAATTCACCTGTTCAAAAAAAGGTTGAGCATAATCATAATTATCATTTTGCACAAAATTACCTGCCATGTCATAGGAGATTTCTTGTGGTGAATTTTATATGTTGATAGCTGAGACTTGCATGCCACCCATTTGTTGAGTAAGTAGATTTATTTGCTGAGACATCAGCTTGTTCTGAGCAAGAAGAGCATTAACAGCTTTTACTTCCAACACGCCTCTCTTCTGAGGGGTTTCAGAGTTCACAGGATTCCTGTTAGATGAGTATAAATATTGATTACTTGCAACCGATTCAATTAGTTCAATAGTCTCCTCTGGTGTCTTCTTCTTGTGCAGTGAACCTCCTGCAGAATTATCTAAGCACATCTTGGATATTTCACCCTAACCTTCATAAAAGATGTCTAGTTGTGTCCATTTGGAGAATATGTCTGGAGGGCATTGCCTAGTCAGTAGCTTGTATCTCTCCCAAACTTCATATAGAGTTTCACCATCCTTCTGTCTAAAGGTCTGAACCTCCACCCTAAGCTTAGTCAGCTTCTTTGGTGGAAAAAATTTAGTGAGAAACTCCGTAACCAACTTGTTCCAAGTATCCAAACTCTCCTTAGGTTGAGAATCTAGCCATAGTTTTGCTCCATCCATCAGAGCAAACGGGAAGAGCATAAGTTTGTACACCTCTGGGTTCACTCCATTTGTCTTCACAGTATCATATATTTGCAGAAAATTATAAATAAATTGATTTGGGTCTTCATGGGGAAGAGCGTGATACTGACAGTTTTATTGCACCAGGGTGACTAGTTGTGGCTTCAACTCAAAGTTGTTCGCATCTATAGGAGGCACCACAATACTTTTACCATAAAGATTTGTAGTAGGAGCAGAGTAATAGCCAAGTACTCTCCTTTGATGCTTATTCCCATTCGGGTTTGCCAATGATAGTTGTTAATCATAGTCAATCCCCGGCAATGGCGCCAAAAACTTGGTGCGGTATTTTATAACCCACAAACTAACCGGCAAGTGCACCGGGTCGTACCAAGTAATACCTTACGTGAGTAAGGGTCGATCCCATGAGGATTGATGGATCAAGCAACAATGATTGATTGATTGGCTTAGTTAGGCAAGCAGAAAAGGGTTTTGAGATATTCAAAAGGTTTAAGTTCGAACTCAGAATATCAAAAGGAAAAATAAATAAGTTGGGAATAAATTATTGAGAAAACAGTTAAGGCTTCAGAGTTATCTATTTTTTCGGATTTATTTTTCTTACTAACTATTTTAATCATGTAAGATTTCATTCATGGCAAAGTATGTGTGACTAGACCCTAATTCCTTAGACCTTCCTAGTCTCCTCTAAAATTTATCAACTGCCAATTCCTTGGTCAATTAATTTCAATTAGAGGGTGATGATCAAGTTCCAGTTTATATGCCACAAGAATCCTAATTATCCAAAAATAAGGGGATTATATGTCACGTATCCCGTTAAATACAAACAGTTAGAAATTCATGATAATATGTTTTCAAGTTGTTCTTCAAGTAAAGAGCTTTTCCAAGTTTTACAAGAACTCAAATAGAAAGAGGGTCATACTTCCATTCCACCCAAATTCATAAAATAAAGAACGAAAATAATTATTGAAATATAAATCAAAACATGAATTAAATTAGAAAGATCAAATGAATTAATCCATACAAATAGACAGAGCTCCTAACCTTAACAATGGAGGATTAGTTGCTCATGGAATGTAAATTTGTATAGAATTCCCTAATGGAATCCCCCTGATAGAATCTCCTAATAGAAGAGAAGTCTCCCCTTTTTATAACTAATCCTAATTAATTTAAAATCTAATTTTTAAAATTAAAATAATATCTTATCCTATTTTAAAATCAAATTTGAATTTAAATCTGAATTAACTAACTACTCCGCGTCTTGTAACGTGGGGACCACTTGGTTTCACTGGATCCGCTTTTAACTTGGGTGCTAAAATGGGGCCCAAAAATTACCCCAGCATTTTCTGCGTTTTCTACATGTGGCGCATACGCGTACGCGTCGATCGTCTTTTTCGCAAGTCACGCGGACGCGTCGGTCACGCGCACACGTCGCTGTGAAATTCTTCAAATCATGCGTACACGTCAGTCACGCGCACGCGTCACTGTGGAAAGCTCTAAATCACGCGTACGCGTCAGTCACGCATACGCGTCGCTCCTCGCTGCCATCTCCTTTGATTCTTGTGCTGCAGAAATTCCATCAAATTTCGCCGAATGCTACCTAAAATAAACAAAATTGTAAAAGACTCAAAGTAGCATCTATATTGGCTAAAAGATAATTAATTCTTTATTAAACTCAACAATTTAGATGCAAATTCACTCGGAAAAGATAGGAAAGATGCTCACGCATCACAGCGCCTTCTGAGCTGAGGCGTCGAGGAAGCGGGAGAGGGTGGCTAGTCGTCCGGTCAACCTTTGGATGGTCCTGAGGTTCGCTGGGCTGTTCTTTTCGAGGATAGCTTGACAATTTTCTATGTTGGACTCCACTCCTCATTGTGTGATCATGAAGCCCAAGAATTTCTCCGCCTCCATCCCGAATGTGCACTTTGCCGGGTTGAGCCGCATCCGATGTTTCTCCAGAGTTCCAAGTTTGAGTCTAAGGTCGTCAATAAGCTCTTCACTCATTTCTATTTTGGCTAGCATGTCGTCTATGTAGACCTCCGTCTTTGTTCCTAAAGGTTTTTAAAGATATTTGTGTCTAGTCTTTGGTATGTGGCACCCATGTTCTTTAATCCGAAAGGCATGACTGTATAACAGTATATTCCCTCGGGGGTTGTGAATGTCGTTTTTTCCTCATCTGACTTGTGCATGGCTATTTGGTTGTACTCTAAGTATGCATCCATTAAACTGAGGCTCTGGTGTTCAGAGGCGGCATCCACCAGGCCATCGATGTTGGGTTGGGGAAAGGCGTCTTTTGGACAAGCTTTGTTCAAGTTTGTGTAATTGATGCACAGTTGCAACTTTTCGTTTACTTTTCTTAGCATCACGACATTTTCCAGCCAGGTCGCGTAGGATAGTTCCCGGATGAAGCTAGCTTCGAGTAGGCTCTTAACTTGTTTTTTTTATTTCATTTGCTCGGTCCGAGGAGATTTTCCTTCTTCTTTGGGCTACCGGCTTAGCTTTGGGGTCTATGGCTAGTTTATGAGACATCAGGTCTGGATTTATTCCTGACATATCGGTAGGAGTAAAGATAAAGAAATCTCTATGCTCCTTTAGTAATTCCATAAGTTCCCCTATTAGGTCAGAGGGAAGATTCTTGTTTATGAAAGTGAACTCATCCTTGGTTGTCCTATTGTAGTTTATTCATGTCTCCTTCTGGCTTTGGTCGGGGTTGATCGTCTTACCAAACATCTAGGTCAGCTAGGAAAATTCATGCCGCGTCATGAGCTCATTTCTAGAGAGCTAGGCTTGTGTTGTTGCACTCTACCGTGACCTCCCTGTCGCCATGTATGATTTCTACGATGCCATCATCTTCTTGGAACTTCATGATAAAGAATTTGGTGAATATGGTGGCAGAGTGGTCGTTGATTGTCTTCCTCCTAAGCATGATATTATAAGTCGTAGAGTCCTTTAGAACCATGAACTCGGAGAGTATGGTTTTTTTCTGGCTGTCAGTTCGATAGTGATTGGTAATATTATGGAACCGTCTGGTTTGAGAAAATTGTCTTCGAGTTTGATTACTCCATTATGGTGACTTTGTAGGTTTTCATTTTGGAATCCTAACTTGTCAAAGGCTCCCCTGAAGAAGATGTTGGAGTCGACTCTTGTGTCCACCAATATGCACTTTACCAATCCAGTCCTAACTCTAGCTGAAATGACGAAGCGACGGCTTCCTTCGATGTGCAGTCATCGGAGGAGAACGTTATTATCAGTGGGTCAGGGGAGGCCCTTTTTTCGTCTTTTACAATTAGCACTTGGAGATCATTTTTTAATGCGGATTTGGATTTTTCGGATGCATCTTTCCTCATGATGACGTTTACTATTATGGTCGGGTCAACGTCTGGGCTTTCGTAATGTACTGGCCTTCCCGCTCTAGTGACTTTTCCCTTTCAATACTCTTGGGTTATCAAATTATTTTAGCGAACTCGAGGAGTTTTTCGTCCCGAATGGCTTGTTCAACAGCATCTTTAAGGTCAAAGCAATCTTGAGTTTTGTTCCCGTATCCCCTATGATAGTCACATTATAGGCTTTTGTTGCCGCCTGTGTGCTTTTTCAATTGTCTGGCCTTTGGAAGGATACCCTACTCAACTATCTAGTGGTAGATTTCGATGACCAGGGCCGACAGAGGGGGTATAGTTCGTGAATTTTCCCGCTCTAGGTGGCCGACTGGGGGCGGTGGTTTCAAGATGTTCTTTTGGGGCTTCTTTGGGCATCGGCTTATTCCGTGAGGCCGTGTGCCTGTGATGCCGTTTATTGGCTGCCACGACTTGGCTCACTTCTTCGTTGTTTATGTATTCTCTTGCTACATTTTGCATCTCCTACATAGTCCAATCTAATTTGGTTGTGAAATGCTTCCGAAAATCTTCGTTCATTAGCCCGTTAGTCATGCACAAATTGGCCACTGAGTTTGTTAGCCCGTCAACTTCCAAGAACTCATTGTTGAACATATCTAGGTATTTTCTTGTGGGTTTGTTCGGTAGTTGGGTGATTCTGAGCAAGTTGATTAGGTGTTTTGCCTTTATGATCTGTGTGGTAAACTATGCCATAAATTTTTTAAAGATATCGTCAAAACAGGATATTGAGCTGTTCGAAAGAGCATTAAATCACTTGACGATTGGGCCATCCAGTGTCACCGAAAAGGCTCTGCACCGAACTGCATGGGCTGTTCCCGCTAGGTTCGTCATGGCCTCGAAGGCCATTAAGTGCTCTTGAGGATCTTTAGTGCTATCGTACTTCATGTCAATTGGTTTGTCAAAACCTTTTAGCAGCTTGGCCTTTAGGATTCTTTTCAGTGAATGGAGTAGTCTCCATTATCACGTGTTCACTTCTTTGGTGTCTCCTTTCATCACCACCACAGTGGCATTCGAATTTATGTTATCTGCTGCGGTTCCGGCGCCTAGCGTGATGTCGGTTTAGCTATCTCTCGTTTCTTTGCTCTCGTCGCAACATGGTCCGGGAGACCGCCTCACTCGTGCGCTCCCATTGATACTATTCTTTAGAGGTGGCCTAGTCTTCTAGGGTCTGCATCTGATGATGGAGCTCCTGAATTATCTGGTTCGCATGTTCTCCCAAGCCATCGATTGTTTTGCCTTCACAAGATCGGCGATAATCTCCTCACAACTATTGACTGCTGTGGGTTGGCTGGGCATGGACGACACTGGCTACCTTCCCATGAGTTGAGGGATAGTTGTCCTTCCATAGTCCATGCGCTGGAGGTGGAAGAGTTGGTAGGTTTGGTTCGTGGTGGTGATTTAAAAGGTCGCTCTTTATGTTCATCCTTCATGCTACCAAGGTTTTGCAAGTCTCCACGGACGACGCCAATGTATAAGACTTTGCTGGTACGGGTTGATAAAAGGATCGGAGACTCGCTGGTCTTGGTGATGATGCGATTGGACCTTTGCAGCGGTGGGGGTGATATCTGCAAAGATACTTCACACTCAAGTTAAAATGGGTCTAAGAGGCAGGGATTTAGATGTGTGTGTGTGTGTGTGTGTGTGTGTGTGTGTGTGTGTGTAACGTACCTGGGGGAGCTCTAGCCTTCCCTTTATATAATTTATCTTGTTATCTTATCTTTACAATTAGCTAAGATAAGAAGAATGCTTGAATTAGAATGTTGGTTAGTAATTCCTGGTTATCTAACTTAAAGTGCTCCCACACTCTTAGGATATAGTACCCGCCACACTCTTGGAAAATAGTGTCCGACACACTCATGAGATATAGTATTTGGCACACTTTACAACACAGAAAAAATGATGCAACAAAACAAAGCAGAACATACATTCACACTTCACATTCATAATCATTGTCTTCATAATCACTTTCAATCATTCTTCTTCCTTATTTCGTACCCAGAGCAAGTGGACAACGCCACTGCATCTTGCCCGGTCTCATATATCTCAATCAATCTCATCATATCTCATTCAAAGTTCATAATTAACTCAGTTCTCTTTATTCTTATTTCTCATAGCCAACCTCATCATCAAACACCTTTCAACTCAACCACATTTCATTACTATTATTAATTCAGATAACACTTTGCAAAACCCTCCCAAGTATCTCCTCAAATTATTTAACAGACTCATCACCGTTCTAATACTTAAAGACTCACTAACGGACTTTAAACAAGTGTAAAAGAGGTTTCAAAAGATAGAGGACTAACAAAACATTCAAAACCTCATTTTTGCTTAAACAACGGGGGCTCGCGTCGCGTGCGTACTCTCACATACGCGAGTTTTCAAAATTGGGTTCCGCGTACGCAGGCCTTGTCCCGCGTACACGAGATTACAAAACAATTAGCATAGCTCGCATCGTACGTGCAAGTCTTGTATGTGAAACTCCATTTTGCTCCAAAAGCTGTTAAGTCATTAAAAATTAGTTTTATACACCTAACTTTCGACGTTCATAACTTTTCCTACAAAACTTCGATTTTCACAAAATTTAAATCATTTTGAAGCTCTTGAGATTATCTTTAATTTGAAACAAATTTCATTCAAATCCAAAACTTAAGAGTCAAGTTATGATCCGTCAGAATTCGTTAAAAATCTATTTTTACCAAAAGAGTTCAAAACCTCTATTTTTCAAACTCTCAATTTCAAAACCAAAGTTTACACCTTAAAACAACTTCAAATACACTCAAAGAAATTACCTAACCATTTCATTCCTTCCACAATCTCTCAATACTCAATTTTATCAATTTTTCCCCACAATTAATAGCCAACAACAACATAGTTCATTAATAATTCATAGCACCACATCTCCATATTCATTTCTCAAACTCATAATTCTCATCATCAAACACATTCTGTATCACAACCTCACCAACCATCATCAAGACTCATATCACATCATTATTATCAACAATTTTTCGTATAATTCACACACACGCACGCACGCACGCACGCACACACACACACACACATATATACATTAACTCCATCATACATATCATGCATCAACTTTATATATACACTTCACCTACACAACTCGTCACACTCATATGTACATACATATAATCCATCAAGTTCAACAACTCAATACATTCAAACTTATCCTATGGTCATCTAACCAAAGTTTTCACGCAACATTATATATTAACTACGAGAAACTGAAACCATACCTGGGCCGATTCCTCCACAATGTGGAAGCACCTAACATCAAGCTTCCAAGACTCCGAATCAATTCCAATAAGCTCTAATTTGCCAATTCAACACCAAATTCAACACAATTCAATCTATTTTCATGAAATTCACCAAATTAATAACTAGGGTTCACATAATTGAATAACTGCAAGTGTTTAGAGTTTCCTTATCATATCCAAAGATTAATTAGACAAAACCTTATACTTATCTACCGCTAGAGTACTCTTAGACCATCAAATTATAAAATCTCTCAATACCAAGGACTCAAATCACAAAACTGAAAAGGGGAGAACTGGCCACAAAATCAGAATTTTTTTACCAAATTGTTGGGTCTGTTTTATAGAGAATTCCGAGACGAATACGTGACTGCTGACGGATCTTCAATTGGAGGGCCATAAGGATGATTTGGACCTGGAAATTGGGTGATGGTTAGTGTTCAAACCCTGGGTCGAGCTAGGCGATTGATGAGCGGATAATTTATACGCTTTTTGGCATTGTTTTTAGTATGTTTTCAGTAGGATTTAGTTAGTTTTTAGTATATTTTTATTAGTTTTTAATTAAAATTCACTTTTCTGGACTTTACTATGAGTTTGTGTGTTTTTCTGTGATTTCAGGTATTTTCTGGCTGAAATTGAGGGACCTGAGCAAAAATCTGATTCAGAGACTAAAAAGGACTACAGATGCTGTTGGATTCTGACCTCCCTACACTCGAAGTGGATTTTCTGGAGCTACAGAAGCCCAATTGGCGCGCTCTCAACGGCGTTGGAAAGTAGACATCCTGGGCTTTCCAGCAATATATGACAGTCCATACTTTGCCCAAGATTTGATGGCCCAAACCGGCGTTCAAAGTCACCTTCAGAATCCCCAGCGTTAAACGCCGGAACTGGCACCAAAGTGCGAGTTAAACGCCCAAACCGGCACAAAAGCTGGCGTTTAACTTCAAGAAGAGTCTCTACACGAAAATGCTTCAATGCTCAGCCCAAGCACACACCAAGTGGGCCCGGAAGTGGATTTTTATGTCTTTTACTCATCTTTGTAATTCTTAAGCTACTAGTTCCCTATAAATAGGACCTTTTACTATTGTATTTTCATCTTTGGACATCTAGTTCTTAGATCATTGGGGGGCTGGCCTCACGGCCATGCCTAGACCTTGTTCTTATGTATTTTCAACGGTGGAGTTTCTACACACCATAGATTAAGGTGTGGAGCTCTGCTGTACCTCGAGTATTAATGCAATTACTATTGTTCTTCTATTCAATTCAGCTTGTTCTTATTCCAAGATATCACTTGTTCTTCAACTTGATGAATGTGATGATCCGTGACACTCATCATCATTCTCACCTATGAACGTGTGACTGACAACCACCTCCGTTCTACCTTAGATTGGGTGAATATCTCTTGGATTCCTGATACACGACGCATGGTTGATCGCTTGACAACCGAGCGCTCGCCTGACAACCGAGCCAGCCATTCCGTGAGATCAGAGTCTTCGTGGTATAGGCTAGAACTGATGGCAGCATTCAAGAGAATCCGGAAGGTCTAACCTTGTCTGTGGTATTCTGAGTAGGATTCAATGATTGAATGACTGTGACGAGCTTTAAACTCCTGAGGGCGGGGCGTTAGTGACAGACGCAAAAGAATCACTGGATTCTATTCCGGCCTGATTGAGAACCGATAGATGGATAGCCGTGCCGTGACAGGGTGCGTTGAACATTTCCACTGAGAGGATGGGAGGTAGCCACTGACAACGGTGAAACCCTTGCATAAGCTTGCCATGGAAAGGAGTAAGAAGGATTGGATGAAGACAGTAGAAAAGCAGAGAGACGGAAGGGACCAAGCATCTTCACACGCTTATCTGAAATTCCCACCACTGAATTACATAAGTATCTCTATCTTTATCTTTATGTTTTATTCATCATCCATTACCAATTGAGTCTGCCTGACTAAGATTTACAAGGTGATCATAGCTTGCTTCATACCAACAATCTCTGTGGGATCGACCCTTACTCGCGTAAGGTTTATTACTTGGACGACCCAGTACACTTGCTGGTTAGTTGTGTGAAGTTGTAGTGATCACAATTTCGTCCACCAGCGATCCAGGTCAAACGAAAACAGGAAACGGCCGACCTCTTATAAGGTTGGTCATCACCGATCTCTTTCTAAAGAGCTTGGCCAAAATCACCATAGAGGCCCAAACAGATAAGACGAGCCGAGCTGGAGAAAGACTAAACGACTGACCTCTTCAGGTTGGGTTGCCACCGACCTCTTCTCAAAGAGTTCAGCCAAATCGCAGAGGAGCCCAAAGCAGGCCCAAACAAAGGAACACAACCCAAATCTAAAGGCAGCCAAAGTCTAGAAAGATAAGGGCGGTTCCCCTTAAAGATAAGATGACTTCACTCAAAGATAAGATAAGATAACTAACTTATCTCGAAAGAAAGGTCACTCATCACTACTATAAATACACTGGAACACCCAGGTATGACTCACTCTCTGATTCTACACAAAATCCTGCCTAAAGCATATGCTAACTTAAGCATCAGAGTCTCCTGCAGGTACCACCACCCTCCGGTGATGAAAGATCAGCAGCACTGCCAAGTCCAACAAGTCGGACACGACAGCTCCGGCCACCAGATCCAACAAGTCAGACGCAACAGCTCCGGCCGCCACCGCAGATCTCGTCCGAGATCGACCTACAGTTTCAGGTAACCCTCGGAACATTAGCGCCGTTGCTATGGAACTTGGGAGTCATCCCATGATCATGGCAGACAACCTTGACAATGACCACGATTTTGATCTGGAAAATAGGACGCCGCATAAGAACACAGACATCACACCGAAAGATACATCTCAACCAAATAGAGACACGCATTCTCCAAATACAGAAATTCTAGATGCCCTCCGAGAACAGCAAAACCATCTCAAACAGCTCGAACAAGAAGCCAAATACCAACGCGAAGCCGAAAGAGACATTCGGAGGGAAACAAGACGACGCCGAGAGCTAGAGGACAAGCTCCTAAAGCTCGAGGCCGATCTCAAATCCAAAACCATTCGATCCAATCAGAAAGATAGCTCGCACAAGGACCAAGATCTATTCACCAAGGAGATCATGAAAACAAAAGTCCCAAAGGACTTCAAAGCTTCTGACATGACCCCCTACGATGGTACATCTGATCCAAGCCATCATCTCAGCAATTTCAGAAGCAGGATGTATCTTACTGATGCCTCAGACGCCATTCGATGCAAAGCATTCCAAACTACTCTAACCAAAATGGTAATAAAGTGGTTCGACAGTCTGCCACCAAGATCAATAGCACGCTTTGATGATCTCGCCAAAAAGTTCCTAGCCAGATTCTCCATCCAAAAAGACAAAGCCAAACATTCCCCGAGCCTATTAGGGATCAAGCAAGGAGATCGGGAAAGGCTCCGCAACTACATGGAGAAATTCAACAAGGCATGTCTGGACGTACAAAGTTTGCCAATAGAAGCAGCCATCATAGGTCTCATCAATGGTCTGCGAGAAGGACCCTTTAGCCACTCCATCAAAAAGGCATCCAACAACTCTGAACGAGGTACAAGAACGGGCAGAGAAGTATATCAACATGGAGGAAAACTCTCGACTGGGAGAAAAATCAAAATCCGGATTCTCTTACCCTCCTCGGGACAAAGACAAAAAGTCCAGAAAAAAGAAGACCAGCCTACTGAAAAACCTAGAAAATACCACTACACTCCGCTAAGAGTATCCCTTGTAGATGTATACAGGGAGATATGTAACACAGAGAAGATCCCACTACCTCGCACAATCAAACACAAAAGAGGAGGGAAAATTGGATAAAGTACTGTGAATACCACCGAATCTACGGACACTCTACCAACGAGTGCTTCGACCTTAAGAATGTCATTGAGAAATTGGCAGAGAAGGGCGACTAGATCGGTACCTAGCTAATAAAGCAGAGGAACCGAGAAAAAGAAGAAGAGATGAAGATGTCGGACGAGTTGAACGTCCACCTCATACCCCTGAGAGACATGTTCATATGAGAAACGGAGGATTCGCAGGAGGAGGGATCTCTAAATCATCTCACAAAAGACACCTTAAAGAGGTATATCTTGTCGGAGAAGGGGGTAGGTCACCCGACCTCCCCACTATTACCTTTACCCAAGAGGACGCAACAGGCATCATTCCAGGGCATGACGATCCCATGGTCATCACCATCATACTGGCCAATGCAAATTTCCACCGAACATTGGTAGACCAAGGGAGCTCCATAGACATCTTGTTCAAAGCCGCCTTCGACAAGCTCGGTCTACAAGAAAAAGAGCTCAGAGCGTACCCAAATAGCTTGTTCGGACTAGGGGACACCCCAATTCAACCACTAGGATATATCTCTCTGCATACAACTTTTGGAAAAGGAACCCGGTCAAGCACACTAAGCATAGACTACATTGTAGTCGACGTGAGCTCAGCTTATAACGCCCTTATAGGTCGGACAATATTGAACCAGCTCACTGTGGTAGTCTCCACTCCACATCTATGGATGAAGTTCCCAACTCCAGAAGGGATTGCCACAGTAAAAGGAGATCAAAAGCTCGCGTGACGCTGTTACAACGAAAGTCTGAACCTTAAAGGAAATCCCAGCAGGAAAGAAATCAACACCATCGAAGTAGGGGGAGTTCGAGCTCGCGAAGAACTTCGTCCACAATCCGAAGGTGAGACCGAAGAAGTCCAGATCAAGGATACTCGGTATAAAACAACAAACATAGGGGCAACCTTGAAAGGACACTTAAAGGAGCTACTGATACAATTCCTAAAGGATAATACTGACCTCTTCGCATGGAAGGCAGCAGACATGCCCGGCATAGATCCCGAGCTAATGTGCCATAAGCTGGCAGTATACCTCGGATCTCGGCCCGTGCAACAGAAACGTCGAAAGCTCGGACCAGAAAGATCCCAAGCTGTGGAAGAGTAAGTGTAAGCTTTACTGGAAGCAGGGTTCATAAGGGAGGTCAAATACCCATTATAGCTAGCCAACATTGTCTTGGAGAAGAAGTCAAATGGCAAGTGAAGAATGTGTACTGACTATACCGACCTCAATAAGGCCTGCCCAAAAGATCCCAATCCGCTCCCAAACATAGATACTCTATTGGATGCCTCTTCCGGATATAAGTGCCTTTCCTTCATGGACGCCTACTCATGATACAACCAAATCCCGATGTACCCACCTGATCAAGAGAATACCTCATTCCTAACCCCAAAGACGAACTATTGCTATATAGTTATGCCCTTTGGACTCAAGAACGCAGGAACTACCTACCAAAGACTGATGAACAAAGTATTTGTTGACCATATCGGGAAACTCATGGAGGTTTACGTAGACGACATGCTGGTGAAAACACAAAGTAAGAAATTATTGTTTTTCAACCTCACCAAAGTGTTCGACACCATAAGAAAGCATGGTATGCGACTCAATCCCGCAAAGTGCACCTTCGCAGTAGAGGCTGGAAAATTCTTGGGCTTCATGCTCACACAAAGAGGAATCGAGACGAACCCGGATAAATGCCGGGCTATACTCGACATGAAAAGTCCGAGCTGTGTCAAAGAGGTACAACAGCTCAACAGAAGACTGGCAGTCCTGTCTAGGTTTCTAGCTGGGTCAGCCATAAGATCTCTCCCCTTTTACGCAACATTAAGGAAGAGAAAGAGGTTTGAATGGACATCAGAGTGCGAGCAAGCATTCTAAGATTTTAAAAAATTCTTGGGGCAACCATCTATTCTTACCCGACCACGAGAAGGAGAAGCACTCATATTATACCTCGCAGTGGGAAGTCGGGCAATAGCCTCAACACTAGTCAAAGAAGACAAAAGTGGACAACAACCCATCTACTTCATCAGCAAAGCTCTATAAGGGGCCGAACTAAACTATCAAAAGATAGAAAAATTCGCCTACGCTCTCATACTCACTTCTCGACGACTCCGCCCATGCTTTCAAGCTCACACTATCAAGGTTCGGACCAACCAGCCCATAAAAGGCATCCTACAAAAAACAGACTTAGCTAGAAGAATCCTACAGTGGGCAGTTGATGAGCGGATAATTTGTATGCTTTTTGGCATTGTTTTTAGTATGTTTTTGGTATCTTTTAGTTAGTTTTTAGTATATTTTTATTAGTTTTTAATTAAAATTCACTTTTCTGGACTTTACTATGGGTTTGTGTGTTTTTCTGTGATTTCAGGTATTTTCTGACTGAAATTGAGGGTCCTGAGCAAAAATCTGATCCAGAGACTGAAAAGGACTGCAGATGCTGTTGGATTCTGACCTCCCTGCACTCGAAGTGGATTTTTTGGAGCTACAGAAGCCCAATTGGCGCGCTCTCAACGGAATTGGAAAGTAGACATCCTGGGCTTTCCAGCAATATATAATAGTCCATACTTTGCCCAAGATTTGATGGCCCAAACCGGCGCTCAAAGTCACCTACAGAAATTCCAGCGTTAAACGCCGGAACTGGAATAAAATTTGGAGTTAAACGCCCAAACTGGCATGAAAGCTGGCGTTTAACTCCAGAAAAGGTCTCTACACGAAATTCCTTCATTGCTCAGCCCAAGCACACACCAAGTGGGCCCGGAAGTGGATTTTTCTGTCATTTACTCATTTCTGTAAACCTTAGGACACTAGTTTACTACTTATAGGATCTTTTGACATTGTATCCGTACCTTATGACCCCATAACATTTTGTACACGTTTCTTTCCACAGTATGAGCCTCTAAACCCCATGGTTGGGGGTGAGGAGCTCTGCTGTGTCTTGATGGATTAATGCAATTACTACTGTTTCTTATTCAATCATGCTTGCTTCGATTCTAAGATAACACTTGTTCTTAATCCGGATGAATGTGATGATCCGTGACAATCATCATCATTCTCAACTATGAACACGTGCCTGACAACCACCTCTGTTCTATCTTAGATTGAGTAGTTATCTCTTGGGTTCTTTAATCGGAATCTTCGTGGTATAGGCAGGACCTGATGGCAGCATTCAAGAGAATCCGGAAGGTCTAAACCTTGTCTGTGGTATTCTGAGTAGGATTCAATGATTGAATGACTGTGACGTGCTTCAAACCTGTAACCTACTGGGCGTTAGTGACAGACGCAAAAGAGGGATTCTATTCCGGTAGGGGAGGGAACCAAACCGGTGATTGGCAGTACTGTGACAGAGTGCGTGCATTAGCTTTCACTGCGAGGATGGGAGGTAGCCATTGACAACGGTGAAACCCTACATGAGCTTGCCATGGAAGGAGACTTGCGTGTTTGATGAAGAAGACAGTAGGAAAGCAGAGATTCAGAAGATGGAGCATCTCCAAAACCCCAACCTATTCTCCATTACTGCAGAACAAGTAACCATTTCATGTTCTTTTGCTTTTCACAATCAATCCTGATAAATTCTGATATCCTGACTAAGATTTACAAGATAACCATAGCTTGCTTCAAGCCGACAATCTCCGTGGGATCGACCCTTGCTCACGCAAGGTATTACTTGGACGACCCAGTGCACTTGCTGGTTAGTTGTGCGGGATTGCAAAAGTGTTATTGCAATTTCGTGCACCAGCAGTTGAATTATCCGAATTCGATCTTCAATATGAAGCTCGGACAGCCATTAAATCACAGTATCTGGCCGACTTCATTGCCGAGTACACTGATACCCCGAAAACTCCTACAAAATGAAATCTCTACATGGACGGCTCTTCAAACAAAACCGAGAGTGGCGCAAGTGTGATAATAGAAAGCAATTAGGGAACCCAAATCAAACTCAATAAAATTCAAGTTCCTTGCTTCAAATAATCAGGCTGAATACGAGGCATTACTAGCTGGTTTGAGACTGGCTAAGGAGGTAGGAGTTCAACAGCTTACCATCTTTAGCGATTCACAAGTAATTACCTCACAAATAGAAGGGAGCTACCAAACTAAGGACCTTACCATGAAGAAGTATCTGGACAAAATTAGAGAACAGCTCGAACAGATCGAGAAATATGAGGTCCAACATATACCTCAGGAACGGAATGTCCGGACAGATGCACTTTCAAAACTAGCCAGCACCAAACTAGGGGGCAATAAGAGAAGCCTCATTTAAGAAACATTGCAAAATCCATCAATCTCAGAAGAAGAAAAGGTCCTAACCATATCAGGTCAGGATCAAGGATAGATGGCTCCCATAATCAACTACCTCAAGTCTGAAACACTCCACCACAGGAGAGTCACCCTTCCAACTTGCTTACGGAATTAAGGCAATGATCTCAGTGGAGATAGAAGAAGGATTCTCCAAAATGATCATCTACAATGAAGAGGCCAATTTCCAAATTCAAAGGGAGGAGCTCGACCTACTTCCAAAAGTCCGAGAAAGAGCTCGGATCAGAGAGGAAGCGCTAAAGCGTCGAATGGCTTTAAGGTATAATCATAAGGTAGTCCAGCGAAGTTTCGCCACCAATGATCTCATCCTAATCCGAAACAACATCGGAGCAGGTCGGTCAGGAGAAGGGAAGCTAGCGACTAATTGGAAAGGACCATACCAAGTTGTAAAAGTACTGGAAAAAGGTTACTATAAGGTGTCCGACCTCGAAGGGTGAGAGCTCAAGGTCATGGCATGCCTGTAACCTAAGAAGCGCCAGGTCGAGACCTAAAAAACTGCCCTACCTAGAAGGGTAAGCACTCACTTGATATACTCTTATATCTCTATCTCTTATTATTATTTTAAAAGTTCCTAGATTTCCTAAAAAGTTTTCTACCAAGACGCATTAATCTAAGCTCGTAAAACGCAAAAATTCATCATCCGATTACAAAGAGGTCAGCAAGGTGAAAACCAAATTCATCGTCCGATTACAAGGCAAGGTGAAAATCAAATTCACTGTCCGATTACAAAGATGTCGGCAAGGTGAAAGCGTAGAACCATATTAATGCAAGAAGTGATAAAAAGTAATCATAGAAAGCGACCTGACGAGGTCTGACTAAAAATGGATTACTAAAAACAACTTGAGAAGACCCAATAGAGAAGACGGACCAGTGAAAGGTTCACTAAAAAGGGACAAAGACATCTCGCAAAGGCCAAAGAAAGGCCAGGAATGATTTGCTGAAAGGTACGAAGTCTTGAAAAAGACACTACTTAAAAAGCAAACGCACAAAGCCAAAACGGCGCTAAAAAGTCTTCCAAACAAACTATAAAGAAAAGGTTCCTCCTTGGAACACTACTTAAAAAGTTGTTGGAATATGACTAAAAATCCCGGACAGTGAAGCCAGACAGGTCGACGTCAGCTAAATAAAAGGCGCGACCCAAAGAAACAAGTACGACTTCAACAAAAGAACAAGTCAAAAGCCAAAAAGGTGGAAAACAACTTAAGGCTCAAAAGTGCTTAGCTAAAAAGGGAACAATTCCGCTCAAAGAAGGCATGATCTCAAAACAGGGCTACAAAAGTCGTTCGAAACTAAAAAGGTTCTATGTAAAGAACACGAAAAAGTTATCGGACAAGTCACTAAAAGCCCGGACACCAAGCCGCAAGGATAATTTTGCCAAAAGTAAAGGGTTGAGAAGTAACAACTCAAAGCAAGGCATGATCCAAAAGGCAAAAGGAAAGTAAATGAGCCTTCAAAGTCCTCGCACATTCCCAAAAAAGCGCAAACGTGCGCTACAATTAAAAAAGAAAGAAAGAAACGCTTCGCATTCAAGCAGAAGCAATCCCAACAGGATTTATACAAGAGATGACCAAAAAGCGAATGCTCGAGCACGACTTCCTCAAAAGGGTCGAAGTCTAAAAAACACGACCTTAAGGGGAAGATCGAACTCGAGCAGGGGTACTGTTCACACCCTGGGTCGAGTTAGACGATCCAGGTTGGACGAAGACAGAAAACAGCCGACCTCTTGTAAGGTTGGTCGTCACCACCTCTTAAGGAAGGCTCCTCCTGAACGTATTTGATAAATAGAAGTAATGCTGCATCAATGCCTTTCAAGTGGAATTCAAGATCAAGGAGGGCTCTGCTGGCTTCAATGCGAACTTGCCACATTGCCTTCAAATCCCTAAAAGGCTTCACAATTTCATACACACGATCCTGTCAAAATCTCAAGTGTTAAATATTTTCAGTCCTCCTTTGGATAAAAGAAGTGAAGAGTAATAAGAAAACACTTACAAGAGGAATGAACCCTGACAGCTTTAGAGCAATCTGAGCCAATGTCCGGATACAACTGATAGTCAAGATTCCATTGTAGCTGGGCATGAGGCTGGCACAAAATACTTTAAGAATGTAAAATATCCTTAAAAGTAACATGGATAAATCCAACCTACTCATAAAGAGATGTGGCATTCTACCTATCAAATTGTAACAGCCGGTCAATGCGTTTAAGAAGTGATGACAATAGGAGGATACTCTGTCATCAAGAAGTCAGAAAAGAAGAAATTGTTAAAATTAACTAGCCTAATGTTTACAGATATTATTAGGAAAAAAAGTGAGAGCCTTGAAAGATCAACAATAATGCACACGCTAAGTCGATCAACCTATGCAATGATTATTAGTGTTCATTTACGAATTCTGATTCCAACTATAAACTAAAAGCGAGGATTATTCTGGAAAAGAAACTAATTTGGGATAAACTATACTTGGATAAAGTGCTTGTTTGGGCGCCATTATTTTGATAAAAAAATATTTTTTTTAATGAAATTTTTTTTATTTTTTAGCATGTTTGGCAAATTTCGAATAGTAAAAGTAAAAGTATTAGAAAAATCAGAAAAACATCTTTTTTGAGAAGTTGTAATTTATATCTTTTTTTAAAAGATCTTTTTTCCTTAAAAAAAGATGTTTTTCATGTAATAAATAAACAAAAAAGTACTTTTATATTGTTATATCCAAACATAATTGATAGATCAAAAAATTTTTTTGTATGAGATACCCAAACATAAAATTAATTTTATTTTTCCATAAGATCTTTTAAAAAAAGATAACTCGAAAAAAGATCTTTTTTTAGAAGCTGACCCAAACAAGCCCAAAAAAAACAAATAAAATGCTTCGATAAAAAGAAATAAATTATGGTCCAAAATTATAGTTTTAAGCTAAAAATAATGGATTTGAATCCTCTAAAGTTTGAATTTCACTTTAGAGAGTAAAGTGTAATTTTTTACCCTTAAATAGTTTCTCTTTCATATTTATTCTTGGTCCCACCTATGAAATCAATGGTGAGAGAACACACTTTACTCTCTAAAGTGAAATTCAAACTTTAGAGGATCCAAATCCAAAAATAATACCTCTAATAATGGCAAGGAATTTTTTGAAAATTTTAATTAAAAGCAAAAGGTAGTTATTTTAGAATTATAATATTTTTATTACCAAACTAAATAAGTATCAAATCTTATGAAATATAAACAAATAGTTTCTTTTCCTTTAATGTATTATGCAACTTTTTTCACACCCTACTACAAGATTACTTTAAACTTAATATTTTAAAACAATAATTGATTTTCACGCAAACAATAGAAGTGCTTAAGTTTATAGATAGTAAAAGTAACAAATGATACGATGTAAGCTCAACTAATCCAAACAGGTAATCATGGAAGTGCAAGAGTAACAGTCCATGAACCTGTTTCCCAAATTCAAGCTCGCCAACCGACTGAACCAATGCAGCAAGCCAGAAGACATCTGAGTAAGGGTTCCCATTGTTGTCATTGTACTGTAAAGTTTAGGAGAGAAATGACATCAACAATGAAGTTACAAACTTTTATATAAACCAAAAGAAAGTACACTTTTTAAAAACATAAAAAGTTTCATTGCCGACACAACTTGCATCATGAAACCAAAGAAGAATTATTAACAATAGAACTAGAAATAACAAGAAATGATTCAGAACAACAGCTTTAAAGAGCAAAGAATAGATATAATTAACATAAGTTAAAATGATTTCATTTGTTGGCAACCTTTATGCCTGCAAAGACACAAATAATATCGATAATTAATACTCAATTTAACTCCCATCAAATTGGAGAATACAGTTCAGTTCATACAAATTTCCTTGTTTTCATGATTATGAGTCTATCTTATCAAGAATTCAAGATACTCAGAGGAATATATATTATATACAGATAAAATAAACCATAAATAACTGAGCTTTCAAAAGTTCTTTTTACATAATTGCTTATCAATGACTACATAGTTGCAACATGAAAGAATGGTTTATTAACTAGCGGGCAAGCAGAATATACATGCCACTTAAAAACTATCATTGAATACACAAACTTACAGGTGATAAAAGGAGCGTTTAAACAAAGGAAACAATATTTAGTTGCGTTTTCACACATAATAATTGACCAAAAAAAAAGAAATGACGAAGATTTATATTCTGCAATTCTCAACACATTGAAACAAATAAAAAGACACAAGTACTGGAAATCAACAAGTGTATAATTATTAGAATTCTTATCCCCAATAACAATGTTCAACAAGAATGGCACAAACTTTTTTTTAACATTGACACTACTATAAAGTAGGGATGTCAAAGATGTAGGGGAAGAGAATTGCAAGTATCGCAAGTTAAACCTGAAGGCGCTATGAAAATATTCCACTGTATTCCGCATCTTTGACAGATTAGGTAGCAAACACATATGTGATATAAGACTGAATTGGTGATCAGGAAGAATTTCAAATGGGGCTACAGCCAAAGATATCCACCTTGCAGCAACTGGAACATCCAATTTATATACATATGTTTTCCGAGGAGGATTATCCTTGCTTAAAACCTGAACAAGAAAGGAGATTCAAACATACAAATTTAACAGTGCAACGCATACAAGATAGAGATAGTTTCTTCGAACAAAGGAAGACAATTTCGAGTGAAGAAGGGATCATCTAAAACATAAAAGGTCAAAGAACAGGGTATCATGTATAGTTATCTCATTGAATGAACTAGCAGTTTGTCTTTTCTTTTCCATTCTGTTTATTAATTGGAGAAGTAATAATCCATAAATTATTAAGTGGAATTTTCGGATGCGATAATTTTGGAGAAATGAAGAGATAGAAAGTGTGTGTGATAGAGAGAGAGAATGAGAGAATCTGAATCTGTATTACGATTATTGTTACTTTGTCTTGTGCTCAAGTTCACTTTCTCTAACTGATCTAATTCTGAACTGCCTACACCTTCTAGAACTAAGGCTTAGCTCACTCAATTAGGATGTAAGGCTTTTTTACAATTTTAATCATTGTAGTTCTGGTCTAAGGTAGCATCAACCAAAGAAAAATATCAACAGAAATAACATTCTTTTCCATCACAGAGAAAACGAAATCTCACTTTCCCTTTTATTTGTGTGTCATAGAAGCTGTACACACAGTGTTAAGCTGCTTTATAATATTGTGAAAGCTAAATGTGATCTTCAAAGGCAAGAGAAAAATTATGAAACTAAAAAAGGCATGCCCCATAGGAACCACAGTTTAATAAATCCTCAACCCTAGAGATGCATGCGGTGAACATGGATTGAACATACAACCTTCAGATCTTCAATCTGACGCTCTCCCAACTAAGTTATCACCGCAATTAATGCACCACCAGCAGTGCAAAGTTGTATTCTGAGTGAAGGTAACCCACAAATCATACACCACCCAGAGTTATACCATGATGACGATTTGTTTAGAACATATTATCCCAAGAAAAAGGAAAACAAGAAAGAAGAAAGAATGAAGGTTGTACTCAATCCAATCCAAATAGGAAGAGGAGAAAAATAAAAATCTGTAGTCTCAATCCTCAGATTTTTTACATCAAGCAATCCACAATCCAACATATACGATTACATGCATCTCATGACAGATTATAGTTCCTTCTAAAAGCTGAAATTCCATCTTAAAGCTATTTCAAGAATCTAATAAACAAATATTGAAAGGTTGGAGAACCACAATTACAAAACAAAGTTCCAGCAGCATATTTCCCTGTCGTACCAGACACATCATAAAATTCACCACAATTAGGTTGCGGAAAAGTGTCCCCACTCATCACCGTATGAATGGAAGAAACAATTCCAACACCTAATGGTAACCAACTACTATCATATGTACTTAAGTTTATCCCATTTTACAAATCTTAGTTGAAAAAAGGCTTTGTTTCTATAGTTGTAGGCTTCATTGAAAGAACCTAAGCCTTTTTTCAACTAGGTAGGTACAGGTGACTACATAAACTAAATGACGTCTTTTGTGTCCTAGCACTGAAAGCCAACTTGATTAAAAACTGAACAGTCATGAATTTTTGTCCTTATACTCACGTCTCTGCCAATGACTCAAAGTAATTGACTTTGCTGCATACTGTGTGGGTCCACACTCTCACAAAATTCACCAATGCATGTCCATTAAACATTCTTAACAATACTCCTCAGATGGTGTTTATTCCTAGAATTTGTTAGATCATAGTCATATCCCTTTCCATTGTAACCATATTTCATATGCAGATAATAATACTGAGTTCTTGGAGGTTGAAACTGGCATCATGAAAAGCTTTCAAGGACTCCATTTCCCTTGACCCAAATGAAACACTTGCAGATTGGATTGAAATCCACCCTCATTACAACTGATCTAGCATTCAATGTGACCCTTCTTCAAGCCTTCAAGTTCTTTATACTTCAAATTCATTTACTAGTCATATTTCTTACCAGTTAAGTCATTGCACTCAACTCACTCAGCTTAGTCTCTTTGAGAATTCTCTCTCAAGTCCAATCCCTCCCACGTTAGGAAACTTGAAAAGATTGCAGTATTTGGATTAGGAACTAACTTCTTGAATGGAACCCTTCCTGAGAGCATATTCAACATCATTTGAGTTGTATGAAAATCACTTGACTGGAAGTATTTCCCTTAAATCAAGTGAAATTCTTCCAGACACATTGATGTGCTTCATAATTTGAAATTTTTAATCTTGAACTACAACCATTACATGGATCCATCCCTACTAGCATTATCAATTGTACTATCCTGGTAAATGTAAGTTTATCTTTAAATTCATTCACTGACAAAATTTCTTAGGGCTTTTTTAGGATGGCTAATCTTACTTTCAAACCTGGCATTCAAAACAATATCAGTTGAGATAACGGATTCTATCTCATATCCTTATATGTTTTCATGATAACAAGCTTCATGGTTCATTCCAAGAAGCATTGGGAAGCTTAATAAGCTTGTGATGTTGGATCTCTCTCACAATCACCTCAGAGGATCAATTCCTAGTGATGTCATTCATTGCACACTTCAAACACAAGCAGATGTATCTCAAACTTTCTTACAACAACTTTGCTGGAAGTGTTTCAATTTTCAAAGGAGTTGGGCATGTTGGAAATGGTACAGGCCATTGATATTTCAAACAATTATCTTTGAGGTGTCAATCCCAAGAGAATTTCCAAGTGCAGAAATCTATTCAATCGATTTTTCCAGAAATAAGATTTCAGGTCTGATTTCGATAGAAGGTTTTAGTCACATGGACTTGCTTGAAAACTTGAACCTTTTAAGAAACCATATAGATGGTCAAATCCCTGAAGTCTTGGCACAACTTGTCAACTTGAGCATCTCGCATCCATAGATCTTTCTTAGAATAACTTGAAGGGAACACAATTCCTCATCGCTTTGCCAATCTCTCCAAGCAAATGTAACTTGAAGGCCCTGAGGCTGAGCCAACGAATGGAACATTTTCACATATCAATGCATCTAATATGAAGAGAAATCAGAATCTTTGTGGAGCAAAATTCTTAAGGCCATGCAGAGAAGGTAATAATCATGTTCTATCCAAGAAGAGCACAGCTACTAGTGCTTGTGACTTTGATTCTCAATCGAGACAACAAATTTTGCAATTATAAGCAAAAGGAGAGTAGTGAGAATCAAGAATCAGATTGCATGTCAGTATTGGCTCTCAAAAGATTCAGTCACTGGCTTATTTAGAACGGACATCATCATTGGCGCTAATAGTTTGAGGACAGTTTACAAGGGCCAACTTGAACAAGGCCAGATTGTAGCTATCAAAAGATTGGATTTGCATCAATTCTATGCAAACACTAATAAGATCTTCAAAACAAAAGCCAACACCTTGAGCCAGCTGATAACAATATTATCTTGCTAATTCAAAATGAAGGCTACCTTTGGATTTGTTTATTCAGATAATGGAAAATGATTCATCATTTTTCATTTTATAAGTATCTGCTGCATTGGTTTTCTAATATATTTTCTTATGGGAACTGAATGGACGAGATTCTTTGAGTCTCAAAAGTTCCATTTCCAACAGATCTGGGAACTTTAGTTTTGTACATGGTTTCTTGGCACCAACAAGGGGATGTACAAAAACACCTCAACTAGTCAAGCTTTTAATCATCAGTAGTCTATATAATTTTGCTTACCCAACGTAACCAATTTAGAATATAATAATATTTATTCCCGATTTCCATGTATGTTAGTATGTAACTTGTGTGCATTAGGAGTATAGAATGAGCACACTTAATACTGACCCTTCTCAAATAGCATTGAAGAGACATTTTCTCAATTTGCAACCATCCAAAAATGAAGCAAGCAAGACAACATTCTATTATTTTCATGATTGGCCTTTTATTATGTTAGCATATTTTCCGTCTCATCCTCATGACTTCTCTCTCAGTGTCTTCCACTTAATAATTAAATACACATCACTCTCTAACGATTGTCTACACCAAAACCAATTCCTCCTGTTCTTCTATATTGCAAACTGCAGTATTCCATTCCAACCATATATTTGCATAAAAAGCAATCCCTGAACCGTTATTGTGACACCCTAATATGCTTTTCATGTTCACTCCCCATAAATTTTGGATCAAGTATGTCATGCCACCTTTTCAATTCATAAAAGCAATGTATACAATTCTTTACTTTAAATTGGGTCAAAAATGTAATTTCAAAATTTTCAGATCATAAAAGCTATCTTTAAGATAAATTGGGTCAAGTACATCATATCACCTTCTTATATCATAAAAGCAACCTATACCATCCTTATTTTAAATTGGGTCTAAGTATTATATATCAATCTTTAACTATGATTACCATCATTAATCCTTCTCTTTTATCCTTCTCTTTTTCAAAGAGTAAAACATTTTTATTTAATATGTTCAGCAGATGAACAATGCAAAAAATCAAGACCAAAGCATATTAGTCAAACCATATGTTAAAAAAAATCATGGGACAAAATCAAACACTGCACCAACTTCAAGATACCTTTAGTATTGGGTCTTCAAGAAGCTAAATTGGATAGACAGCATGCACCAATCTCTAAAGATTGTCTATACCACAGGAATTCCTCCTACTCCTCTATACTGCAGTTTGCAGTATTCCATTTACAATCATAGATTTGCATCAAAAACAGCCCTTAAACCCCGTGTCATTGTAACACCCTAACATGCTTCCCATATTCAAGCCCACATAATCAGTTCCCAGCACCAGCATAAATTCAGTATATCATATCATAACATTATAAACTTTAGGGTCAAGTATAGATATCACAATCCTCTCGAACAAAAGAAACTAACACCATTTATTTCAGATTCTAAGGTCAACGTATTTCCATCTTTTCCAATTATAAAAGCCACACGTGTCATCCAACAGACAATTTCAATTTTTGGGTCAAGTAGATCATGTCCCCTTTTTTCTCATATCATAAAAGCAGACCATATCATCCTTTATTTTAAATTGGGTCCAAGTATGTTGTATCTCGATCTTTTCAAGATCATAAAAGCCATGATTACCATCATTCATCATAAAAGCAACCGTATATCACCCTTTTTTTCAAATTGGGTTCAAGTATGTCATATCTCGATCTTTTCAAGATCATAAAAGCCATGCAAACGTATATCACCTTTTTTTCAAATTGGGTCCAAGTATGTCATATCTCGATCTTTTCAAGATCATAAAAGCCATGTTTACCATCATTCATCATAAAAGCAAACGTATATCACTCTTTTTCCAAATTGGGTCCAATTATATCGTATCTCGATCTTTCCAAGATCATAAAAGCCACGTTGTACCATCATTCATCCTCCTCTTTTATCCGGGCTTGGAACCGGCTATGTAAAAATTTTTGCAACAAAGTTTTACATAGGCAGAGTTATGAATGCCATGCATACCAAGTTTCATAACATTCCAAACATTTGGGTGTATTAACATTTCTTTCAACACGTTCAAAAGAGTCATGCATATAATTGCAGAGTTCTACCATGCCATCAGATCAACTAATTTGTTTATCCCATGAATGACTTTAGTCACATTGATATCCAACATTTTTTTTAATAGTTACATACTCACCCCACAATTCTTTTCAAATTCAAATGTTAAAACAAATTTTTTTCGAATGAAAAATACAAAAACTTTTTAAAAGATATGCAGAGGAATTATTTTATGTAGTTAGAAGATATGCTTATGAAGTGATCATCAAAAGAATAGCTTACCCATAATTCTTAGCGAAGACTGAAATCACAGTTGCTGGAAACTGTGCTTTGATCACCAACCTTAAAACACAAATGCCAAGAAGTAACATGTTGCAGTAGTAGTGATAAAACTATACCAAATATGATTACAACAGTGCTTAGCCCAACATATGTAAACAAGTTCAACAAATGATGCATAATAATGTTTCCATTTTGCAAGGCCCTAATTATAAATCAGTAAATTCACATTGCAACTACAGTATTTTAAAAATATAAATAGTTCAAGATCTTTTGATGAGAGAGTTTGGCAATCAATAATACCAAAAATACTTTTTGCATTGTTTGCCTAATAGCACAAGAGTAGTAGGTTCCACTTCCTCCTGTTCATGGATAGCATGTCAGACAAAAAAGATGAAAGAAAATTAGCATCTTGACAATCAGTAATCCACTTAATACTTAGTGCAATGAAAAACATGTCAACAACACAACTAACGAACTACTTTACCACCTGAGAATCACCAAGAGTAAATTGATGATATCGACTCTACTAAAATTGACAATGTAGGTGTAAGGCTTGACCACCCCCAAGGCCCAACTTCCATTCAGTACACAAGAGTTCTTTAACACGATGCAAAATTAAAGAGACCCTCCTTTTTCTTTTGTATCTAAATTTTAAAACATTTATAATAATACTATTGCTTAATTTCGAAACACCAAAGCTTCAATTTGTCTTGTAACAATAAAAAAGCAAAACCGAAGAAACTCTAAAATAGAAACTTGTTGATTCTTGAAGAATTGCCATTAACTAACTAATAATGCAGCGGAAAAGTTTCGTTTTTTTTTTCAAAAAAAATTCCATTATAACGTGCAAGAAAAAGAAAAAGAACAAAAGAAAGATACCCTCTTCATCCTCCTTCTCGTTGATGATAACTCTTGCCTTCTTCAAAGATGAGAAGGCTTGTAGGTAAAAATATAACCATCGACGCATCGATGAGGACTCATCAACAGCATTATTCTACTTCTGAAAACACACCAACATTTTTGTTTCCAAAACAGTTATGAACTTGTACAATTGTGAAAGGAAACAAAATAGAAAAGGGAGAGAAAGAGAGATGAATGAAGAATAATTCGCCTTGAAATCCTTAATTCTTGAGGCATTGCCATTAACTAACTAATAATGCAGCGAAAAAGTTTTTTTTTCAAGAAAATCCATTATAACGTGCAAGGAAAAGAAAAAGAACAAAAGAAAGATACCCTCTTCATGATACTTCATCCTCCTTCTCGTTGATGATAAGACTTGGCTTCTTCGAAAAATGAGAGGCTTGTAGGTAAAAATATAACCGTCGACGCATCGATGGGATCCATCAACAGCAGCAGCTTTTTTCCCACCATTATTCTGCTTCTGAAAATACACCAACATCTTTTGTTTCCAAAACAGTTACGAACTGTTACAATTGTGAAAGTAAAACAAGACAGAAAAGGGAAAGGAAGATAGAGTGATGAATGAAGAATAAAGAATAATTCGCCTCGAAATCCTTGAGGAAGCGAGAGAACCGATGCATCGCGAAAGATCAAGAACCAATGGCATCACGAAATGTAAAGAGAGAAAAAAGAACCCTAATGGCAATGCTCTTGTTCCTTCACTTGCAATAAAATGCAACTACGCTATGCTGTTATGTAAATGCATAAATCAAAGTGAAAATGATAATGAAAACAGAAGAAAAATTATGCAATTTACGCTAGAAATTAGAGAAGAGTGTTTTTCGTTTTTTGGGTGATGGTTGATTGTTGAAAAGAAAACGTATAATGAAGGATATTTAATTATTTATAGGTCTAGCATTGACGCTAACCCAAGTCGGTGGCTAACTTGTAATTAACACTACTTCAGGACCAACAAAAATAAACTTCTTCGGCCCAATATGACCCATTCTACAAACCTAAACAAAAAGCTAAAAGTGTGTTTGGTTTTCATTTTTATTTTTTGTTTTTATTTTCATTATTTTTTATTTTCTAAATTTTATAAGAAAAGTGAAAATAAAAGGTAAGAATAGAAAATAAAATTTTATTATTTTTATTTTTTATAAAATTCTTAAAATATAAAATATTAAAAATAAAAGCAGACAATATGAAAATGCAAATCAAATACATCCTAAGCTAATTGACCACAACAATAATAAATTAATAATGGGTTAATTTTTTATTTTTGAGTTGTCAATTTTAGTTTTAGATTTGATCCTTAGAGTTTAATTTTTGATATCGTATAAAGTAATTTTATACGTACATTCAATTATGTAATGTCATATGAATAAAAATAATTTTTTTTATATTGACTACATAAATAATCATATAAAAGAACAGATACAATTATTTTACACAGTTAGCGCGATCAAAATTAAATTTTTTATTCTTATACATAAAAAATTTTGATTTAGGTACAAATATATTTCAGTAGACATATATTCTTAAGTTGCTCCCTTATTTTGTTTGGTTTTTGGTCCATAAAAAATTATTATGTTTGTTTTAAGTTTTTATAAAAATTTGTAAAGGTCTTGTATTGGTCTCATTTAAAAGTTCTATATCACAGGGGATTATATTTATCTTTTTCAATTAAAAAATTTGATTAAGGGAACTCACTTCATCAATGATATAACAAAAAAATATATTTTCGTTGGTTTTTTTTTTAAATAAATATCTTTCTAAATATTTTCTTATACGTTTTTTTTTGAAAAGAAAAAGAAATTTCCAAACTTTTTTTCCTAAATTTCCAAAAACTTTGAATGGGCTGTATATTGGACTGGACCTCACATTAGTGTTTGGTGTTTGGGCCTGACCTCGATATTTGCGTGAGAGAATTTTTTTATCTTCTAATGAAAATGTGATATAATGTTCATCTGTCGTCCCGCCGCCGTCCTCTGATTCCCTCGCCGGCGTCATCTGCTTCTGTCGCCACCATCGTCTGCAACACCAAGCGGTATTTTAAGTTCTGTTAAATTTCAATGTTAAATTGATAAATTCCGTTGCTAATTGTTGCAAAATTCTGTTGACTTGTCAAGCGTTCCTCACCGTGTTGAGTTTCTTTGAGTTTCAGGGAATGGAGTTTGTTAATACAATAGTTGAAAGCACAAGGAAAGCTTCGAATAACAACACACGGTGATCAATGTTTGTCTCGCTGCTTCCTTCGTAGTGCTGACTGGTAGATCTTTCAATCAGGAAAAAATAATTGAGGCTCTGGAGACTAAGAAAGCGAATCTTGTAAAATCGAATAAGGATATTAAAAAGACGCTTTGAATTTGAAGCAGCAGCTTTACGCTGAAGCCACCAACGAAGACGCCATCGTCCCATTGCAGAAGCTCAAGGCCATCTACCGTGAAATCCCGCATTCTACACTCGGTAATTTACTTCCTAGTTCCTACCCCTAATTTTGAAGAGTTTAATTTTGATATATTAGTGTAAATTTACAAAGTTATGCAATTACATCTATTATTTTGGACAATCATTTAATGTGAAATAAGTTATTTTTGGTGTTACCTAATTTGGATGCATGCGAAGAACTGTTTGCATAAAAATTAAATTTATTTTTTGAAAGCAATTAGATTTGGAATTAGTTTGTATACTCACGTTATAGAAATGTTTTAACTAAAGCAAACATCCAATCATGTATCGATATGATTAGGTAATTAGTTTCAATTAAATTACTTGAATAGTGATTTGAACTCTGTATCTATTTATACTTTGATGAAGTTAAATAAAGAAGTACATATCCCATTGACACTTGGGTAAGCAGTTATCAGCTAAAAAGCCTCATAAACTTTGGAATTCTTTTAGCTCTGTAGATGTTTAGAATTCAATCAACTTGTCAAAGATGTCAATTCAAATTTTCAATTCAATCTGGTTAAAGATGAGAAAAGACAATAAAAAAATAAGAATTCAAAGATAAAAAAAGGAGAAAGGAGAGAAGAAAGAAGACTAGGATGAATGGAAGAGAAAAGACATAGAGAAGGGAGAAAAAAAGAAGATAAGAAGGAGAAGGAGGAAGAGATGATAGGAAAAAGTGAAAAACAAAGGACATGAGATGATTTTTATTACATTTCTCTCTTTTTTTTTGACATTATCATGAAATTTACCCATTATTTGTAGAAGTACATCTACCATGCATGTCTGCAATTTCTTTTTGTTTATCCTCTCCATGCCTTATTCGTCAAGACATGTACAAATAATGATCAGTCAATGTCTCTTATTTTTGTATACTTTTCTTTTTCTTATCCTTCCATTGTTCAATTTGTCTAGCATTTTCAGCAAGTTGAGCCAAGTCATGATATTGTTGATTTACAAGATTCTTTCTAATCCATTTGTAGCCGTTTTGACTTCAGAATCTGGAATTGGAGTAAAGCATCTATTTCTCGTGCAAGTGAATCAAAATTATACTCATTTGATTTTCATAATGTCAATATTGTGGTAACTTGCTGAATAGGTTCTTACAATTGTTATCTTGTTTTTTATGTGATTTTTTGTGGTGTTATGAATTCTGTGACATGGGAGCCACTGTTATACATATATCCTTTTTTCTACTATAGATTTGAAAATTTCCGAGAAAAAGGGCTTATTTTACAAAGCAATTGTGTTGGTATGTCCGATGATAATAAATTTCTTACTTTTGCTATTTGATTATGAGGCAGTTGAGTGAATGTTAGTTGTTTTTTATGTCATTTTGATAAGAAATTGATTTGTTCTAAGAACTTATTATCGGTTTCTGGTTTCCCGTGATAGAAATTTCCAGTCAGATAGAAACAATGATATGGTATAAAGAGATCGAGAATGATAGCAGGACAAGGAGGCAATAACATTAGTTCAGTGAACTGTTAAAGTTAAAATTGTAAAAAAAAAATAAAGAGAAATATTGATACACAAATTTCACTCATTAATTATTTAAGCTTCAAATCAGAATATGTTCATCTCTAAAATACTTCATATTTTAATTTGGTTCTCCCCCTAACAATATTATTGCCAGTTTCAAGGCTGCCTCAATTTTATATTCTGGTTTGATGCCTAAAATATCATAAAGGATTGCAAAAGCTTGATGTTGGTCATCCAAGTTTGGATTTATAGTGTGAAAGCCAAATTTTCTTTCTGTAATGCGAATCTGGCTACATCATGATTTTTTATTCTTCTTGTACTACTTTATGGTTTCTCCAAGAGATGCTGTGAATGAAGACGCAAATTCGTCTTAGCAAGTTTATTGTCAAAAATCAACAAAATTGTTAGCAACTATAAAAGTTTTGACACTGAAACTCCAGAAGAGTGTTAATAAAATAATTTCTAACGGAACAAAAACATATGATTCTGTGATACTGTGTTGTTTTAGTTAGCATGCAAATTTAGAACCTGAAAAGTTCAACCTTCATCAATGGAAGGACAAAATCACATTTTTGTTATGGTTATATGTTTGATCTATGTAACAATGGGGTAGGCTTATAAAAGTAGAAAGATTTTTTTTTTAGTGACTTAACAAAAAAGCAGAAAGATTTCATGTTGCACAATGAGTGATAAAAATCGTTGCTCAACATCATCTATTTCTCGTTGTCTTAATTCCTTTCCTTTGTTTATTGCTTATTCCAAATCGAAGTGATTGCTACTCTATTGCCTATTATATAAAATAAATATTTCAAAGAGTTAGAAGGTTAATTATATCATTTAGAACAATCAAATAAACACCATTAAACAACAAAATTACAAATTATTACCAACAAAAAAGGTTTTTTTTAACTAGTTTGAAAACATTTACAAATAAAAAATATTTACATATTCAACATTTTATAGCCGATAAATAATCTAAATCCTATAATTATATTATATGAGGACAACCTAACTTAATCTAGGTATTAATAGATTGAATAATAATATTCTTATACATAAACCATAATACAACATTAAAATTGTTCTAATAAAATAACAAAATTAAATGAAAAAATTACTAATCTCACTCTAATATTTTAATAATGCGTCATCTCTTATTCAATTTGTTGATATCCACTAAAAACACCATAAAAGAGTTCTATTACAAAGAATAATCTTTAAAAAAAATTCCAAATTTCTCAAACTTAAAGCATTTTTTTCTTTTTTCGGTTTTAATCTAGTTTGCAGTTTATAATACTTTATATATAAACGCATTTTTTGGACCAGTTTGGATAAACAACTTAATTAAGTTTATTTTAAAAAAATAGTTTAAACAATAAATACTTATATTAAAATTAGTTTATAAATAAGTTATTTTATATTTGATTTTTTAATTTTAAAAGTGTTTATTTTAAAAAATATATGATAAAAAAATTATTATGAGAGAGGTCATTTTTTTTTACTTTTTCATAAACACTTAAATAGTTTCTTAGAAAGTTACAATTTAATTTTTTAAATTGCACTAGATATTAATACTAATATTTTTCATAAATCAAAATTTCAAAAAAAAAGTAACTTTTAAAACTTTTTAAACGAACCCAAATCTACATACTCCGTACTCTGTACAATTTTGAAAATCGAGGATGAACGGTGGAGTGAGCGGGGAAGAGACTTTGAGGGTGAAACACGGCGAGCCAATCGATAATGTCGGCAGAAGATATAAGGGGGAGAGCGGGGGAGGGCTTGCAACAGGGAAAAAGGAGGATCATATTTCGGGAGGGGTTTCTAAGCCTTTGAAGGTTTCTTTCAAGGACAAAGTTGTGGATTCTAAGATTGCTAAAACTTTTTCACTCGTTGAAACTTTGTCGGGAGTAACATTGCGGTAGTTTCTGGGAAGCAAGGAGATCTCTTGCCACCGAGTTTCACATTTACCCAAGAAGCTAAGAATTGTTTGCCAAAACCTTATAAGGATGCTATAGTGATTAAGGTACTAGGTAAACATTATAGCTACACTGCATTGTCTCATAAACTCCGAATGGTATGGCGGATTAAGGGAGGTTTTGATTTATTGGACTTTTTGGGGTTTGACTACTTTCTTGTGAAGTTTGATGTGGTTGAGGAGTGAGAAAAGGTTCTCTTAGGAGGTCCATAAATGATTGAGGGAAATTATGTGGCAGTGAAGCCTTGGGATCAAGAGTTTAGATCAAGTGAAAACTGTTTTGGAGCAACTTTAGTGTAGATTAGAATTTCCGAATTACCAATTTGGTGCTACCAAGAAGATGCAATGCTCCGTGTTGCGGCTGCAGTTGGCATTCCCATCAAGGTTGATTTGGCAACAAAATTAGCTGAAAGAGGACGATATGCTCGAACCTGTGTTCATATAGATTTAGGATTGCCAGTGAATAAGAAGATTCTTATTGAAGGTGTTGAATATGAGGTTGAATATGAAAGTCTTCACCTTATTTATGGCTCCTGTCTCAAGTTTGGTCATGATATGAGGTGTGCAAGACTGACAGCAATGCGGGAGGAGGAACTAATGCCAAGGTGGTCGGCAATGTAGCAAAGCAGCCAGAAAGTTCAAATTCAAAAAAATCCAGTGCATGTGGAAAAGGAAAGTTTTAATTTTGCAAGAATCTTGGAGATGAGAGTGTCAATGTTGCTGTCCCGGATTCGGTGGAGAGTGATTTGAATGCTGTTCATGTAGACCATGCACAACATGAGGATTTGGAAGGCTGGACCTAAGTGATTAGGAAAGAAAAGTATAAAATGGGTGAAAAGCCTTCTCCTAGCATCCATCAGGTCCAACCAAAAGCAAGGAAGACTCCTAACAAGGCTACCAATACTTGGACAAGGCCTAATCACCAACGTACAACACATGCTACTGGATCCAAAGTAAAATTAAGCAGAGGCATCAATATTGGAAAACCGGTTCGTGTGGCTTCTTCGGGGACCCGGCACAATGTTCATCATCAGCAGCAAGGTGAGACAACAAATGTCATTGTGCGAAAGCGTCCTCGACCAAACTCTTTGCAGAATTCACCAGTAGATAAGGATGGAGCATCGACGGCGGGTGTGGCGCAAGTTTCGACGGAGAAATTTGTGCTGCAACTTGAGAGTCCATTAAAGGCAGGATCGTTGAAGACAGGGACATCATATTGAGTCTCGGGTTTGTTATTGGAGCTCCCTTTTTGCTGTTTTTTATGGATAGTTTCAATATCATAGCCTGGAATGTGAGGGGTGCTGACAAACCCCAATTTGACGGTTTGTCTTGTATTGATTTTAGGGGATTCTATAACCTTTTACCCACATTTATTCAATGAAATAGCATGGTTTTGTATATTCTCCTTTAATTGTGCTTAAGAGTGAAAACATGCTTTTTAGGTCTTAAAATAGATAAATACAATTCACCTTGATTCCATTAGATGCCTTGATATGTTTGTTAAGTGATTTCAGATTTAGGAGGCAAAGATTGGATCAAGGGAATGAAGAAAGAAGCATGAAAAATTGGAGAACTCATGAAGAAATGAAAGAACCGGAAAGCTGTCAAGCCGACCTCTTCGCACTTAAATGATCATAACTTGAGCTACAGAGGTCCAAATGATGCGGTTCCAGTTGGGTTGGAAAGCTAACATCCGGGGCTTCGAAACGATATAAGATTTGCCATATTTGCTACACGTATGGTGGCGCGCACGCGCATAGTACGCGCACGCGCCGTTGCTGCCATATGGTCCACTTAAAGTAAAACGTGGCCAGCGATTTTAGAAGCCTTGTGGGCCCAATTCAACTCATTTCTGATGCTATTTAAGCCAAGGATTGAAGAGGAATCAACTAACTTTTAACCATTAGTTTAGTTTAGTTCTAGAAGTTAGTTTCTAGAGAGAGAAGCTCTCACTTCTCTCTAGAATTAGGATTAGGATTAGGATTAGTTCTTAGATCTAGGTTTTAATCTTTGCTTTCTTCTACTTCTACCTTTCAATTCTTTGTTGTTACATTCATCTTCTTCTACTCTTTTGTTGTAATTTCCTTTATGTTGTTCTTATGCTTTGTTGTGGATCTACTTTTGTTCCTTCTATTCTCTTTCAATTCAATTAGAGGTAATTCATAATAATTGTGTTCATTTGATTTGTTGTTGTTTAATTCCTTGCAATTGAGTAGTGTAGATTTACTTTTCTTGCAATTTTACTATGCTTTCCTTTTATGCCTTCCAAGTGTTTGATGAAATGCTTGGTTGGATTTTAGAGTAGAATTTTATACTCTTGGCTTGGAAAGGTAACTTAGGACCTCTTGAGTTACTAATGTCCAAGTAATTGATGATTGGGAGCCATTGACTCTAGTTCTCACTAATTGAATTAGTGGAGAGTTAGGACTTATGGACTAGGATTGATATAACTCATTTGACTTTCCTTTACTACTAGTTAGAGGATGATTTAATGAGATTAATCCTTGCCAATTCTCATATTGTGGTTAGTGATTAGGATAGAGATCCTTGACCACCAACCCTTGCCAAGACCTTTTTAGCCATTAGTTTACTTTCTTACCATTTACTTTCATGCTTCTTATCCAAAACCCCAAAATACATTTCTAACCAATAACAAGACACTTTATTGTAATTCCTAGGGAGAACGACCCGAGGTCTAAATACTTCGGTTTATAAATTTAGGGGTTTGTTTTAGTGACAAACAACTTTTTGTATGAAAGGATTAGTGATTGGTTTAGAAACTATAATTGCAACGAGATTTCATTTGTGAAATTCTAAACCGTCAAAAATCCAATCGTCAAAATGGCGCCGTTGCCGGGGAATTGCAATGGTGTTGTGTTATTGGTTATTGTATATATGTGAATATTGTAAATATGTTTGCTTTTTGCTTCTTTGTTAGTTTTTAGTTTGTTCTCTTTATTTGTTACTATTTTTTGTTTTTGCCCTCTCTTGCTATCATGAATTCTCATTTTGGCTATGAGTGTGATTACAACTATGTTGTAGGTGATGAGAACTTCAATGAAGAGATGCATCAAGGATGGGACAATCAAAGGTGGGAGGAGCCATATGCATATGATCAATCTTCATGGCAACAACCTCCACCAATGCACTATGAAGAAGAGCCATTTTTTGATACATATCAATCCAATGGCTATGGTGAATCCCCTTGTGACTTTCAAGAACCACCACCATATGCCTATGATTCATATCCTCAATATGAGCCTCAACCACACTCACAAGCCTATTTTCACCAACCACCTTCATATGACCCTAATCCATATCCATCCTACCAACAACCATATGAGCCATATGAACCACATATAGAGCTACCACCATTCCAACATCAATATTTTCAAGAGCCACCCCCTCCATATTATTACCAAGATGAACCACCTCCAATATACGAAAATTTTCAACCACAAGATGAATACTACTTTCCACCACAACCTCCCATGGAAGAATACTCATATCCATTGATCCAAGAGCCACATGATCCTAATCACATTATCCAAGAGGAACAAGAGTCAAGGGATCATCTCAAGGAAGCATTGGATCAATTTCAAGCAACCATGGAGTGTGTTGTGCAACAAGTGGAAAGAATGGAAAATATTGAACCACCACAACTCTACCAAGAAGAACCATCTTCCTACTATGAACCCTTCCCCCAAAATGATGAATCCTTCCAACCACCCCAATCTCTAATGGATGAAACCCTTGGTGTTCTTGTTCAAGGGCAAGAAGAGATGAAAAGGGACGTGCAAAATTTCATGGTCGCCTTGGATGCGGTAACAAATCAATTAGCCTCCCAATGCTTGAACACTCAAGGAACTCCCATGGCTACATGTGGAGAATCGAATGAAGAACATAGCATGAAGGAGAGATTGGAAACTCCGGTGGAAAATGAAGGAAGTTGCTTTGTATTGGAACAATTGGAGGAAGCTTTAATTGTTGAAGACAAGGAAGAAGTGGTGGAAGACTTAGGAGATGCGGAGCTTCCATGGGAACATAAAGTTGAAGAAAACCCCTCCAAGATGATTGAAATTGATGCTAGGGAGGAAAGTGCACACCTTCCAAGGCATATTCCATATGAAGACTTGGATGGGATAGAGCAAGAATTAAGTTCCCTTGGTAATGAAGATCAAGCACCAAGTCTTAGTGGTAAAGAATCCTTTGAACTTGAAGAACCTTCTCCCAGTGCATATGAAAGCGTTAAGGAGGTAAATTTTTCTCACCCTCCCTATTATGATTTGAGTAAAGGAAAAGGTTTAGATAAAATTGTTGAACAAAGGATTGAGATCAAGAGATCTTGTGAAGAGGTGGAAGTCCCTAGAAATAGAAGAACGAGGGTTGGCTATGCTTTGTCAAGATCTTTGGAAGCATCTTTGCCTAGGTTGTCATCTACACCTTCATTTAAGTGGGTGAAATTCATTTCTATTAGCTTTATTATCCCACTTGAATATGGTTTGCTTGAAACGGATGGTCAACTTAGGATGTTTTGCGGGACGAAGCGTAAGCGAAAGATGTTTCGTGGTTGGCGTTGCAAATCAAGGCTCATCATGGTTGATGCATCAAACATGAGATATAAAGGATGGAGTAGTGCTCAAATAGATGGGTCTAGAAGGATTGTTGGGCACTTCATAGAGAATTCACCTTACTCACCACCCGGTTGGACTAATAATGATGATCAACCTCAAGACGGGTGTGAAAACAAAGTGTGGGACCCCGGATCACAAGAAGAGGATCAACTTTGGGAGCCCCAAGCTTGTGAAGAACTCCATCAACACTTGGCTCAATCCATGAAAAATCTTGGGGCACAATGGAGAACCAAGCATTGGTGGGAGTTCCAAGATGAATACAAGCACAAGCCACCTTGATGAGGAGCTCCCCATAAGTCCAACTTAAGGACAATAAACAAAAGTGCTAGGTGGGAGACACCCCACCATGGTAAAATCCTTTCATTTTCTCTTTTGTACATATTGGTAGAACTAGTTTAATTTCATGTTTAGATTAGTTGGTTGAGTTTAATTAGTATTTTAACATGTTAAATAAGGTTTTAGGGTGTTTTGGTAGTAGCTTGGAGGTTTGGAATGCTTGGATTGGTGCAAAAACATAACAGAAATTTTTGAAAAACAGAGCACCATCCACGCGTTCGCGCACATGACGCGTACGCGCACCCGAGCATTTTCCGACCACCCACGCGGACGCGCACTGTACGCGTACGCGTGGATGCAAAATTCGACTCCAGCCAAAAACCCGAGAGTTAGGCCTGCACTGTGCGAACATTGGGCCTGAGGCACAAGTCTCTGCACGCGTGCGCGCACCTGGCGCGTACGCGCACATGATCTTAAATTGGCAATGCACGCGCACGCACACAGTGCGCGCGCGCGTCGATTGCACAATTTGCACTCCCGGTACTTTTACCCGAGAGTTGTGCCAGACTTGGGCCGACACTATGCCTCCGGCCTAACTCGACGCACGCGTGCGCGCACTTGGCGCGTACGCGTCCTTCAACCAATATGCACATCGACGCGTAAACGCGCATGACGCGCACGCGTCGGTAAAAAAAAAAAAAAAAAAGAGTTTTTTTCTCCCCTTCCATTTTCTTTTGCTTATCACATTCGCATACTTCTACTCTTCCCATTTTCATTTAGTTTTTGTAGCATGTTTTCGTTTTTTTTTTTAAGTCATTTTAATAATGGTGTTGGATTCTTACACTCAATTGTTGAGAAATTCTTGCATTATTTTGGTGCCTCTTGACTTGTTTGATATTATTGGGTAATGAAACTTTTAAATCAATGCTTCATCTTGTATGACTCTTGTGTCTTTGTGCATTGATATGACCTCATATTGTCTTTCATGACCCACTTCTTCTCATTTGAACTTGATGCTCAATACACTCTTCATGCTTTAACTTTACTCTTGCATCAAGTATTAGTTAATATGCCATTAGCTTATATTGTTTTCTCACTTACATGCGTAGCTAACATGTAGTGAGAACCTTACTCTTATTTGGCATTAACCCCCGCCTATGTTCTATTTGCTTTGATATCTTTGTCATAGGCTTAATATTCCTTTCCTTTTCTATCCTTTTAGGTTGGCCACCAAGGAGGGAGAAAGGAAAAGCTTTTAAAGGGGGCAACAAACAAGTCATCCGCACAACCTTTTGAAGGAGCTCATCAATTGCAACAACCCGTCCACCCTGCTCTCCTTTGCATGCACCGAGGACGGTGCAAACTTTTAAGTGTGGGGAGGTCGCCCGACCAATCGGCGATTTTGGGTGACAAATTTCTAGTCCCAACACCTTTTGCATTTCATTCTAGGATTTTAGGATTTTTTCTTGCATTTTCTTATTTTTGCATATATATACACAATAAGCTTAGTCAAAATAATAAAAATTTTCAAGATTTCTATCTATAGGGCACCTTAATTGATTTGAGTAAAAAAACTTTTCATAGAACTTGCTTGAATTATATATATTGTGGATCATATTTTTGAGCTAAGAACACAAGCAAGTGAGATTTGAGCCTAATGGTGTGGTTACATCTTATAACCACTTATTTTCCTTCTTGTGTGCATTATTCTCTTTTTATGATTGTAATCTTTGATTTGTTTGATTCTTTATGTCCATTATTTTGTGTATACATGCATTTATATGATTGAGGCCATCATTTCATTTAACTCACTTACCCAAATAGCCTTACCTTTTATCTTCCTTTGTTAGCCAATTTGAGCCTACGATTAACCCACTTGTTCTTTAATTTAGCACATTACAAGCCTTAAAGCGAAAAATAATAAAAGTCCTTAATTTGGATCTTTGATTAGCTTAGGCTAGTGTGTGTGAGTATCATTCAAGTGTGGGAACCTTGGGACATTGGGTGAATAAAAGGGTAATTTTGTATTGTTATTGAAAATATTGGGAATCGGGTACATACTCACGTATTGATCAAATGTAAAACCTTATGCATTGAGATTCTTGTATATAAAAAAAATGAGAAAAATAAAAGAAAAAAAAAGAAAAGAAAAAAAAAAGAGAAATATAGAAAAAGAAAGAAAAAGAAGAAAAAGAAAGAAATAAAAAGGGGACAAAATGCCCCAAAGCAAAGTCCAATAAAGATCAATGCATAAGTGTTGTGAAATGAAGAGAAAATACATGAGTATGTGAAAAAGTGAAAAATGGGTAGTTAGGATAGAACTCAAGTGTATAGGATGTCATAGGTTATGTGGGAAGTTTAAGCTTATCAAAGATTCAAATTTCAAAGTCCACTTGACCAAATATGCATCCTACCTTGACCCTAGCCCCATTACAACCAGAGAAAAGACCTCATGATAGATGTATGCATGCATGAAATATATGTTGATTGTTAGAAGAAGAACAAATCTTAGAAAGCATGATTAGGAGAGAATTGAGTGAATCAACCCTAAACACTTGAGCGAATAGAGTGCAAACACTACCGGTGAGGGTTTGATGCTCAATTACATGTTTCCACCTATGATCATCTCTTTTCATGCAAGTTTATAAAAATATTTAATAACTCAATTCAATTGTGGATTAGACTTGCTAGTCCTTAGCCCTTGTGCATATATGCTTCTTGGGAATTGATTTATTTTGACCAAGCAATTGCATTCATGTAGATAGTTGCATATAGGTAGATTGCATTTAGTTAGTTTTCATTGAATAAATGTTGATGCCCTTTGCTTTCTCTTGGCTTAAGCATGAGGACATGCTTGGTTTAAGTGTGGGGAGGTTGACAAACCCCAATTTGACGGTTTGTCTTGTATTGATTTTAGGGGATTCTATAACCTTTTACCCACATTTATTCAATGAAATAGCATGGTTTTGTATATTCTCCTTTAATTGTGCTTAAGAGTGAAAACATGCTTTTTAGGTCTTAAAATAGATAAATACAATTCACCTTGATTCCATTAGATGCCTTGATATGTTTGTTAAGTGATTTCAGATTTAGGAGGCAAAGATTGGATCAAGGGAATGAAGAAAGAAGCATGAAAAATTGGAGAACTCATGAAGAAATGAAAGAACCGGAAAGCTGTCAAGCCGACCTCTTCGCACTTAAATGACCATAACTTGAGCTACAGAGGTCCAAATGATGCGGTTCCAGTTGGGTTGGAAAGCTAACATCCGGGGCTTCGAAACGATATAAGATTTGCCATAGTTGCTACACGTATGGTGGCGCGCACGCGCATAGTACGCGCACGCGCCGTTGCTGCCATATGGTCCACTTAAAGTAAAACGTGGCCAGCGATTTTAGAAGCCTTGTGGGCCCAATCCAACTCATTTCTGATGCTATTTAAGCCAAGGATTGAAGAGGAATCAACTAACTTTTAACCATTAGTTTAGTTTAGTTCTAGAAGTTAGTTTCTAGAGAGAGAAGCTCTCACTTCTCTCTAGAATTAGGATTAGGATTAGGATTAGTTCTTAGATCTAGGTTTTAATCTTTGCTTTCTTCTACTTCTACCTTTCAATTCTTTGTTGTTACATTCATCTTCTTCTACTCTTTTGTTGTAATTTCCTTTATGTTGTTCTTATGCTTTGTTGTGGATCTACTTTTGTTCCTTCTATTCTCTTTCAATTCAATTAGAGGTAATTCATAATAATTGTGTTCATTTGATTTGTTGTTGTTTAATTCCTTGCAATTGAGTAGTGTAGATTTACTTTTCTTGCAATTTTACTATGCTTTCCTTTTATGCCTTCCAAGTGTTTGATGAAATGCTTGGTTGGATTTTAGAGTAGAATTTTATACTCTTGGCTTGGAAAGGTAACTTAGGACCTCTTGAGTTACTAATGTCCAAGTAATTGATGATTGGGAGCCATTGACTCTAGTTCTCACTAATTGAATTAGTGGAGAGTTAGGACTTATGGACTAGGATTGATATAACTCATTTGACTTTCCTTTACTACTAGTTAGAGGATGATTTAATGAGATTAATCCTTGCCAATTCTCATATTGTGGTTAGTGATTAGGATAGAGATCCTTGACCACCAACCCTTGCCAAGACCTTTTTAGCCATTAGTTTACTTTCTTACCATTTACTTTCATGCTTCTTATCCAAAACCCCAAAATACATTTCTAACCAATAACAAGACACTTTATTGTAATTCCTAGGGAGAACGACCCGAGGTCTAAATACTTCGGTTTATAAATTTAGGGGTTTGTTTTAGTGACAAACAACTTTTTGTATGAAAGGATTAGTGATTGGTTTAGAAACTATAATTGCAACGAGATTTCATTTGTGAAATTCTAAACCGTCAAAAATCCAATCATCAGGTGCGTCTAACAAGATGGCCCATGTGCATTGAAAAAATTTGGTAAGAATATATAAACCATCTTTCTTCTTTCTCTTTGAGACTCATACCATGTTTAATAATTTGAAGAATTTTTGGGATAAGTTGGGTTTTCATTGTGTTGGCATTGAGGAAGCAGTAGGACACAGGGGTGGCATTTGGTTCAGATGCTTCTAAAATACTCTGCTAACTAAATAAGTTTGTGTTTTAGAAACTTCTGTACAGAGCACAATTAAGGGGGAAAAAGACAAAAGAAAAGAAGGTAGAAAAGAAAACAATTTTTCTAAAGGAGGAAGAGAAAGGAAAGCGGAAGAAAGAAAAAAAAGAAGATTATTGTTATGGATTCTTCTTCGAAAGAAGACAGTTTTTCCGAATCTGAATCCGAATCTGAATTCGTGAAAACAACACCAGCCAAAAGAACAAGATAACAGAGGCTGGTGAAAAACAAAAGATTGTTCCTGCAGATTCGGAAATAACAAGTGAATCTGAAAGCAGTCCCACGAATTTAGAAAGCACAAGTGAACCCAAAAACCAGAAAGTTTGATGTTCATTTGGTTTCGTTTTGCTTGTATTTAGTTAAAATTGTTCTTATGCGCTTGTCCTTATGTATTGCAGAGAAGAAGAAGAAATTGAAAAAACAAGGACAAAGAAATGAAAACAACCACAGAAGGTGGTTAAAAAAGAAAGCAAAAAAAGGAAGTCTGTGCCGACGGATTCGGAGAGAACAAGTGAATCTAAAAAATAGTAAGTTTGGGAATTGATAATTCTCGGTTCATTTATGTGATTGTATAATGTTCATCTGGTTTAGTTTGGCGTTTCTTTACTAAAAATTGTTTGTGTGTGCTTGTTAAGTAAATTAGAGCTGTGATATTGCTCTCCAGTATAAATTCGATGTGTTTGTATGTGTTGTAGAGAAAAAAATCGAAAAAACTCCGACAGTGAAAAGAAAACAACCAGAGAGGGGTGCAAAAAAGAAAGCAAATCAAGCAAGCTTATTCTGACAAATTGAGAAAGCAAAACTAAATCTGAAAGGGAGTAAGTTTCTGAAATCATATCTTGGGTTAATTGATACTTTTATTTTAGCTTCATTGATACTTATTTTATGAATTTTTAGAAGTGAACGAGTAAGGGTCAGCACTGCCAAAAGAAGAAGAGAGGTGTTGCAGCTGTTAAAAGAAAAGAGAGCAAAGAGAAGAAATGATGGAGCTCACACAACAAACATTGCTCCGAATCACTTTGACTCGACAGAGGCGCAAAATGATTTATCCAAGACGTAAGATTTGGTTTCTTATATCGAGTTCTTTTTCTTTGTTTGCTAACTTTTCCTAAAACCTCTTCTAATTCCTCTGAATTCACTGAGTAATATTTATTTATTTTGCTTAGACTGCCGACTGTAAATCTGGGCAGCGAACCTCTCTTATAGACTCAAACAAGCTCCACACCGTCAAATTCGTTCATTGCATGCTTTAAATTCGGTTCATTGGATTTCAAAAATAAATTTCAGGTGTTTCTAGACCTCTGCTTTTAATCTTGGTTGCTAATTTTAATTTGTTATCCTTTTTATCAGGAAAAATACCCCGAAAATCCTAGTAAAAATTTTTAGAAGAAAGAAAATCCATCAAAAACAGAGTTTACAAACTCCACCTGTGTAAGTTGAAAATACTTATGTTGGTCTTTTAGATTTAGGTAAGAATTTTTGTTTAATTAATCAACGGAATTGGTGTTTAAATTTCAGTAGCACTACACCTGATCCTGAACTACAAAACATTGAGGTTCGAGAAGAAACCCGTTCTCAACCTCTGGATATGTGAGTTTTTCAATGTGCAGATTTTGGTTTCTCGGTACCTATTCTAATCATTCAACGTTGACTTCTTCCTTGTTTACATTCCTTAGATTTTCTATTGCGGTGTCTCTTCCGAGTTCTCTTAAGGAAGAGCTAATAAAAGATCACTTTACCTATGTCCCTTCTGAAAGTCAAACACAAGAAACTTCTGTTAATGAGTAAGTTACACATAAAATTCTTTTTATTAGTTTTAATGGTAAAGGATAATAATTTGGGGTCATTAATGAACTGTTTTCTGTTTAATGCAGCAGCCCTCTGGAACCGCAATAGCAGCCATGCAAAGAAGCACCGGCAAGGCAATTAGAACAAGAAGCACCTGTCGATGTGTAAGTTTTACTGCTTGTTCAAAACTGGGTAGTTTCGATTCACTACATGCTTTACTTGTGGATCATTTGAATCCAGAAATCAATTCCATGTGTTCTTATATTGAACTATCTTCTGTTTGTTACAACTGTCCTCCGAAACCTGAAAATCAAGCTGGCGAGGAATCTTCCCTGACAGAGACGGAGCCAGAACCACCATTGAATGTGTAAGTTTTAATTAATATCATTTTTTATAATCTTTCGTGTTATATGATATTGCTTTTTCATTGAATGTGTAAGTTTTCATTGTTCCTTTGAGTTGTAATTAGAATTCTTTTTCTTAGTTTTAATGGTACAATATAATAATTCTGGGTCGTTATTGAACTCTTTTCTGTTTAATGCAACAGCCCTCCTGAAGAACAACAGCAATCGTGCCAAGAAGCTCCAGTGGCACGGCAATTGGAAGAAGAAGCACAGTCTGATTTGTAAATTTTCTGCTTGTTCAAATCTGGATAATTTCGGTTCATTACATGGTTTAATTGTGGTTCAGTTGAATCCAAAAATTAATTACTCTCTTCTATTTGTTATAGCTGGCCTCCAGAACCCGAAAAGCAGGCCGGCGAGGGATCTTCATCGAGGAAAACGGAGCCAGAACCTCCGTTAAATGTGTAAGTTTTAATTAATATCATTTTTTATTAGCTTTCGTGTTATATGATATTGCTTTTACATTATTGCCTAAAACTTTACTATGTCGTCTTGCAGTGCTGCTCGTCCTTCTTTGTGGGAACATGATGCACCTTCATTCGACCTTGGCATAAGTCTTCCTACATCTCAACCAATTCCCCCGACCTCTCAGCCGATGGTGACACAGCTTGAAATCCTGGCAAAGGCGGTGATAGATGCTGGGGTGGCGGCGGCATTGAAATTTGTTGACGCAACAAGTGCTGAGTCGAGCTTCACAGCCGTTGAAGTGTATAAAACTCCAGAGAAAGAGAAAGAAATCACGGAGGAGTTAATGGAGAAGTGTTATCATTGGATAACACATGTGAAAGATGATGAGCGGATATTTTATACGCTTTTGGGGGTAATTTCATGTAGTTTTTAGTATGTTTTAGTTAGTTTTTTGTATATTTTTATTAGTTTTTAGGCAAAATTCATATTTCTGGACTTTACTATGAGTTTGTGTGTTTTTTTTTTCTATAATTTCAGTTATTTTCTGGCTGAAATTGAGGGAGCTGAGCAAAAAAAAATCTGATTCAGGCTGAAAAAGGAGTGCTGATGCTGTTGGATTCTGACCTCCCTGCACTCGGAATAAATTTTTTGGAGTTACAGGAGTTCAATTGGCACGCTCTCAATTGGGTTGGAAAGTAGACATCCAGGGCTTTCCAGCAATATATAATAGTCCATATTTTGCGTGAAGATAAACTATGTAAACTGGCGTTTAACGCCAGTTCTATGTTGCATTCTGGCGTTGAACGCCAGAAACAGGTTGCAAGTTGGAGTTAAACGCCAGAAACAGGTTACAACCTGATGTTTAACTCCAGAAACAGCCCAGGCACGTGAGAAGCTCAAGTCTCAGCCCCAGCACACACCAAGTGGGCCCTAGAAGTGGATTTCTGCATTATTCATCTTAGTTTACTCAACTGTAAACCTAGGTTACTAATTCAGTATTTAAACAACTTTTAGAGACTTATTTTGTACCTCGTGACATTTTAGATCTGAACTTTGTACTCTTTGACGGTATGAGTCTCTAAACTCCATTGTTGGGGGTGAGGAGCTCTGCAGCGTCTCGATGAATTAATTCAATTATTTCTGTTTTCTATTCAAACACGCTTGTTTCTATCTAAGATGTTCATTCGCACTTCAATATGATGAAGGTGATGATCCATAACACTCATCACTATTCTCAGTCTATGAACGCGTGCCTGACAACCACCTCCGTTCTACCTTCAATTGAATGAATATCTCTTGGATTCCTTAATCAGAATCTTCGTGGTATAAGCTAGAATCTATTGGCAGCATCCTTGAGAATCCAGAAAGTCTAAACCTTGTCTGTGGTATTCTGAGTAGGATTCAGGGATTGGATGACTGTGACGAGCTTCAAACTCGCGAGTGTTGGGCGTAGTGACAGATGCAAAAGGATCAATGGATCCTATTCCAGCATGAATGAGAACCGACAAATGATTAGCCGTGCGGTGACAGCGCACCTGGACCATTTTCACTGAGAGGACGGATGGTAGCCATTGACAACGGTGATCCACCAACACAGCTTGCCATAGAAGGAACTTTGCGTGCGTGAAGAAGATGACAGTAGGAAAGCAGAGATTCAGAAGACAAAGCATCTCCAAAACTCCAACACATTCTCCATTACTGCGTAATAATTACTAATTTCATGTTCTTTTACTTTTTACAATTGAAACTAAAGAACCCTATTGGTATCCTGACTAAGAATAATAAGATAACCATAGCTTGCTTCAAGCCAACAATCTCTGTGGGATCGACCTTTACTCACGTAAGGTATTACTTAGACGACCCAGTGCACTTGCTGGTTAGTTGTGCGGAATTACATAGTGTGAGTGTAATTTTCGTGCACCAAAAGAAACCAAAGATAGTACCAACGAATATGATGCCATATTCGTCTTGAACCATGAAGCGAATTCCGAGGGGCTTAGACATCATTTCTTGTCTTTAATGCCTGAACAACATGTGGAAAGCATGGTAAATTCTTTGCCTATTGCGTTAACATTAATGATTTTTCTAAAGACTCTTATACCCTATATCTCATAAATTTTCTTTCTGTAGGTGGTCAATGCACATTGCATGATTCTCAATGACATAAAATGTCCCCAGTTTCAGGAAGAAATATAATGTATGCCAACGGATATTGTGGTAAGCCAAATTTTTTATTCCCTGAGTAATTTACTGGTTCTAAAAAATAATTCGGTTCACTTGTGATTTAACTGAGATTCACTTTGCAGATGTTTATGTTGGAAAACCATGGCGAGAATTACATTGATCCAAAGACCAACAAGGCTTACCGGATGGATGTCGATCAGTATGCCCACTACCGCCATTTTCTTAACAAAAGAAAACTCGCATCACATCCATTTGTAAGTTGTGATTTCTAAAAATTCTTTCATAATTCTCTCGTTTGCTATCGTTTGGACTGAAATATTCTATCATTTTCCCAAACTTCAGCTGTTTGTGCCGATTTGTAATAGAGGACACTGGTGGTTGTGGATTGCCGATGTCCAGAAAAAGGCATTCTATGTACTTGACCCTGTGAATAAGAAGAAAGATGAAATACCTGACTTAAGAATTAAAGTGAACAAATTTGTTGTAATTTATTTAAATCATACATATTTTCTTGTAAATTATTCAAACATGAGCGGAATTTGGTTCATTAGAGCTAGTGATTTACATTCAGTTCATCCTTAAGTGTTCAGTTGAGTTTTTTTGCATGCACGAATATTTTCCTTTCTAATTGAACATTTATCACGTTTTATTCAGAACATGAACAGAGTTTGGTTCATTGTTGTTGCTGATTTACATTCACTTCATCCTTATATGTTCACTTGGGTTGTTTTGCATGTACAAAATGTTTATCACGTTTTATTCAAAACATGAACAGAGTTCGGTTCATTGTAGTTGGTGATTTTCATTCACTTTTTTGTATCCCTTTCAGGGATTAATAATGTTCCAGATGAGGGTTTACGCTGGGACGGAACCCTTAATGGAGGACAGAGAGGGAGACGAAGCAGAGTATATTGGGCTGAATGGTCAACGTACAAGATAAAAATCTTTCTCTGCTATAGTGCTATTTTTAATGTGTTTTATTTTGTATACTATTAATCATATTTTACTTAATTCTTGCTTAGCTATGATTGTGCAATATACATCATGAAATGCTTAAAATAATTAATCCTCGAAAGATCAAAAAAGGGAAGAGGTATCAATATAAAAGTTGGAAACAAGTAAGTAGTTCCTAAATTAATGAAATTCTTTCGTTTCTTATTTCAGTTGGGTTCATTTCTTACGTAACTAACTCCTTTCAATTGAAATTTAGGAAAATATTGATGCCTTCAGGCTCGAATATGGTCCAAATATTCTGTTGCACAAACTAAACAAAATCAAAGACCAAGTGATTTGGGCATCTGAAGAAATAAGATTCCCAAAGCCATCTGTTGCCCTCTCCAGCCCTTATTGTAAATTCACATATGGGAATATAGATAGTAAATAGGATATACTTTGTTTGACTAGTTGTAATTAATACTATTTTGTTTAACTAGTTTTAAAAAGCAAACACTGCTTCTTTCAATGTATATATGTGAATATTAATGTAAATATTATTGGAAATCTAAAGTTAATGTATATATCTGTTAGAACTGTCTGGCTGCTATTTTGTTCCAGGTTCACAGTGAATGGAATCAAAGTATTTATCAAACATTAAGAGCTCTAAAAACACAAATGAATCGAAATTAATACACTGGGTGAACCGAAAAAGTTCATATATCAATATAGCAGAGAGATAATTTTAAAAAGATGTTGTTATCAGTATTCAGTTTCAGAAATACCTGAACTCTTTGACATAACAAAATAAATTGACTATTCAATAAACAAAAAAGTGACTATTCAATAAAGACTAACACCAGTAAAAAATTTACCCTCCTATAACTTCAGTGAATCGAAATTTGCTCATACATGAATGGAAAGTTATGTTAACAAAAATTGAAACTCCTATAATCCTCTCCGGGTTAATTCATATCCGGTGCATTGTAAAGGCTGGAGCTTGACTGGATCGTTGATCCACCGTCTAAAATGTTCAACTGCAAAAGAGAAGATAAATCGTTTATTAGCAAAATTCACAAATGAATGTTTGCCTAATCGAAAGCAAATCAATGTTACCTCGCTTGGAGTTGGCTTTTTCTTTTTCTTCGTGGCATTTGAGATCTTTTTTTCTAGGTTTGATCCCAGTCAGTTCTTGGGTCGGCCTCTTATTCTGACACGTGGCGGGCTTTGAAGGTCGTTCACGTCGCTCAACGTCACTTTTTCGTGGGATAACAAACTTTTTTCTTTGCTTCTCGCTTGATATTCTTGCATCTCGGCCATGACATTGTCAAACGCCCGGTGTAGAATTCCGGTCAACTCCTCGGACTCTGACGCAAATTCGCATATATTGTGCGACTGAAACACCAAATTGTCGAAACTCTTGCTTCTCGACTCTAGTAGAGGCTCGTCTTGGCTGCTCTTAATGTGTGTATGCCTCCTCTTTATGTTCTTGCTCTAGTGTTCCAGTATGTATTTTGGTGTCACGTTATCTACTCGCTTGAAGCTTAAGACGCTCCGGGAACGGCGACACAGTATGCCCCTTGAATCGAACAGCAGGCACTGGCACTTTACCTCTCGTGATACTGCGTCGTAAGTGACGAAAAACTTGTTGAATGTGGAGTGAGAAACCTGCTCTATGACTTCGTATATTGTGAAACCTAGGGGAATGCATTGATCTTGTGATGCAGTTCACCTTTCCTCTGAATTGTCCTTGAACTTCCTTGAACTTCTCATGGGTATACACGTGTTGAAACTGAGTCTCTATTGCTGATTTTGTTGCGCACGGTATCACGGTGTAAAAATCTGCAGCATCGAATTCTCTCTCTCTTTGCTCTTTGCTTGCTAGACAATTGTCGTATTGCTTAACAAATTGACTTAAGGAGTTGTTGCGTGTGATGAACTTGTTAAAAAATGCATGCATGCTCTCGCTCCTTTGTGTGCTTCTCATCCCGACCCAGAAGTGGTGATCCAGGTAAACTGGAATCCATATATGCCGATCTTTGTATGGCTCTGCATAATGAACCGAACACATGAGCTGGGTTAAACCGAAAATTGTGCACGTTTTACCCCCATAAAGTAACCACATGAAAAATAATTCAAATTAAAGCCTCGGTTACCTAAGAGCCACTTGTTGCCTCCGAGGCCATACTTTGTGATAAAATCGTTCCAGTTTCTGTTAAATGCGTCTTTTGTAAACGAGTTCCAAACTACGTGGCTCATCTCTTATTCAATTTTTTCATGTCGCTTGTAGCCGTTTAGTTTTCTTGGGATCTTCTTCATGATGTGCTAGATGCACCACCGGTAAATTGTTGTTGGCATGCACATCTCGATGGCCCTTTGCATCGATGCATATTGGTCGGTGAGAATGCCTTTTGGTGCCTTTCCTCCCATGGAACGGAGCCAACACTCAAATAGCCTTTCCTCCCATGGAACGGAGCCAACACTCAAATAGCCATTTGAATGATTGGATGTCCTCATTTTTCATCAGGGCGCATCCGAGAAGTGTCGACTGGCCATGGTGATTCACGCCCATAAAAGAACCAAAAACTAGATTGTACCTGAATAAATGGACACTCTCACAAAGTTATGAACCGAAATGTGTAGATTCGGTGAATGTAAATACTTAATTTCAGTGAACCAAATACCTGTTTGTGTTGTACGTGGTGTCGAATGAAACCACGTCTCCGAAATACTCGCATGCAGCCCTGCTTCTTGCGTCGGCCCAGAATGCATTTTTGATGGAGTGATCGCCTTTGAGGTTGTGCTCGAAAAACAAATTTTAGTTCTTCTCTTTCATTCTTAATAGGTACTTCCCGAATTCTTTGGCATCGTCTTGTTTGGAAAAATTCTATACTTCCCTTATGATGTAATTCCTCACGTCTTTTTCTATTAAACTTAGTTTTCGGTGACTGCCAGCTGCTACTACGAATGACTGGTAAGTTTTACTCGATCTGATTCTGGCTTCCTCATTGGTTTCAGTGGTACGACGCACGAACATGCTCAGTTCCCCCTATGTTGTTTGAGCATCTCTGTCCGGTCTGGACAGCAGGGGTGTGAATGATTCAGAACAACTTTAAAAATCGTCCAGAGTCCGACGTCCTTCAATATGTGTACGTAGATCCTGGCTGGACAGCTTATGCCGGCTGAGGGATTTGTCTTCAGAGTTATAGATATCTTGGATTTTCACCTCTCCTCTCTGCTACATACGATTAATTGATTCTTAATCCCGTCTCCTTTTCGAGTCGTATTCCTTATTTTGGTAGAAAAACCAGCAAATTTAGAATAATTTTTGTAGAACTTTCCAGCTTCTTCTAGTGTCTTGAAAGTCATCCCGACCTTTGGGACAAATTGTTCATCCACAACACACCTGGTCTGCATAATGAACCGAACATGTTATTATTGTGAAACAATTGTATAGTATTAAATGAACAGAACATTATCCATTATATAAATTCAAATTCAAATAACTTTTTGCATAATGAATCGAACACATTATTATAGTGAAACAATTGTATAGTACTAAATGAACGGAACATTATCCATTATATAAATTCAAATTCAAACAGCTTTCTGCATAATGAACCAAACACGTTATTATAGTGAAACAATTGTATAGTACTAAATGAACAAAATATTATCCATTATAGAAAATCAAATTCAAAACACCTGTGTCTATAATTTAGAGATTATCAATTCAATTCAATTCAAACACTTGTGTCCATTCAATTCAATTCAATTCAGCAATTGCATTCCATTCAATCCGATTAAAAAATAATCCAAACCTCGTCCGCTTGATTCATTCAGAAGAATAATCCAAATCGCTCTCATTCAACTGTTTTGAAGTTGAATCATTCATTATTTCGATTCAGAAGATAAATGCTATGTGCAGATCGAAGAAGAAAACGAAGAAGAATGGGAAGAAGATAAATACAACATAAGCATATCGAAGAAGAAAACGAAGAAGATGGATGCGAGCAGAGAAGAACAACGAAGCTTATTACATTGAATGCAATGCGAATTGATAAAGAAGAACGCGAGTAGAGAAGAACTAGGAGAGCAGCAGAAGGTTTACGTTGAGCAGAAGATTTAGGTTGCAGGAAAGAAGGTTTACGTTAATATGTAGCGCGTGTATCACAAACGAATAGGGGTGGGGGAGGCGCGTCTAGCAAAAAATGTTTGAATAATTTGAATGTATTTTTTGCATGGATGTGGAGCATTATTGTTTCAAGAATAAACGAGAATGAAAGCAGAAATTAAGGTATCCATCTGCTAAATCTTTACTAGAATAAAATTACTCAAATATCTTATATATATATATATATATATATATATATATATATATATATATATATATATGATGTAAATATATGTTTAATATTTTTGTTTTATTTAAAAATAAATTAATGATGTGCATAATATCTAAATTTGCACTAACTAATTATTTAAATTTGTATTACGATAATGTTAGGAAAAAAAACAGTCAGAATTTACTTTATTTAGCATTCATTAATTATTACGACAATTAATGAATACTAAATAAGACAAATTATGACTATTTTTTACTGATTTTCTTTGATTATCAAACATTTTCGTTTATATCATTACAAAAAGAGAATATTATCATCTAGCTATAATTATCAATCAAGATTTGTTATTTTGTTATGTTAAAAAAAATTTTATTTTGTTTTATTTTAGTTTATATATTACAAATTCAGTTAAATAATATTAAATTAGATTTAATAATATTAATTATATTTAAATTGAATTTAATTTAATATATTTTAATTAAATTATATAAAATTTTATTATAATTAATATTTTTTATTTTTTAAAATTTAATATTAACGAATATTTATAGATATCTGCCTCCCTCACAGGAGGAGAACAAATGAGGATCCATAATAAAAATGAGACGAAAACAAAGAATAATTTCCTAAAAAAGATTAGAGAGAAGAGGGGGGCAGATCCATAAATACCCATTGCTATCCCTACTAACAGGGGAAGCGCATGTTACGTAACGCTGAGAGCGGAGAAAAGGAAGAGGTTCCACGTAGTAGGGACTACAAGTCTACAACAACAGAATAACCATTTTCCCTCTGTCTCCCTAACTAACCACTACCACTTTTATTACACAACACAACATTTCCTTCTCTTGGTTGCTTTTTAAATAACCCATTGACCAATGACAACGAAAGAACGGTGGGTAAGTGGGTCACTCCCTCTACATGATCTCCTCACTCTCGCTTTTCAGCTGCCACTTCCCATTTCCCAATTCGTCCAACTTCAAACTCATTCACAACTCAAACCTTCTAACCATTTTCATTTCCTTTTTCTTTTTTGCCTTCATCATCAGCCTCCTATTCTGTTTTTCTTCTTCAGCAATGAGTTTCCAAGATATCCAAGGCGGCCCTAACGCAGCCGTGCGAAGAAGCCAGTCTCCCTCGCAGGTCATCGCCGCCGGAATCTTCCAGATCAACACTTCCGTCGCCACTTTCCGCCGCCTCGTTGATTCTCTTGGAACCGTTAAAGATACTCCCGACCACCGCCAGAAGCTGTACGCTTACTTTTCCATTTTTTCACTGAGATGTGTTTTCTTGCAATGTAAATTTTATTTTTCTTTTGTAGGCACAACACGAGACAGAGGATATTGAAGCTGGTGAAGGATATTTCTGCTAAGCTCAAGTCGTTGAGTGAATCTGATCGCCATGCTTCTGGTGCCAATGTATAATTCACTTCTCTGATTTTCTTTACCTTTGATGTTATAATTTCGTTAATTTGTTGTTTATCGCATTTTTCTGCTTCATTGGAACTCGGAATCGATTTTTTTTTTAATTTGGAAATTTCAAAACGAAAATTCAAGCTTCCTTGAACTTGAATTTGAACCCTAGGAAGCTACTTAGTGCATGGCAAGTCGTTATTCTTTAACTATGTTGGAATTTAGAAGCTACTTAGTATGATGATCTTGGTTTTGGTTATTGGAAAAGGAATGTATGTTGAAACTTGTTCTCGCTTTGTGAAACCAGGCTAACAAGAAAATTGAAGATGCTAAGCTAGCAAGAGATTTCCAAACCACATTGCAGGAATTCCAGAAAGTGCAGCAGCTTGCATCCGAGCGCGAATCGACTTACACCCCTACTACTGCCCCTCCGCCCTCTTTTCCAACAAGGTTAACAATCTTTGCACAATAGTTGATGCATAAATAAATTTTCAATAATACTTCAAAATGAAATTTTTACTTTCATAATCCGATTATACTCCTCATTTTTGTTTCCTTTTTTTTATCCGGCCAAATTGAAATGTTTTCAGCTCGCTTCTATCATGTTTGTGTTTGTAAACAGCTCTGGCTCTGGTGAAGAATCCGGTGAGAGAGACCAGGAAAGCCAACCTTTTATGAGGGAGCAAAGAAGGTAACTCTGCGAGATATTTATTAATCTTTCATCCTTTGATAAGGTGAACGACATGCATCTTTGTGATGCAGATGCATAGTTATTTATTAGCTTATTTCTTGAATTTTAGAATGCTTTGAAAAATTGCTTTCAAAAAACTCAAAATTGACAAAAATTGCAGGCAAGAGGTACTTCTCTTGGATAATGAAATCTCCTTCAATGAGGCCATGATTGAAGAAAGAGAACAGGGTATTAGAGAGGTAGAAGAACAAATCGGACAAGCAAATGACATATTCAAGGACCTGGCTGTCCTTGTTCATGACCAAGGGGTTGTTATTGGTAAATAAGATTATCACTGTGAATAAATAAATTTTATATATCACTTCATTCTTGGTACTGTAACATTGATCATGTTGTTTGCCATATTCCCATAGATGACATTCAATCGAACATCGATAATTCCGCTGCTGCAACAACCCAAGCGAGAGTTCAGTTAGCAAAAGCTTCCAAAAGTGTGAAATCTAGAACCTCATGGGTGAGTCACAAAAACCTTGACATACTAATAAGCTCTAACTCAACCATGGATTTAAGCATTATCCACATAATAAGAATATAATGACTTCAAAATCATGTTTGAAATGGGCAGTTTTTGTTCAGAATGGAATTATTTTTCGTTTTCCACATAGAAATGGCATTATTTGGTTTGCACACTACTCATACTGTCATGCATCATATTACTGATTTGAGGATTTCGTTGGCTATAAAAGAAAAAGTATGCAAAACACTAAAGAACCTGCAGTAGTGTGACATTATCAGTGTTATACCCATCATCCTCCCATAATATGATTTCTTTTTGGTTGCCTTGCAGTGTTGGTGGGCGCTTGTAATTTTTGTGGTGATTGTGGTGATCATACTTGTTGTACTGATTATTTAGGGTGCGAGTGAATACAAAAGTGGACAAATTTCTTTTATTTCCTCAGTGTTACATTTCCGAGAATGATTTTTGATAAATGTTTGAATCCATGAGTGCTTTGTAGTGTGAAGAATGTTTTGACTAAAAGAAATATGTTGAGCGTATTGCTGCCCTCTGCAGTCGCCAGTTTATATCTTAGCAAAGAATTAGCAACTGGAAGTTGAAACTCGGAGGAGTGATTGTTGGTAAGGCGATTTTAAAAAAGGCATTGCCTATATTTTGTAATTAGATTTGTATTATAGAATGTGCAGTTGATGTTGCTAGAAGATTAGTATCCTAATGCCAATTGCCAAGTGCTTGTGCTGGTTTTTCTGGCGTAATTTAGCTCTTCTCTGAACCCTGAAATATCTATTTAGCATCCCAATTCCCAAATAGATTAAGGAATGAGATAACAACAAAGAGGGTAGTGTAATGTAAAACAGAGTAGTTAATTGCCTTCCAGACGTTCTCTTTTGCCTGAGGAAAGCTTGTATTTTTATTTTGTATTTTTTATAAACGTGGCAAAATGTTCATACAAAAGACAAAATAGTTTAGACAGATAATATAAAGAGGTTTATACATTTATCTAATAAAATTATGTTTTTTAAAAAATTTTTAGAATTTAATTTTTATATACTTATAATAAAAGTTATTGAATTATATCTATTTTTTTAAAATTACTATTTTACACAATCAATATAAGAAATAGTAATTTTTCTTAATGTAATCTAAATGTATGTGTAAAATTGCTTTAAGTATTAAAAAAAAGAGGTAATGTCTAAAATGGTCTCTAAAATTTCTAACTCGTATTAAATAAGTTTTTTATTTTTTAAAATGACCAAATATATCTCTCACTCTCAAAAACGTAAATTTCTGTTGGTCTAAAAGTTATCAAACGTTAAAACGTTGCTAATATGTACAGTTAAATTTCTGTTGGTAGTTTGATGCACGCTAATGTGAACACACAATTATTTCAATTTAAATTTGTGTTCAAAATTTGACTTAAACACCCAAATTAATCCATTTACACTTATAAAACTCTAAACTCAAATTTTTATCTTTTTCGTATATTTTTTTTCATCTTCACTCTTTTTCGTTGTTGTTTATAGTATCTTCTCTTCAAATTTTAAATATTTACTTTTTCGGTAAGGTATGATGGACGGTGGCGATAGAAGTTAAAAAAATTCAAGCAAAAACAACTCTTAAAGTCACACAGAGCCACGAATATTATTATTTAATTTTGTTTAAACAACAACTCGTTATTTTGGGTTTGTGTTTTTCTTATTATTCAATCCTGTTTTTGTCACACAGAACCATAAATACCATTAACAAATAAAAAGATACATATATTCAAACAAAAATATTCCAAGTGGCAAATACGCAAATCCTTGAGATAAAATTTTTTCAAAAAACTATATGAATAATACAAAATATCAAAATGAGAAGTCTTACATTGTCATTTTCGTGCTAACAATGCTATATATGCAAGAACACAATTTATAATATGCACCCATGGCAAAAGTAGTACTTATCACAAATTCTCCTAATTGAATGGCATCTCATCACGTATTAATTTCAGCCTCATCACGTATAATATGTATATAATATGTCTTGTAAAATGATTTGTCTTGTAAAATAACAACGAGTCCGCGTTGAAAAGAATCAGAGGAAAAATGAAATTTGTTACGGTCTGACCCAAAATACCTACGGGTCGACCCGACCCTTTGAGAATCTGACCCCAGCGGTCGGGTACCCACCCTCGCCACGATGCCTGGACACGTGTCCTCATCAGCCCCCCCAACACAGCTGTGAGGAAGCTTCGAGTAAAGTGGGCCTATCCCCTCAGGGCCCACCTCTGACACAGTATAAATGGGGAAGGACCTGCCCTTCCCCCAAGGTACGTCACATATCCTACCTAACCTATTCCTCGCCTGCACGCTCACTGACTAGAGCGTCGGAGTGTCTTTGCAGGTGACCACCCCTCTCTTTCTTTCCACAACGAGAGTTCGGCTACTCGGAAGATCCAGTCCCGGCGCATCCGCTCGAGGCGAGGCAACCCTATCACTTCGAACCGTCCGGTAACCGCTCAACCGAACATTGGCGCCGTCTGTGGGGAATTCGCTCTTATGGAAGTTGTGCCGGGCTTTGGAAACCAAGGCCAAGCAGCCGGCGCAGAGGGGGAAACCTCTGTCGCTTCACCGGGAGGACGACGAAGGTCCCCCGGCAACGCATCGAACCACGCACAAGGACGCGAGAGACGCGGCCTTTCGGAGGAACTGGCGGTGACAACGCCAGAATAATGCAGGAGCTACGCCACAGAGTCCAGAATCTGGAGCGACAACTAGCCGATCAGGAGCACGATCGACGAACCACAGATCCTAGTTACTCCCCTTCCCCTGAGAGCCAGGAGAGAGACTCCCACCGGAGTCACGCCTGGCACGCCCCCGCTTCCAGAACGGAAGCGGAAAGCACCCGAGAAGATTCTCCCATCCCGAGAAGACGAAACGACACAATCATCTACTTCCGAGGCAAGGAACCGCGCCGCGCGGGACGAGATCGCGAAGACGGAGAAGGGAGGCCTATGAGGACACGGCAACCCGTGATAATGGGCGCCACCCCGTTCCATCGGTCCATCCTTGAGGTCCGGTTGCCGAAACACTTCGACAAACCAACGGACATGAGGTACGATGGAACCCAAGACCCTCTGGAACACCTCGCGGCCTTCGAGGCTAGAATGAATCTGGAGGGAGTAGGGGACGAGGTGAGGTGCCGAGCCTTCCCGGTCACCCTGGCCGGACCCGCAATCCGATGGTTTAACGGCCTCCCGCAGGGGTCCATCTATGGGTTTTCGGACATCAGTCATGCCTTCTTGGCTCAATTCACAACACGAATAGCAAAGGCAAAACACCCGATCAACCTGCTCGGGATAACCCAAAGGCCCGGGGAGCCGACCAGAAAATATCTGAACTGCTTCAACGATAAATGCTTGGAAATTGACGGCCTAACCGACTCGGTGGCTAGCCTCTGTCTGACGAACGACCTCCTGAACGAGGACTTTCGAAAACACCTCATCACGAAACCGGTTTGGACGATGCACGAAATCCAAACGGTAGCTAAGGAATACATAAATGACGAGGAAGTCAGCCAGGTCGTGGCTGCCAATAAACGGCACTCCGGCTACAATCAACCTAGGCAACAGGGTAACGGAGAGAGACAGAAAGAGCAACCCAAAGAGGGAGGGCCGAGCAGGGCACCCAGACCGTTTCCCCGGATCGGGAAGTTCACCAACTACACTCCACTCACTATCCCCATCTTGGAAGTTTACCAGTAAATAGCCGAGAAAGGGATCCTGTCGAAGCCCCAACCACTCAAGGACCGTACGGGAGGAAACAAGAGCCTCTACTGTGACTACCACAAGGGCTACGGGCACCAAACACAAGACTGCTTTGACCTAAGGGATGCACTGGAGCAAGCCATAAGGGACGGTAAACTCTCAGAATTCTCCCATCTTATAAGGGAGCCGAGGAGGCGACATCGCGACCAAGACGAGGAAGGCAAGACCCGATCGGCAAAGCGACGACAAGAGCCAGAAGACAAAGACCATGGTCTCACCGTGATAAACGTAGTAACCGCCAAAAACACCGCACCAAGGTCGAGGTCGGCTAACAAGAAAGACGCCAAGATCCTGGCGGTCTCCTCCACGCCAATGCGAAGCTCTAAGAAGCCCCCATCTATCTCCTTCGGCCCGGAAGATCAGTGGTTCGACGAGGCCCCTGAAAATCCACCCATGGTCATCACGGCCAAGGTGGGAACAGGCCTCATAAAACGGATCCTTTTTGACATGGGGGCGGACTCGAACATTATGTTTCGCAACGTGTTCGACGCACTGGGATTAAAGGACGCCGACCTGTCGACTCATCAGCACGGGGTCATCGGGCTAGGCGACCACATTATCAAGCCAGATGGAGTAATATCCCTGCCGATTTCCGTGGGACAGGCCCAAAGCCGAAGATCGACAATAGCTGAGTTCGTGGTTCTCCGAGATTCCACGGCCTACAACATCATTTTGGGGAGGAAGACGATCAACGATGTTGAAGCAATAATCAACACAAAGCTACTAGTCATGAAGTTTGTCACCGACAACGGATCTATAGGGTCATAAGGGGAGACCTAGAAACGGCGGTCGCTTGCGACAACGCCAACCTCTCCCTAAGGAAGAAATCAAAAGAGGCGTCAGGGGTGTTCCTGGCTGACTTGGACGCCAGGGTCGACGACAAGCCCAGACCAGAACCGGAGGGGGACCTGGAGAGGTTCAAGGTCGGTGACACGGAGGACAAGTTCACGTTTGTCAATAGAAACCTTCCGCAAGAATTGAAGGAACCCTTGGTGGAAATGATCAGGGCTAACGGGGACTTGTTCGCCTGGATGCCGGCCAACATGCCGGGCATAGACCCCAAAGTCATGTCGCATCACCTGGCCGTCAAAGCGGAAGCCCGCCCGGTGGCTCAGAGGAGGAGAAAGATGTCGCGCGAAAGGGCGGAGGAGGTGGCCAGGCAAACGGCCAGCCTCCTTGAAGCAGGCTTCATACGGGAACTAGACTACTCGACCTGGCTCTCGAACGTAGTTCTAGTAAAAAAGCACAACGGCAAATGGAGAATGTGCGTAGACTACTCCGACCTCAACAAGGTATGCCCTAAGGACTGCTTCTCCCTCCCCAACATAGATGCGCTCGTCGACGCGGCAGCGGGCTACCGGTATCTGAGCTTCATGGATGCCTACTCCGACTACAACTAGATACCGATGCACTGGCCCGACGAGGCTAAAACAGCATTTATAACGCCAAGAGGAACCTTCTGCTACAGGGTAATGCCATTCGGCCTAAAAAACGCGGGAGAAACATACCAAAGACTGATGAACAAAATATTTGGCGACCTCATAGGCAAAACAGTGGAAGTTTATGTAGATGACATCCTCGCGAAGACTGCGCGACCCGATGTCCTTCTGAATGACCTGAGAAGTGTATTCGCGTCTCTCCGACAACACGGTATGAGGCTCAATCCCATGAAGTGTGCCTTCGCCATGGAAGCCGGGAAGTTCCTAGGATTCATGATAACCCAAAGGGGGGTAGAAGCCAACCCTGAGAAATGCCAAGCAATACTCCAAATGAAGAGTCCGGGTTGCGTGAAGGACGTCCAAAGATTGGCAGGTCGACTAACCTCGTTATCCCGTTTCCTCGGCGCCTCGGCAACAAAAGCCCTACCCTTCTTTAACCTCATGAAGAAAGGGATAGCGTTCGAATGGACGCCCGCATGCGAGGAAGCTTTCAAGCACTTCAAGGAAATCCTAGCGACGCCCCCCGTACTCGGAAAGCCAAAGGCCGGAGAGCCGTTATACCTGTACCTCACTATAATAGGAGAAGCCCTGGCCGCGGTCTTGATACGAGAAGAAGAAAGGGCTCAGCAGCCAGTCTATTTCGTGAGCAGAGCCCTACAAGGGTCGGAACTTAGGTACAGCAAACTGGAAAAGTTAGCTCTGGCACTCTTGACCACTTCGAGGAGGTTAAAACAATACTTCCAAGGCCACCAGATCGTCGTGAGGACAGACCAAGGAATCTGGCAAGTACTCCAAAAACCCGATTTAGCGGAAAGAATGATGACTTGGTCCATCGAACTCTCCCAATACGACATACGGTACGAGCCCCGACAAGCGATCAAGGCGCAAGTGATGGCAGATTTCCTGTTGAAGTAACGGGAGAACCAACCGAAGAGACGGGCACACGGTGGAGGCTCCATGTGGACGGGGCCTCCAATCAGACATCCGGGGGCGCCGGGATCATCCTAGAGAGCCCGGCCGGGGTCGTGTACGAGCAGTCGATCAAGTTTGAATTCCCTGTTTCGAACAACCAGGCAGAATACGAAGCCCTTATAGGAGGCTTAACCCTAGCAACGGAGGTCGGAGCGACAAGGTTGGAAATATGCAGTGATTCACAGGTCGTCACCTCCCAAGTGAACGGGAGCTACCAAGCCAGGGACTCGCTACTACAAAAGTACTTGGAGAAAGTCAAGGATTTGAGCCGGAAGTTTGAGGAAGTCACGATCCACCACGTTCCGAGGGAAAGGAACACACGGGCAGACCTCCTATCGAAGTTGGCTAGCACCAAACCGGGAGAGGGCAACCGATCTCTCATCCAATGAATGATGAAGGAGCCGGCAGTCACCCTGCACCTCTCAAAGCTAAACCCCTCATGGTTGGACCCCATCACGGACTTCTTAGAAAACGACAAACTTCCCGACAATGAAAAAGATGCCAAGAAGCTGAGAAGGGAAGCAACCAGGTATGCAACATCCAGGGTCAGTTGTTCAGGAAAGGATTCAACCAGCCCCTACTGAAATGCCTACACCCCGACCAAACGGACTACGTCCTCAAGGAAGTCCATGAAGGGTGCTGCGGCCATCACATAGGAGGCAAAGCCCTGGCAAGAAAATTAATCCGGGCAGGGTACTATTGGCCGTCAATGATGGCAGACTCGAAAGAATTCGTTAGGAAGTGTGTCAAATGCCAAGAAAACGCCAATTTCCATAGAGCACCGGCTTCCGAGCTAAGCTTGCTAACGTCTTCCCGGCCATTCTCACAATGGGGAGTCGATCTCTTAGGGCCCTTCCCGGTTAGCCCCGGACAAGTCAAGTACCTCATAGTTGCTATTGACTACTACACCAAATGGATAGAGGCCAAGCCGCTGGCCAGCATATCCTCGTCCAATTGCAGGAAATTCATGTGGAGGCAAGTGATAACACGGTTCGGTATCCCGGAAGCCGTTATCTCGGACAACGGAACACAGTTCACCGACAAGAAATTCACAGAGTTCCTCATCGGCCTGGGCATAAAACAGAGGTTCTCTTCGGTGGAACACCCCCAAACAAATGGACAGGTCGAGTCCGCAAACAAGATCATCCTGCTAGGACTTAAGAAGCAGCTGGACAACAAGAAGGGTGCTTGGCCCGACGAGCTCGCTTCGGTCCTCTAGTCCTACCGTACAACCGAGCAATCTTCCACTAAGGAGACCCCCTTTCGACTAACGTACGGGCTAGATGCGGTAATACCTGTGGAAATCGGGGAACCGAGCCCACGACTACTTCTGAAGGGAGTAGAGGAAGCTGTAGAGAAGGACCTGATAGATGAAGCTAGGGAGATGGCCCACTTGGCTGAAATAGCGCTAAAGCAAAGAATGGCCCTGCGCTACAATGCCAAAGCACTCAAAAGAAAGTTTGAAGCAAACGACCTCATCCTAAGGCACAACAACGTCGGCCCGCCGACCCCGGGAGAGGGCAAACTGGCAGCAAACTGGGAAGGACCCTACAGAGTTAAAGAGGTGATCGGTAAGGGCGCATACAAGCTGGAAAAGCTCAATGGCAAAGAGATCCCGAGGACATGGAACGCAGATAACTTAAGAAGGTTTTACTCCTAAATCACTTACTTTGTAACAACACCTCAATACCTTTGTTACAGTGATAAGATTTGCTTAGTTACCAATTGTTATGCTTGCCTATATTTTTGTTATTGTGTTTACCTTTTTTGAGCGACCACCGTGCAAACGAGGATACACGGCCTCGGGGCTGATCACCCCGGGAGCCCCCTAGGCCAAGGACATAACAAACGGCCATAACAGGAAAAAAAAAACGCGACCTCAAATAAATGCCGACTTAACGGTAAAGGCGAGTAAACCGGCAAACATTGAAATAAAACAAGCATAGTAATCAAACGTGCGCACGAACAAACCGGCAAACCCACTAACAGGCACAAAAAAAAAGTTTCGATCTGGACAACAGTTCTACAAAAGTTCAGTATTACAAATATCACTTCTTCGGTGATGAGCGGATAATTTGTACCCTTTTTGGCATTGTTTTTAGTATGTTTTTAGTAGTTTTAGTTGAGTTCTTAGTATATTTTTAGTAGTTTTTAGTTAAAATTCACTCTTCTGGACTTTACTATGAGTTTGTGTGTTTTTCTGTGATTTCAGGTATTTTCTGGCTGAAATTGAGGGACCTGAGCAAAAATTTGATTCAGAGACTGAAAAGGACTGCAGATGCTGTTGGATTCTGACCTCCCTGCACTCGAAGTGGATTTTCTGGAGCTACAGAAGCCCAATTGGCGCGCTCTCAACGTTGGAAAGTAGACATCCTGGGCTTTCCAGCAATATATGATAGTCCATACTTTGCCCAAGATTTGATGGCCCAAACCGGCGTTCAAAGTCACCCTCAGGAATTCCAGCGTTAAACGCCGGAACTGGCACCTAAATGGGAGTTAAACGCCCAAACTGGCATAAAAGCTGGCGTTTAACTCCAAGAAGAGTCTCTACACGAAATTGCTTCATTGCTCAGCCCAAGCACACACCAAGTGGGCCCGGAAGTGGATTTTTATGTCATTTACTCATCTCTGTACACCCTAGGCTACTAGTTTTCTATATATAGAACCTTTTACTATTGTATTTTCATCTTCGGACATCTAGTTCTTAGATCATTGGGAGGCTGGCCTCACGGCCATGCCTAGACCTTGTTCTTATGTATTTTCAACGGTGGAGTTTCTACATACCATAGATTAAGGTGTGGAGCTCTGCTGTACCTCGAGTATTAATGCAATTACTATTGTTCTTCTATTCAATTCCGCTTGTTCTTTGTCCAAGATATCACTTGTTCTTCAACTTGATGAATGTGATGATCCGTGACACTCATCATCATTCTCACTTATGAACAAAGTGACTGACAACCACTTTTGTTCTACAAGCAATCAAGGCTCTAGTGTTTATCTCTTGGATTACTGATACACGATGCATGGTTGATCGCCTGACAACCGAGTGCTCGCCTGACAAACGAGCCAGCCATTCCGTGAGATCAGAGTCTTCGTGATATAGGTGAGAACTGATGGCGGCATTCAAGAGAATCCGGAAGGTCTAACCTTGTCTGTGGTATTCTGAGTAGGATTCAATGATTGAATGACTGTGACGTGCTTCAAACTCCTAGCAGGCGGGGCGTTAGTGACAGACGCAAAAGAATCACTGGATTCTATTCCGGCCTGACCGAGAACCGACAGCTGATTAGCCATATGCTGTGACAGAGCATAGGAACATTTTCACTGAGAGGATGGGAGGTAGCCACTGACAACGGTGAAACCCTTGCATAAGCTTGCCATGGAAAGGAGTAAGAAGGATTGGATGAAGACAGTAGGAAAGCAGAGAGACGGAAGGGAAGGCATCTTCATACGCTTATCTGAAGCTCTCACCAATGATATACATAAGTATCTCTATCTTTATCTTTATGTTTTATTCATTCATTATCTATACCCATTTGAGTCTGCCTGACTAAGATTTACAAGGTGACCATAGCTTGCTTCATACCAACAATCTCCGTGGGATCGACCCTTACTCGCGTAAGGTTTATTACTTGGACGACCCAGTGCACTTGCTGGTTAGTTGTGCGAAGTTGTAGTGATCACGATTTCGCGCACCAAGTTTTTGGCGCCGTTGCCGGGGATTGTTTTGTGTATGGACAACTGACGGTTCATCTTGTTGCTTAGATTAGGTATTTTTTTCAGAGCTCTTAAGAAAGAATTCTAGTGTTTCAAGGTGATGTTCTTATCATCACCAAAGCTGATTGATCTTCATCAATTTAGCTCTTGAATGCAATGTCCTGCTGAAGCTTGGCTAGCCACGTCTAATTCCTTTAGACTGAAGCTTTAGACTAACATTGCATGATTCCTGGAATTCTCATTAAGAATTTTGATACCTTTATTTTCTTTTCATATAATTTTCGAAAAAAAAGCACAAAAAAAATTACAAAATCATAAAAAAATCAAAAATATTTCTTGTTTAAGTCTAGTGTCTCATTTTAAGTTGAGTGTCAATTGCATGTTTCTGTTCTTCTGGCATTTTTCAGATTTATGCATGTGTCTTCATTAATCTTCAAGTTGTTCTTGATGATTTCCTTGTTTTGATCTTTGAATTCTATTGACTTGAGTGTTTTGCTATTTCTCATGTGCATTCTCATTTTGTTAGTGTCAGTAGTATACAAACTGCTAAGTTTGGTGTCTTGCATACATTGTTATTTGATTTTAGTTGCATTTTGATTATTCCTCATTATTAAAAATCCAAAAATATTTTTAATTTGTGTCTTTTCAAGTCAATAATACAAAGAATTGAAGATTCAGAACATACTGCAGAGGAATTATACAGAAAAAGCTGGGTGTTCAAAACGCCCAGTGAAGAAGGACAGACTGGCGTTTAAACGCCAGCCAGGGTGCCTGGTTGGGCGTTTAACGCCCAAAAAGGTAGCATTTTGGGCGTTAAACGCCAGAATGGATACCATTCTGGGCGTTTAACGCCAGGATGGCACAAGGGGGAGGATTTTGTTTTCAAATCAATTTTTTTTCAAGTTTTCAAAGTTTTTCAAAATCAAATCTTTTTCAAATCATATCTTTTCAATCAAATTTCTTTAAAATTAATTTCTTTCCTTTTTCAAAGATACTTGCTATCAATTAATGATTTGATTCAACATTTCAAGTATGTTGCCTTTTCTGTTGAGAAAGGTTTAATGTTTGAATCATATCTTTTCTTGATAGCCAAGTTATTAATTTTTAAAATCAAATCTTTTTCAAAATTGTTTTCAAATCATATTTTCTCAATCACATATTTTTAAAATCAATCATATCTTCTTAACCTCATCTTTTTCAAAATAGCTTTCAATCAAATCTTTTTGACTTCTAATTTCAAAATCTTTTTCAAAAATCACTTGATTTCTTTCCCACTCTTATTTTCGAAAATTAATTAGTGTTTTTCAAAATGTTTTCAATTTCTTTAACTTAATTTTCGAAAATTTTCTTCCCCTCTTCCCACATCCTTCTATTTATGGAGTACCACTCCTTCTCAATGCACAATTCGAACTCTCTCTGATTAAGTTTGAATTCTTCTACCTCCTTCTTCTATTTTTCTGTTCTTCTGACACCTCAAGGAATCTCTATACTGTGACATAGAGGATTCCACATTTTCTTGTTCTCTTCTCTTTCATATGAGCAGGAGCAGAGACAAAGGCATTCTTGTTGAAGCTGACCCTGAACCTGAAAGGACCTTGAAGCGAAAGCTAAGAGAAGCTAAGGCACAAATCTCTGTAGAGGACCTAACAGAAATCTTCAAAGAAGAAGGACCCATGGCAGCCGAAAACAACAACAATGCCAACAATGCAAGGAAGGTGCTGGGTGACTTTACTGCACCTACTCCCGACTTCTATGGGAGAAGCATCTCTATCCCTGCCATTGGAGCAAACAACTTTGAGCTTAAGCCTCAATTAGTTTCTCTAATGCAACAGAATTGCAAGTTCCATGGACTTCCATTGGAAGATCCTCATCAGTTTTTAGCTGAATTCTTGCAAATCTGTGACACTGTCAAGACTAATGGGGTAGACCCTGAGGTCTACAGACTTATGCTATTCCCTTTTGCTGTAAGAGACAGAGCTAGGACATGGTTGGACTCACAACCTAAAGAAAGCCTGGACTCATGGGAAAAGCTAGTCAATGCCTTCTTGGCAAAGTTCTTTCCACCTCAAAAATTGAGTAAGCTTAGAGTGGAGGTCCAAACCTTCGGACAGAAGGATGGAGAATCCCTCTATGAAGCTTGGGAAAGATACAAACAATTGATCAGAAAATGTCCTTCTGACATGCTTTCTGAATGGAGCATCATAGGTATTTTCTATGATGGTCTCTCTGAACTATCCAAGATGTCTTTGGATAGCTCTGCTGGAGGATCTCTTCATTTGAAGAAGACGCCTACAGAAGCTCAAGAGCTAATTGAAATGGTTGCAAATAACCAATTCATGTACACTTCTGAAAGGAATCCTGTGAACAATGGGACCAATCAGAAGAAAGGAGTTCTTGAGATTGATACTCTGAATGCCATTTTGGCTCAGAACAAGATATTGACTCAACAAGTCAATTTGATTTCTCAAAGTCTGTCTGGAATGCAAAGTGCACCAAGCAGTACTAAGGATGCTTCATCTAAAGAAGAAGCCTATGATCCTGAGAACCCTTCAATGAAAGAGGTGAATTACCTAGGAGAACCCTATGGAAACACCTATAATTCTTCATGGAGAAATCACCCAAATTTCTCATGGAAGAATCAAGAGAAACCTCAACAAGGTTTCAACAACAATAATGGTGGAAGAAACAGGTTTAGCAATGGCAAGCCTTTTCCATCATCTTCTCAGCAACAGACAGAGAATTCTAAGCAGAACCCCTCTGACTTAGCAACTATGGTCTCTGATCTAATCAAAACCACTCAAAGTTTCATGACTGAAACAAGGTCCTCCATTAGGAATTTGGAGGCACAAGTGGGACAGCTGAGCAAGAAAGTTACTGAACTCCCTCCTAGTACTCTCCCAAGCAACACAGAAGAAAATCCAAAAGGAGAGTGCAAGGCCATCAACATGGCCGAATTTGGAGAGGAAGGAGAGGAAGTGAACGCCACTGAGGAAGACTTCAGTGGGCGTGCACTAGCCTCCAATGAGTTCCCCAATGAGGAACCATGGGAATCTGAGGCTCAAAATGAGACCATAAAGATTCAATTGGACTTACTTCTGCCTTTCATGAGCTCTGATGAGTATTCTTCCTCTGAAGAGGATGAGTATGTCACTGAAGAGCAAGTTGCTAAATACCTTGGAGCAATCATGAAGCTAAATGACAAGTTATTTGGAAATGAGACTTGGGAGAATGAACCTCTTTTGCTCACCAAAGAACTGGATGACTTGTCTAGGCAGAAATTACCTCAAAAGAGACAAGATCCTGGGAAGTTTTCAATACCTTGTACCATAGGCAACATGACCTTCAAGAAGGCTCTGTGTGACTTAGGGTCAAGTGTAAACCTTATGCCTCTCTCTGTAATGGAGAAGCTAGGGATCTTTGAGGTGCAAGCTGCAAGAATCTCATTAGAGATGGCAGACAACTCAAGAAAACAAGCTCATGGACTTGTAGAGGATGTTTTGGTGAAGATTGAAAACCATTACATCCCTGCGGATTTCATAGTCCTAGAGACTGGGAAGTGCATGGATGAAACCATCATCCTTGGCAGACCCTTCCTGGCCACAGCAAAGGCTGTGATTGATGTTGATAGAGGAAAGTTGATCATTCAAGTGAATGAAGAATCCTTGGTGTTTAAGGCTCAAGGATATCCCTCTGTCATCATGGAGAGGAAGCATGAAGAGCTTCTCTCAAATCAGAGTCAAATAGAGCCCCCACAGTCAAACTCTAAGTTTGGTGTTGGGAGGCCACAACCAAACTCTAAGTTTGGTGTTGAACCCCCACATTCAAACTCTAAGTTTGGTGTTGGGAGGTTCCAACATTGCTCTGAGAAAATGTGAGGCTCCATGAGAGCCATCTGTCAAGCTACTGACATTAAAGAAGCGCTTGTTGGGAGGCAACCCAATGTTATATGTTATCTAGTTCTCTTTGTTATTTTATGTTTTTTGTAGGTTGATGATCATAAGAAGTCACAAAATCAATTGAAAAAGCAAAAACAGAATGAAAAACAGGAAGAAAAATAGCACACCCTGGAGGAAGAACCCACTGGCGTTTAAACGCCAGTGAGGCTAGCAATTGGGCGTTTAACGCCCAGTCTGGCACCATTCTGGGCGTTTAACGCCAGAAAGGGGCACCAGACTGGCGTTAAACGCCAGAAAAGGGCAAGAACCTGGCGTTAAAAGCCAGGAATGGGCACCAGCCCGGCGTTTAACGCCAGAAATGGCTCAAAACGTGATTTTGAATGCCATTTGGTGCAGGGATGACTTTTCCTTGACACCACAGGATCTGTGGACCCCACAGGATCCCCACCAACCCCACCACTCTCTCTCTCTTCTTCACCCATTCACCAATCACCTCAACTCCTCTTCCCCAAAAATCCTTCACCTATCAAATCCCATCTTTCTCTTCACCACTCACATCCATCCTCCATAAAACCCCACCTACCTCACCATTCAAATTCAAACCACTTTCCCCCCCAAACCCACCCATCAATGGCCGAAACATGACCCTCCCTCTCCTATATAAACCCTTCTTCACCCCTTCATTTTCACACAACCTAAACACCACTTCTCCCCCTCTTTGGCCGAACACAAAAGCCATTCCCTTCTTCCTCATTTCTTCTTCTTCTACTCTCTTCTTTCTTCTTTTGCTCGAGGACGAGCAAACCTTTTAAGTTTGGTGTGGTAAAAGCGTTGCTTTTTGTTTTTCCATAACCATTTATAGCATCCAAGGCCGGAGAAACTTCTAAAAAGAGGAAAGGGAAGGCAAAAGCTTTCACCTCCGAGTCATGGGAGATGGAGAGATTCATCTCAAGGGTGCATCAAGACCACTTCTATGAAGTTGTGGCCATGAAGAAGGGTCAACTTTGATCAAAGGTTGGATCAAGTCCTCACAGACATTTGTGAAGAGGGCGCTCAATGGAAGAGAGATTCAAGAGGAAAGCCGATTCAACTAAGAAGGCATGACCTCAAGTCCATCACTAAGAAAAGGATGGAGCAAACAAGAGATCCTCCTCCATGAAATTAGAGAAGATCAAAGAATTATGAGAGAGGAGCAACAAAGACAAGGAAGAGACATTGAGGAGCTCAAGCACTCCATAAGACCTTCAAGAGGAAGAACAAGCCGCCATCACTGAGGTGGACCCGTTCTTTAATCTCCTTGTTCTTTATTTTCTTGTTTTTCGAATTTTTATGCTTATGTTTGTCCATGTTTGTGTCTTATGATCATTAGTGTCTTAGTGTCTATGCCTTAAAGTTATGAATGTCCTATGAATCCATCACCTTTCTTAAATGAAAACTGTTTTTAATCACAAAAGAACAAGAAGTACAGGATTTCGAATTCATCTTTAAAACTAGCTTAATTAGTTTGATGTGATGGCAATGCTTTTTGTTTTCTGAATGTATGCTTAAACAGTGCATATGTCTTTTGAATTTGTTGTTCATGAATGTTAAAATTGTTGGCTCTTGAAAGAATGATGAAAAAGGAGACATGTTACTGAGGATCTGAAAAATCATAAAAATGATTCTTGAAGCAAGAAAAAGCAGTGAATACAAAAAAAAAAAAAGAGAAGGAGAAAAAACGAAAAAAAAAAGGGAGAAAGAAAAAGAAAAAGAAAGAAATAAAGTTGTGATCCAAGGCAAAAAGAGTGTGCTTAAGAACCCTGGACACCTCTAATTGGGGACTTTAGCAAAGCTGAGTCACAATCTGAAAAGGTTCAGCCAATTATGTGTCTGTGGCATGTATGTATCCGGTGGTAATACTGGAAGACAGAGTGCTTTGGGCCACGGCCAAGACTCAATAAGTAGTTGTGTTCAAGAATCATCATACTTAACTAGGAGAATCAATAACACTATCTAGATTCTGAGTTCCTAAAGAAGCCAATCATTCTGAATTTCAAAGGATAAAGTGAGATGCCAAAACTGTTCGGAGGCAAAAAGCTACTAGTCCCGCTCATCTAATTTGGAGCTAAGTTTCATTGATAATTTGGAGTCTATAGTATGTTCTCTTCTTTTTATCTTATTTGATTTTTAGTTGCTTGGGGACAAGCAACAATTTAAGTTTGGTGTTGTGATGAGCGGATAATTTGTACCCTTTTTGGCATTGTTTTTAGTATGTTTTTAGTAGTTTTAGTTGAGTTCTTAGTATATTTTTAGTAGTTTTTAGTTAAAATTCACTCTTCTGGACTTTACTATGAGTTTGTGTGTTTTTCTGTGATTTCAGGTATTTTCTGGCTGAAATTGAGGGACCTGAGCAAAAATCTGATTCAGAGACTGAAAAGGACTGCAGATGCTGTTGGATTCTGACCTCCCTGCACTCGAAGTGGATTTTCTGGAGCTACAGAAGCCCAATTGGCGCGCTCTCAACGTTGGAAAGTAGACACCCTGGGCTTTCCAGCAATATATGATAGTCCATACTTTGCCCAAGATTTGATGGCCCAAACCGGCGTTCAAAGTCACCCTCAGGAATTCCAGCGTTAAACGCCGGAACTGGCACCTAAATGGGAGTTAAACGCCCAAACTGGCATAAAAGCTGGCGTTTAACTCCAAGAAGAGTCTCTACACGAAATTGCTTCATTGCTCAGCCCAAGCACACACCAAGTGGCCCCGGAAGTGGATTTTTATGTCATTTACTCATCTCTGTACACCCTAGGCTACTAGTTTTCTATATATAGAACCTTTTACTATTGTATTTTCATCTTCGGACATCTAGTTCTTAGATCATTGGGAGGCTGGCCTCACGGCCATGCCTAGACCTTGTTCTTATGTATTTTCAACGGTGGAGTTTCTACACACCATAGATTAAGGTGTGGAGCTCTGCTGTACCTCGAGTATTAATGCAATTACTATTGTTCTTCTATTCAATTCCGCTTGTTCTTTGTCCAAGATATCACTTGTTCTTCAACTTGATGAATGTGATGATCCGTGACACTCATCATCATTCTCACTTATGAACAAAGTGACTGACAACCACTTTTGTTCTACAAGCAATCAAGGCTCTAGTGTTTATCTCTTGGATTACTGATACACGATGCATGGTTGATCGCCTGACAACCGAGTGCTCGCCTGACAAACGAGCCAGCCATTCCGTGAGATCAGAGTCTTCGTGGTATAGGTGAGAACTGATGGCGGCATTCAAGAGAATCCGGAAGGTCTAACCTTGTCTGTGGTATTCTGAGTAGGATTCAATGATTGAATGACTGTGACGTGCTTCAAACTCCTAGCAGGCGGGGCGTTAGTGACAGACGCAAAAGAATCACTGGATTCTATTCCGGCCTGACCGAGAACCGACAGCTGATTAGCCATATGCTGTGACAGAGCATAGGAACATTTTCACTGAGAGGATGGGAGGTAGCCACTGACAACGGTGAAACCCTTGCATAAGCTTGCCATGGAAAGGAGTAAGAAGGATTGGATGAAGACAGTATGAAAGCAGAGAGACGGAAGGGAAGGCATCTTCATACGCTTATCTGAAGCTCTCACCAATGATATACATAAGTATCTCTATCTTTATCTTTATGTTTTATTCATTCATTATCTATACCCATTTGAGTCTGCCTGACTAAGATTTACAAGGTGACCATAGCTTGCTTCATACCAACAATCTCCGTGGGATCGACCCTTACTCGCGTAAGGTTTATTACTTGGACGACCCAGTGCACTTGCTGGTTAGTTGTGCGAAGTTGTAGTGATCACGATTTCGCGCACCATTCGGCATGTCGACAACCTTCCCGTCCTTGATGGTTTTGAAGACGCCAATTGCCGACACATCGAAATCAGGAGCAATAATCTTCACTTGAGCTTTGAGGGCCTCTTCAGTCATGAAAATCGCATTCTTGCCCTGCTCCTTAACCTCCTTGTGTCTTTTCTTGAACGCATCGGCCTCGTCCTGAGTAGTCTTAGCAACCGCAACCGCGTCATCCCGTTCTTTCTCCAAAGCGGTCATCTGACTTTACGCGGTGCTCAACTGGCTCTTCAGGGTCATCTCTTGCTCCGTCAGACGAGACACAGATGCGTCGGCAGTTTTTAACTTCTCCTCGGCCGACGCAGTCTTTTTCTCGGCGGCCTCGAGCTTATTCCCCGCCTCGACTAGCTGCCCTTGAAGTGTTTCAACTTGAGCTTTAAACTTGTTGTTAGCGGCGATCGTGGACTCAAGCTTCCGACGAAGCGAGGCCATACCTGAAAGCTTGAATTCAGCCTTCCGGGCTATGGCCGCGCCGCGAAGGAGGGTGCGGTACATCCATCGTGCCTGCCCAAAGAGGTCGGTACCATGGAAATGTTCCTCTGTGCCAGGGAGCAACTGAGCATCTATGAACGCCCCGGCATCAAAGTTCCTTTCCATGACAGTAAGGACCCCCTCGGGACTAGACTGCGACCTCTGCCTCTTGGGGGTGGGAATGACAGACAGCTCTTCCTCCTCCTCCCGACGTGAAGAAGACGAGTGCCCGGGAACGGCCACTTCCTGAGGAATTGGGGACACGGACGTCGGAGTGGCAACATTCGTGGTCACGGGGACGTCGGGAGGCGTGGGTGCCGTCTGGGCCGCCTCGCCCTCAGGAACCGCCGCCGATTGTCCCCCGGCCTCTTCGGCGTCATCCTCCTGAAGGAAAATATGGAACAAGTTCTCCATGCCGGTCACTTCGGCAGAAAGTCCCATTACAAACAAGAAATGAACAAGTTAGCAATTAGTACAGCAAAGGCAAATATAAACAATCATGGAAAACGACAACACGACAAAGACAACTCACGAATATAATCTCAGGCGGCCTCGCGGTTACCCATAAGGAGGTGAGGATTCACATTATTCCTCCCGAAAATGGCCCATAGTATGTCGGCTACCTTGCGGTCCACAGCCGACATCCCTTTGTAGGTAACCTTGATGAAAGGATTGGACCCCGCCCCGAAACTCCAGTACGTCGGGATGAGGCGCTCCCTTTCCAACGACAACCAAAAAGGGTGACGACCCTTAACCGGCCGAACCTTAAAATACTTGTCCTTGAACCCATGATAAGAGTCCTCAAACAAGCCAAAAATCCTCCGACCCTGGGCAGACTGGAAGGACATGAACCCCTTTTTATGTTTCCCTTCCTTCGAATGGTTCGTAAAATTAAAAAAGTATAGGAAGATGTCGACAGAAGTCGGCAGCTCCAAGTCCTCGCACACCATCTCGAAGCAGCGGATTGAAGCCCAACTGTTCGGATGCAGCTGTGATGGCGCTACCTAGATCCGGTTAAGAAGGCCCATCTGGAAGGGAGAGAAAGGGATGCGAACCCCTACTTTGGTGAACATGGCCTTGTAAAACCAGATCCAGTCGGCAACCCGGGGGGCGTTGAAGTTTATCTCATACAACCGCTCGTGAGGAGCAGGAACATACACATCGTAATTAGCCTCTTCGTTGGTACCCCCACACAGGTACTCGGCCTGATGGAATTCCGTGAGTTTCTCCTCACCCATCTGGTTGGGGGAGTCCCTGAGGTCGGAAACAACCCAGGCATACGGGTCATAACCCGGAGCGGAAGTGGAAGCCCGGCCGACAACACGAGGCATACCTACAGTGGGGGCACCGCTCGATTAGTCCATGAGGTCAGGAGCCCAGAAAAACCCACATACCACCTATCCTACAACCCAAACTAAGCATAGCTAAGGGGGAGACCAATTAAAACCAAGTCCAGAATGATAACCCCCCCTTGGCACACCATACTAAAAAAAAAAACTACCCACAGAAATAAAAAGCAATAGACACCTAGAACAAGCATGCAGAAAACCATTGAGGCAGAAGGAAGACGGTAATTACCTGGATTATTGGGAAAGTTCGGCAAAGAGCGAAACACGCGAGAATGCTGAAAAGAGCTCTTGGATGATGGGGAATGCAAGAAAAAAGAGGAGCGAAAATGGATAGGGGAAACAAGAATGGAAGAAGAATATGCGAAACTGATTAAAACTGCCTTAGGGAGAGCGCGAAAGGCTGGTGCACGAAATTGCAATCACACTTTTGCAATCCCGCACAACTAACCAGCAAGTGCACTGGGTCGTCCAAGTAATACCTTACATGAGTAAGGGTCGATCCCACGGAGATTGTCGGCTTGAAGCAAGCTATGGTTATCTTGTAACTCTTAGTCAGGATATCAATAATTATCAGGGTTGATTGTAAAAAGCAAAAGAACATGAAATAAGTACTTGTTTTGCAGTAATGGGGAAAATGTTGAGGTTTTGGAGATGCTCTGTCTTCTGAACCTCTACTTTCCTACTGTCTTCTTCTTCAAACACGCAAGGCTCCTTCCATGGCAAGCTGTAAGTAGGGTTTCACCGTTGTCAATGGCTATCTCCCATCCTCTCAGTGAAAATGTTCAACGCGCTCTGTCATAGCACGGGTAATCATCTGTCGGTTCTCAATCGGGTTGGAATAGAATCCAGTGATTCTTTTGCGTCTGTCACTAACGCCCAGCCCTCAGGAGTTTAAAGCTCGTCACAGTCATTCAATCCTTGAATCCTACTCAGAATACCACAGACAAGGTTTAGACCTTCCGGATTCTCTTGAATGCCGCCATCAATTCTAGCTTATACCACGAAGATTCTGATTAAGGAATCCAAGAGATATCTACTCAATCTAAGGTAGAACGGAGGTGGTTGTTAGGCACACGTTCATAGTTGAGAATGATGATGAGTGTCACGGATCATCACATTCATCAGGTTTAAGAACAAGTGATATCTTAGAACGGAAGCAAGCATGATTGTATGAAAAACAGTAGTAATTGCATTAATCCATCAAGACACAGCAGAGCTCCTCACCCCCAACCATGGGGTTTAGAGACTCATGCTGTAGAAGATACAATGAGAAACGTGTAAAGTGTCATGAGGTACAGATACAATATCAAAAGGTCCTATTAATAGTGAACTAGTAACCTAGGGTATACAGAAATGAGTAAATGACGTAAAAATCCACTTCCGGGGTCCACTTGGTGTGTGCTTGGGCTGAGCATTGAAGCTTTCATGTGTAGAGACTTTTTCTGGAGTTAAACGCCAGCTTTTATGCCAGTTTGGGCGTTTAACTCCAATTTTTATGCCAGTTCCGGCGTTAAACGCTGGGAATTCTGAAGCTGATTTGCAACGCCGGTTTGGGCCATCAAATCTCGGACAAAGTATGGACTATTATACATTGCTAGAAAGTCCAGGATGTCTACTTTCCAACGCCGTTGAGAGTGCGCCAATTGGGCTTCTGTAGCTCCAGAAAATCCACTTCGAGTGCAGGGAGGTCAGAATCCAACAGCATCTGTAGTCCTTTTCAGCCTCTGAATCAGATTTTTGCTCAGGACCCTCAATTTCAGCCAGAAAATACCTGAAATCACAGAAAAATACACAAACTCATAGTAAAGCCCAGAAAAGTGAATTTTAACTAAAAACTAATGAAAATGTAATAAAAACTAACTAAGATATACTAAAAACATACTAAAAACAATGCCAAAAAGCGTATAAATTATCCGCTCATCACAACACCAAACTTAAATTGTTGCTTGTCCCCAAGCAACTGAAAACCAAAATAGAATAAAAAGAAGAGAATATACTATAGACTCCAAAATATCAAAGAAACTTAGCTCCAATTAGATGAGCGGGACTAGTAGCTTTTTGCTTCTGAACAGTTTTGGCATCTCACTTTATCCTTTGATGTTTAGAATGATTGGCATCCATAGGAACTCAGAACTCAGATAGTGTTATTGATTCTCCTAGTTAAGTATGATGATTCTTGAACATAGCTACTTTATGAGTCTTGGCTGTGGCCCAAAGCACTCTGTCTTCCAGTATTACCACCGGATACATACATGCCACAGACACATACTTGGGTGAACCTTTTTAGATTGTGACTCAGCTTTGCTAGAGTCCCCAATTAGAGGTGTCCAGGGTTCTTAAGCACACTCTTTTTGCCTTGGATTACAACCTTTTTTTTCGCTTTTTTTTCTTTTTTTTATATTCATTGATTTTTCTTGTTTCAAGAATCAATTTGATGATTTTTCAGATCCTCAATAACATTTCTCCTTTTCCATCATTCTTTCAAGAGCCAACAATTTTAACATTCTTAAAACAACAAATTCAAAAGACATATGCACTGTTCAAGCATTCATTCAGAAAACAAAAAGTATTGTCACCACATCAAACTAATTCAACTAGTTTCAGAGATAAATTCAAAATCCTGTACTTCTTGTTCTTTTGTAATAAAAAACATTTTTCATTTTAAGAAAGGTGATGGATTCATAGGACATTCATAGCTTTAAGGAATAGACACTAAGATACTAATGATCATGTAATAAGACACAAACATAGATAAACATAGGCATAAAAATTTGAAAAATAGAAAATAAAGAACAAGGAGATTAAAGAACGGGTCCACCTTAGTGATGGCAGCTTGTTCTTCCTCTTGAAGATCTTATGGAGTGCTTGAGCTCCTCAATGTCTCTTCCTTGCCTTTGTTGCTCCTCTCTCATGATTCTATGATCTTCTTTAATTTCATGGAGGAGGATGGAATGTTCTTGGTGCTCCACCCTTAGTTGTCCCATGTTGGAACTCAATTCTCCTAGGGAGGTGTTGATTTGCTCCCAATAGTTTTATGGAGGAAAGTGCATCCCTTGAGATGAATCTCTCCATCTCCCATGGCTCGGAGGTGGAAGCTTTTGCCTTTCTTTTCCTCTTTCTAGAGGTTTCTCTAGCCTTAGGTGCCATAAATGGTTATGGAGAAACAAAAAGCAACGCTTTTATCACACCAAACTTAGAAGGTTTGCTCGTCCTCGAGCAAAAAAAGAAAGAAGAGAGTGGTGGGGTAGGTGGGGATCCCGTGGGGTCCACAGATCCTGAGGTGTCAAGGATAATTCATCCCTGCACCAAGTGGCGAGCAAAAATGCTCCTTCTGCCAATCCTGGCGTTAAACGTCGGGCTGGTGCCCATTTCTGGCGTTTAACGCCAGCTTGGTGCCCATTCCTGGCGTTTAACGCCAGTCTGGTGCCCCTTTCTGGCGTTAAACGCCCAGAATGGTGCCAGACTGGGTGTTAAACGCCCATTTGCTACCCTTACTGGCGTTTAAACGCCAGCAAGTTGTCCTCCAGGGTGTGCTATTTTTCTTTCTATTTTTCATTCTGTTTCTGCTTTTTTCAATTGATTTTGTGACTTTCCATGATCATCAACCTATAAAAAACATAAAATAACAAAGGAAAATAATAAATATAACATTGGGTTACCTCCCAACAAGCGCTTCTTTAATGTCAGTAGCTTGACAGTGGGCTCTCATGGAGCCTCACAGATACTCAGAGCCATGTTGGAACCTCCCAACACCAAACTTAGAGTTTGAATGTGGGGGTTCAACACCAAACTTAGAAGTAGGTTGTGGCCTCCCAACACCAAACTTAAAGTTTGACTGTGGGGGCTCTGTTTGACTCTGTTTTGAGAGAAGCTCTTCATGCTTCCTTTCCATGGTTACAGAAGGAGAACCTTGAGTCTTATAGTTTGCACTGTTTACAAGTCACAGAGCTTCCTGAATAGCAAATAATTGCTCATCCAGAAAGGTTTCAGAGATCTCAGTAGGAGGGAGGGATGCTCCTGCTACTGGTTCTATCCGGGACAGGTGATTAGCTACTTGATTCTCTGTCCCTTTTCTGTCTCTTATTTCTATATCAAACTCTTGCAGAAGCAACACCCATCTTATGAGCCTGGGTTTTGAATCCTGCTTTGTGAGTAGATATTTAAGAGCAGCATGATCAGTGTACACAATCACTTTTGATCCTACTAAATAAGATCTGAATTTGTCAATGGCATAAACCACTGCAAGTAACTCTTTTTCTGTGGTTGTGTAGTTCTTCTGTGCATCATTTAGAATACGGCTACCATAATAAATGACGTGCATAAGCTTACCATGCCTTTGTCCCAATACTGCACCAATGGCATGGTCATTGGCATCACACATTAGTTCAAATGGTAATGTCCAGTCTGGTGCAGAGATGACTGGTGCTGTGACCAGCTTAGCTTTCAGAGTCTCAAACGCCTGCAGACACTCCTTATCAAAGATAAATGGCGTGTCAGCAGCTAGCAGATTACTCAGAGGTTTGGCAATTTTTGAAAAATCCTTTATAAACCTTCTGTAGAATCCTGCATGCCCCAGAAAGCTTCTGATTGCCTTAACATTGGTAGGTGGTGGTAATTTTTCAATTACTTCAACCTTAGCTTGATCCACCTCTATTCCCTTGTTTGAAATTTTATGCCCAAGGACAATCCCTTCAGTCACCATAAAGTGACATTTTTCCCAATTTAAAACTAGGTTGGTCTCTTGGCATCTTTTCAGAACAAGTGCTAGATGGTTAAGGCAGGGGCTGAATGAGTCTCCAAATACTGAAAAGTCATCCATGAAGACTTCCAGAAATTTCTCTACCATATCTGAGAAGATAGAGAGCATGCACCTCTGAAAGGTTGCAGGTGCATTGCACAGACCAAAAGGCATCCTTCTGTAGGCAAATACTCCAGAAGGACATGTAAATGCTGTTTTCTCTTGGTCCTGAGGATCTACTGCAATTTGGTTGTAACCTGAATAGCCATCCAAAAAGCAGTAATATTCATGACCTGCCAGTCTCTCTAGCATCTGGTCTATGAATGGTAAAGGAAAATGATCCTTCCTGGTGGCTGTGTTGAGCCTTCTGTAGTCAATACACATACGCCACCCTGTAACTGTTCTTGTAGGAACCAGTTCATTCTTTTCATTATGAACCACTGTTATGCCTCCCTTCTTGGGGACAACATGGACAGGGCTCACCCAGGGGCTATCAGAAATAGGATAAATAATCCCAGCCTCTAGTAACTTAGTGACCTCTTTCTGCACCACCTCCTTCATGGCTGGATTTAGCCGCCTTTGTGGTTGAACCACTGGCTTAGCATCATCCTCCAATAGGATCTTGTGCATGCATCTTGCTGGGCTAATGCCCTTAAGATCACTTATGGACCACCCAAGAGCTGTCTTGTGTGTCCTTAGCACTTGAATTAGTGCTTCCTCTTCCTGTGGATTTAAAGCAGAGCATATGATCACTGGAAAAGTGTCACATTCTCCCAGAAATGCATATTTCAGGGATGGTGGTAGTGGCTTGAGCTCGGGTTTAGGAGGCTTATCTTCTTCTCGAGAAATTTTCAGAATTTCTTTTATTTCCTTTAGTTCCTCCAGATCAGGCTGAACATCTTTAAAGATGTCCTCTAGCTCTGATTCGAGACTTTCAGTCATATTGACCTCCTCCACCAAAGAGTCAATAATATCAGCGCTCATGCAGTCATTTGATGTGTCTGGATGCTGCATAGCTTTGACAACATTCAACTTGAACTCATCCTCATTGACTCTCAGGGTTAATTCCCCTTTTTGGACGTCAATGAGGGTTCGTCCAGTTGCTAGGAAAGGTCTTCCTAGAATGAGAGTTGCACTCTTGTGCTCCTCCATTTCCAGCACTACAAAGTCAGTGGGAAAGGCAAATGGCCTAACCTTGACAATCATGTCCTCAATTATGCCTGATGGGTATTTAATGGAGCCATCAGCAAGTTGAAGACATATCCGGGTTGGTTTGACCTCTTCAGTCAAGCCGAGCTTTCTGATAGTGGATGCAGGTATTAGGTTGATACTTGCCCCAAGATCACATAGAGCTTTCTTGGTACAAGTACCCTCTAATGTGCATGGTATCATAAAGCTTCCAGGATCTTTAAGCTTCTCTGGTAAGCTCTTTAATATGACTGCACTGCATTCTTTAGTGAGAAAAACTTTTTCAGTTTCTCTCCAATCCTTCTTATGACTTAAGATCTCTTTCATGAACTTAGCATAAGAAGGTATTTGCTCAAGTGCCTCTGCAAACGGAATCTTTATTTCAAGAGTCCTTAGATAGTCTGCAAAGCGGGCAAATTTCTTATCCTGTTCCGCTTGGCGGAGTTTCTGAGGATAAGGCATCTTGGCTTTATATTCTTCAACCTTAGTTGCTGCAGGTTTATTTCCTACAGAAGTGGTTGGAGAAGCCTGCTTAAGGGGGTTGTTATCAGCACTTGCAAGTGTCTGACCCCTTTGTGGCGTTTGAACGCCAGGATTGGGTGCTTTTTGGGCGTTTAACGCCAGATTGCAACCCTTTTCTGGCGTTTGAACGCCAGAAGTGGCTACCCATTGGGCGTTTAACGCCACTTTCTTACCATTTTCTGGCGTTTGAACGCCAGAATCATTCTTCTCTGGGCTCTTACTGTCCTCAGAGGGATTTTGGATAGTTGGTTGGTCATCCTCTGTCAGTTGTTCCTTTCTTAGCTTTCTGCTGCTTTGAGTTGATACATTCAATGTCTTCCCACTCGTTAATTTAATAGCTTGACATTCTTCTGTTATCTGTTTAGATAGTTGCTGTCTTGTCTGATTTAATTGTGCTTCCATATTCTTGTTAGCATTTTTAGTGTCTTGGAGCATCTCTTTAAATTCTGCTAATTATTTTGTCATAAGGAGTAATTGCTGATTAAGCTCAACCATCTGTTCTTGAGGGTTAGGATCAGTAGTTACTGCCATAGCTTCTTCTTTTATAGAGGACTCACTGCTTGAGTATAAATGTTGATTTCTAGCAACCGTATCTATGAGCTCTTGAGCCTCTTCAATCGTCTTCCTCATGTGTATAGATCCACCAGCTGAGTGGTCTAAAGACATCTGAGCTTTTTCTGTAAGCCCATAGTAGAAGATGTCTAACTGTACCCACTCTGAAAATATTTCAGAGGGGCATTTTCTTAGCATACCTCTATACCTCTCCCAGGCATTATAAAAGGGATTCATTATCCTCTTGTTTAAAGCCTTGGATGTCCAGCCTTAGCTGTGTCATCCTTTTTGGAGGGTAAAATTGATTCAGGAATTTGTCTGATAACTGTCTCCATATTTTTATGCTTGCTGTGGGTTGGTTATTCAACCACCTCTTAGCTTGATCTTTTACAGCAAATGGAAACAGTAATAGTCTGTAGACATCCTGATCCACCTCTTTATCACGTACTGTGTCAGCAATTTGTAAGAACTGTGCCAGAAACTCAGTAGGTTCTTCCTGTGGAAGACCGGAATACTGGCAATTTTGCTGCACCATGATAATGAGTTGAGGATTTAGCTCAAAGCTGCTTGCTTTGATGGGAGGTATACAGATGCTACTCCCATATGCAGCTGTAATGGGGTTAGCATATGACCCCAGAGTCCTTCTGGACTGCTCAATTCCACTTAGGTCCATGATGGAGAAAGGAAAATGATATGGATTGCAAATAGATTATTTTATTTATTTATTTTTTTTAGCCAAAAATATAAAATAAAATCAATGAAAAATAAAAAAAATCGAAAACCAAAATAGAATAAAATCAAAGCAAATTGAAAACTAAATTAAAAAGATTTTGGAATTAGCAATTAAAAAGATATGATTGAAAATTTGTTTTGAAAAAGATTTGATTTTTTTTTTTGAAATGAGGTGAGAGAAAAACAACAAAATGACACCAAACTTAGAATTTTTTAAAAAAATCAACACAAATTTTCGAAAACCTAAAGGAAAACACGAAGAAGACACCAAACTTAGAATTTTTAAAGATAAAAAAGGGACTAAGGACATGCAAATTCGAAAATTAAAAGAAAAACAAAAGCATGCAATTGACACCAAACTTAAAATATGAAACTACACTCAAATAAAAGACTCTAAACCAACAAAAATAAAACAGTCATAATCTAAGCAACAAGATAAACCGTCAGTTGTCCAAACTCGAACAATCCCCGGCAATGGCGCCAAAAACTTGGTGCACGAAATTGCAATCACACTTTTGCAATCCCGCACAACTAACCAGCAAGTGCACTAGGTCGTCCAAGTAATACCTTATGTGAGTAAGGGTCGATCCCACGGAGATTGTCGGCTTGAAGCAAGCTATGGTTATCTTGTAACTCTTAGTCAGGATATCAATAATTATCAGGGTTGATTGTAAAAAGCAAAAGAACATGAAATAAGTACTTGTTTTGCAGTGATGGGGAACAGGTTGAGGTTTTGGAGATGCTTTGTCTTCTGAACCTCTACTTTCCTACGGTCTTCTTCTTCAAACACGCAAGGCTCCTTCCATGGCAAGCTGTATGTAGGGTTTCACTGTTGTCAATGGCTACCTCCCATCCTCTCAGTGAAAATGTTCAACGCGCTCTGTCACAGCACAGCTAATCATCTGTCGGTTCTCAATCGGGTTGGAATAGAATCCAGTGATTCTTTTGTGTCTGTAACTAACGCCCAGCCCTCAGGAGTTTGAAGCTCATCACAGTCATTCAATCCTTGAATCCTACTCAGAATACCACAGACAAGGTTTAGACCTTCCGGATTCTCTTGAATGCCGCCATCAATTCTAGCTTATACCACGAAGATTCTGATTAAGGAATCCAAGAGATATCTACTCAATCTAAGGTAGAACGGAGGTGGTTGGCAGGCACACGTTCATAATTGAGAATGATGATGAGTGTCACGGATCATCACATTCATCAGGTTTAAGAACAAGTGATATCTTAGAACAGAAGCAAGCATGATTGAATGAAAAACAGTAGTAATTGCATTAATCCATCAAGACACAGCAGAGCTCCTCACCCCCAACCATGGGGTTTAGAGACTCATGCTGTAGAAGATACAATGAGAAACGTGTAAAGTGTCATGAGGTACAGATACAATATCAAAAGGTCCTATTAATAGTGAACTAGTAACCTAGGGTATACAGAAATGAGTAAATGACGTAAAAATCCACTTCCGGGGTCCACTTGGTGTGTGCTTGGGCTGAGCATTGAAGCTTTCATGTGTAGAGACTTTTTCTGGAGTTAAACGCCAGCTTTTATGCCAGTTTGGGCGTTTAACTCCAATTTTTATGCCAGTTCCGGCGTTAAACGCTGGGAATTCTGAAGCTGATTTGCAACGCCGGTTTGGGCCATCAAATCTCGAAAAAAGTATGGACTATTATACATTGCTGGAAAGCCCAGGATGTCTACTTTTCAACGCCGTTGAGAGCGCGCCAATTGGGCTTCTGTAGCTCCAGAAAATCAACTTCGAGTGTAGGAAGGTCAGAATACAACAGCATCTGCAGTCCTTTTCAGCCTCTGAATCAGATTTTTGCTCAGGACCCTCAATTTCAGCCAGAAAATACCTGAAATCACAGAAAAATACACAAACTCATAGTAAAGCCCAGAAAAGTGAATTTTAACTAAAAACTAATGAAAATGTAATAAAAACTAACTAAGATATACTAAAAACATACTAAAAACAATGCCAAAAAGCGTATAAATTATTCGCTCATCAAAGGCCTGGGGGCAAAATGGTCTTTTACATATGGGGTTTTTTCAAGCATTATGAGCATTCAATGCCCCGTGCGAGAAACGAGGCGACGAATGAGCGCCCCGAATAACGAACGGGCACGCACGCGAGTGGCGCGTCCCCCATGAACGGCCGACCTAGCGACCATGGATAAAGAGAACCCGCCACCAACAGCCCATGCGGCTGATTGCCGGCGCGTTGGGGGCACTGTTACGGCCTGGCCCAAAATACCTACGGGTCGACCCGACCCCTTGAGAATCCAACCCGAGCGGTCGGGTACCCGCCCTCGCCACGATGCCTGGACACGCGTCCTCATCAGCCACCCCAACACAGCTGTGAGGAAGCTTCGAGGAAAGTGGGCCCATCCCCTCAGGGCCCACCTCTGACATAGTATAAATGGGGAAGGACCTGCCTTTCTCCCAAGGTACGTCACATATCCTACCTAACCTATTCCTCGCCTGCACACTCACTGACTAGAGCGTCGTCGGAGTGTCTTTGCAGGTGACCCCCTCTCTTTCTTTCCACAACGAGAGTTCGACTACTCGAAAGATCTAGTCCCGGCGCATCCGCTCGAGGCGAGGCAACCCTATCACCCCGAACCGTCTGGTAACCGCTCAACCGAACAGAATTATTCTTAACAATGAATATCTAGTATTATGTTGATTGGGTCATTTATTATCTAGCATAAATGGTTTTCTTCCCCTTCCAATTATCTAATATAGTAAATTAAAGTGTTTGAATCTTATGTATAATCAAATATATAAGAAATCATTCTCTTTATAGAAGAATTATTAAAATAAAAATAACTAAAAAATAAAAAAATATTATTCTAAAATAAAAAAATTAATAATAAAATTCTTAAAATTAAGTTAAACTAGAAAAGAAAGAATATTATAATTAATTTTATTTACAGAAAAAATTCATGAAAAAAATTAGAAATCTGATTTTGATTTGATTTAGTCAATATTTTTTTCTCAAGCTAGTTTAAAAATATCTTTCATTGACAGCTTGTTTATTATATTATTAAAAGTCTTCTTGGATAATCCTTTAGCTAGAACATCTACTAATTGTTCTGTGGTTAGAACATATGAGATACAAATCTGTCTTCTCTCAATTTTTTTATAAAATATTTGTCAACTTCAACATGTTTAGTTCTGTCATGCAGAACTAGGTTATGAGCAATAGAAATTATAGATTTGTTGTCATAATACAACCTTATTGGTGGAGAAATGGAAACCTTTAGTTCTTGTAGGATTTTCTCTACCCATAGTGCTTCACATATTCCATAAACCACTGCTCTAAACTCAGCTTCTGCATTACTTTGTGCCACAATGCTATTTTTTACTCGTCCAACTAACCAGGTTTTCTCCAACAAAAGTACCATACCCAAATGTTGACCTTCTATCCATGATATTCCTAACCAATCTGCATCTATATAGGCTTCTACTTGAAGATGTCCATAGTTTTTGTGGAGTAACCCCTTTCCCAGGCAACCCCTTCAAGTACCTTAGGATTCTAAAGACAGCATCTATGCAGTGACGGATCCAGAAAATTTTGACAGTGGAGGCAAAATATATATAATATAATAATTTTTATAATAAAATTATTATGTGTATATAAAAATCAGCTATTAAATTATCTATTAACTATTATGTATATCTGTACATACACATATTTTTTAATTTATTTTCAATGTATATTTTGTATTTCAATATATATTCTATACAGATAGTTCTTTTTTACGAACATATAGCATGATTATTATAATTATATTTTATTATTGTAAAATATAATTAATCTTTGAAATATCTAATTTACAAATTAAAACACTAAATAGTAACTTAAACAATAACATATAATTTAAAATTCTATTTTTTAGATTTTTATTTTTTAAAAAAATGAGTAATCTTTTTCTTAACAATACAATCGAAATATTTTATATATATATATATATATATATATATATATATATATATATATATCATTAAACAATTATTTAAAATGTACTTTTCATACAATTAGAAATCAACTCTTACTGATATTCATAATTGAGAAAGTTCTTTCAATTAATGTAGTTACTATGGAAAAAAATTTAGCTAAGTTTAAATAATACTATTTCAAGTTGATTTCTAAGAAAGAACACTAATCTCATTTAAATTGATAATTGATTATTCTAATAGACATCTAATATAAAATTCTTAAATTAATTATTATGTACCAAAAGTTGAATAAAAAATTATTGTGGGGTCAAATTTAATAATTTAATGGGAGTAAATAAATATTATTATCATATACTTTTTAAAAAAATTTCAAATTGTAGTGGAGGCGTTTGCCCTCGCAGCCAATAACATAAATCCGTCCCTGCATCCATGTGTTCTCGGCCAGATGAATGCATAAATTGGCTTACCATGCTCACAGCAAAGGCTATATCCAAGTGTGTATAAGATAAATAGATTAGCCTCCCCACCAATCGCTAATATCTTTCTTTGTCTATTACATTTTCTGGTTCAACTGGTTTCAATTTTAAGTTAGGCTCTATAGGTGTTTCAGCAACTTTACAACCAAGTAATTTCGTCTCTTTTAAAAGATCTAGAATGTACTTTTGTTGGTTCATAAAAATGTCTTCCTTAGACCTTACAAATTCAATTCTAAAGAAGTATTTTAATGACACAAGTTCTTTGATTTTAAATGCTTTGACAAACTTTTTCTTTAAGTCTTTTAGCTTTAAGACATCATCCACATATACAATTAAGATAATAGTTTTGTTAGCTGCTGAATGTTTATAAAAAAAAGTATATGATCAGCTTGACTTTGAGTATAACCAAGTCTCTTCACCACCATTTCAAGTCGTTCAAACCAAACTCTTGGAGATTGTTTCAATCCATAGAGAGACTTCTTTAGTTTGCACACTTTATTCTTTCCTAGTTCAGCCTCAAATTCAGGTGAAAATTTCATGAACACCTCTTCCTCTAGCTCCCTATTAAAAAAAGTATTCTTTATATCCAATTGATGTAAAGGCCAATTGTAATTCGCAATAAGAGATAAGAGAATCTGCACAGAGTTAAGTTTAGCAACTGGAGCAAAGGTCTCTTGATAGTCTATTCTATAGGTTTGTGTAAATCCCTTAGCTATTAACCTAGCCTTATACCTCTCTATGCTTCTATTAGCCTAGAACTTGATGGTAAAATTTCACTTGCAGCCAACCAATATTTTGTCTTGTGACACGTCTATAATCTCCCAAGTTTCATTCTCCTTGAGTGCATGCCTCTCTTCTAACACTGCTACTTTTTAGTTGGGATCATCTAGTGTTTTCTCTATATTTCTAGACTCAAACAGATTTGTAATTTAGAATTAAAGGCTCGATGATTTTGAGAGAGATTTTGGTAAGAGACATAATTGAAAATAGGATGGTTGGTGCTGGTTTTGAGTACTTTTTTTTTGTGTAGGTTCTGATTTCTTTTCTAAGGGCTATTGGCAAGTTATTATTAGAAGTGACAATTTCAGATTTATCTGGAAGTTCTTGAAGTACTATAGTTGGGCCATTTTTCGGATTTTTAGATTGGATTGGTATAGAGATAATATGTTGGTCTCTAGTCTTTTTGGGATATCTTCGAACATAACATCGAAGCTCCTTTTCTGATTGTGATATTTCTTTATTTGTTTAGGTTCCAACTAATTCTAGCATGATTTTATAATTGGCTTTCACATCCTTTTTTACAATTGTTTCAGAATTTGCTTGATCAGTAAAAGTTATGTCCTCAATATATAAGATAGGAGTATATAAAGGTTCATGCAAAATTTTTTTTTTCACTTAGACTCTCTTCCTGAAGAAAAATTTTTGGAAAAAAAAGTTTCATGTTCAAAAAAAGTAATGTAACACCCTACCATACAGAGTCTTATGCTTAAGTCATAATTCAGAGATGGCAAGGTATTACGACCTCTAAAATAAAAATTTAGTACGTATAGTAGTATGAATGATTGATTATAACTAGGAGCCTTTGTAGAAAAAGGGGTAAACAAAAACCGCAACTCAAAAGCGCATCACTCCGATCGATAACGTAACAAACAAGGATAAACCAACGCGAGATTGTATATATACAAAGGAGTGTCAAAAACAGGAATATCAAGACTCAAGATCCGGCTGCGAAGATAACCGGTCCGAGCATAGCATTGTATACATATGATAAAATAAGGAAAACCCCAAAGGAAACCCAAAGGGACACAAATACATAAAACCTATTCTCCAAAATCTCCCATAAGAGGAGTCATCACAGTTTGTATTATTTAATGGAGATAAAAGTATCTAAGCAAAACATATAAACCAAAACATAGTCCCCAAGAACAAGGAATCTTCGCAAATCTAGAAGTCTCCAGCATGCCTCAGCGGGAAACCGTACGTCCTGCATCTGAAAACCACAAAATCCGCATGGGTGAGAACCAGAGGTCCCCAGCATGGTAACAGCTTCCACATATATAATAATAATAGAGGAAAGCCAAAGGCAATCCTAGAACTTCCTCCAGATAATATCAAAGCTTATAAACAAGCTAAACCATATAAGGGCATCTGACTAAAGATTCTTCAGTCTAACTAATACTTTCCTTTCCAATTCCTTCAAACCTCCCAACCACCAGCAGGAGTATAATGTAGCAAACACAGTTATATCAACAAAGAATATACAAATAGGAGCAATTAAGACATTTAGACAATTAGCAAGTAATATGCAGTCAAATAGGCAATCTCAAACAATTCACATAGTATGCATATGATGAATGCCTGTCCCTAGTGGCCGATGATATCATCTTGTCGGTTATAGAGCCAACCCGACAAGTCCTGGTCGCTAACCATTGGACTGTCCCTCTGTCGCGCATCCCCAACTAGAGTTATACTCGTTATAAACTTGATCATAAACATGATCCATATCCATCACCCTCACTGGTGAATATTTCGGGGGCGAGCTCATCCGGGTCTTTCACAGTGCCCGGCCACACTTACGACATAGGGTCACCAGAGTATCAAGTCTCAACCTGGAGCACGTGGTGGCTAGCCACTGCTACTACCCAGGGAAACTCGTATCTCAGATAGTGGAAGTGCAAATCACAATTATCAATAATTCAGCATAAACATGCATGAATCCTCATCCATGGATCAACATCCATATCAGCCATCCGGCTCACGGTTCAGTCCAGAACCAGCCAATATTCATAACATACACAGCTATTCCGGCTCACGGTTAAATCCATAACCAGCCATTTCATTAACAATTACAGCCTTTCGGCTCATGGCATAACAAGCACTTCCACCACCATCCTCCGCATCTCACATAATCATCTTGATCCTCATTGATCATTCATTTTTCCCTTGCTTCACTCGCAAGTTACCTCATTCACTAGCCCCTTTTTAATAGCTAGGCATGTCATAATGATTTAAGACATAAATGGTGAGATCGGAGGCTTAGAAGTATGAGATTTGGCTTTTAAAACTCAAAAAATCAACTTTGGGATGAAAACAGGGCCGCGCGTACGCGCACTCCACGCGCACGCGTGGATGGCCTCAAAAACTTATCGACGCACAAGTGATGAGCGGATATTTTATACGCTTTTTGGGGGTAATTTCATGTAGATTTTAGTATGTTTTAAGTAGTTTTTAATAGAATTTTATTAGTTTTTAAGCAAAAATCATATTTCTGGACTTTACTATGAGTGTGTGTATTTTTCTGTAATTTCAGGTATTTTCTGGCTGAAATTGAGGGAGCTGAGCAAAAATCTGACTTAGGCTGAAAAAGGACTGCTGATGCTGTTGGATCCTGACCTCCCTGCACTCGAAATGGATTTTCTGGAGCTACAGGAGTCCAATTGGCGCTCTCTCAACGGCGTTGGAAAGTAGACATCCAGGGCTTTCCAGCAATATATAATAGTCCATACTTTGCGCAAGGATAGACGACGTAACTTGGCGTTGAACGCCAAGTTCATGCTGCTGTCTGGAGTTAAACGCCAGAAAAACGTCATGATCCGGAGTTGAACGCCCAAAACACGTCATAACCTGGAGTTTAACGCCAAGAAAGGCCTCTACTCGTGGATAGCTTTAATCTCAGCCCCAACACACACCAAGTGGGCCCCAGAAGTGGATTTCTGCACCAATTATCTTAGTTTATTCATTTTCTGTAAACCTAGGTTACTAGTTTACTATTTAAACAACTTTTACAGACATTTCTTGTACCTCATGACATTTTCAGATCTGAATTACATACTTTTGACGGCATGAGTCTCTAAACTCCATTGTTGGGGGTGAGGAGCTCTACAGCGTCTCGATGATTTATCACAATTCCTTTGTTTTCCATTCAAACACGCGTGTTCTTATCTAAGATGTTTATTCGCGCTTAATTGTGAAGAAGGTGATGATCCATGACACTCATCACCTTCCTCAATCCATGAACGTGTGCCTGACAACCACCTCCGTTCTACATCAGACTGAATGAATATCTCTTAGATTCCCCAACAGAATCTTCGTGGTATAAGCTAGATAGATGGCGGCATTCATGAGAATTCGGAAAGTCTAAACCTTGTCTGTGGTATTCCGAGTAGGATTCCGGGATTGAATGACTGTGACGTGCTTCAAACTCCTGAGGGCTGGGCGTTAGTGACAGACGCAAAAGAATCAATGGATTCTATTCCAACCTGATTGAGAACCGACAGATGATTAGCCGTGCTGTGACAGAGCATAGGAACGTTTTCACTGAGAGGATGGGAGGTAGCCATTGACAACGGTGACACCCTACATAGAGCTTGCCATGGAAGGAGCCTTGCGTGTATTGAAGGATTTCAAGGAAGAGTTGAAGTCAAAGGACAAAGCATCTCCAAAACTCCAACATATTCCACAGTCCTTTATAAACAAGTAACTCTATTGTTCAAGTAATAACTATTTATTTTATGCCCTTTTTCTTTATTAAAATACGAGGCTAAAGAATCCTATTGGTATCCTGACTAAGACAAATAAAATAAACATTGATTGCTCCAAGCCAATAATCTCCGTGGGATCGACCCTTACTCACGTAAGGTATTACTTGGACGACCCAGTGCACTTGCTGGTTAGTTGTGCGAATCACAAATTCGTGCACCAAGTTTTTGGCGCCGTTGCCGGGGATTATTGAGTTTGAACAATTGAAGGCTTATTTTATTTCTTAGATTAGGAATAATTTATTTTTATTTTTATTGTTATAGAGTCATTAAATCTTGATAGGATAGTTTTTTTTCAAAAATTTCTTTCCAAAATTTATTATTTTTCTTTTAATTAATTGCTAATTTTCGTGAGTTTAGTGTCTTGTTCTAAGTTTGGTGTTAATTGCATATTTTAAATTTTCTCTAAAATTTTCGTGTTAGTGTTCTTGGTTCTTCCTTGATTTTCAAGTTGTTCTTGATAATTGGTTATACCCTTTGGAACCTTTTTTTTTTAAAAATAATTTTTCTTGGATTAAATCTTGTACCAAACTCTAAGTTTGGTGTTTTCTTGTTAAGTTTTCTTTAATTTTCGAAAATTTGTCTTGGTTTTCTAAAAATTTTAAGTTTGGTGTTCTTTCTTTTGTTCTTGGTGTTCTTGTGAATCTTTAAGGTGTTCTTGAATTTTTCTTGTGTCTTGATCTTAAAATTTTTAAGTTTGGTGTTCCTTGGTGTTTTCCCTCCAAAAATTTTCGAAAATAAGGAGCATTAGATCTAAAAATTTTTTAAGTCTTGTGTCTTTTGTGTGTTTCTCTCTTTCATTATAAAATTCAAAATTCAAAAAAATTTTATTTTCTAACCATTTTTAAAACTACTTTTTCGAAAATTTTAATATAAAATCCAAATTTCAATTTCAAATTTTTCGGAAAATTTTCACAAAGTATTTTCAAAATATTTTTTTTTATATTATATTCCATTTTATTTATTCCACAACTATAAAATAAATAATTATCAACATATAAATTATCCCTTGTATTCCATCATGGAAGTAAGTATGAATGGACAAGACAAGAGGACTCTGGGGTCATATGCCAACCCCACTACTGCTTCATATGGGAGTAGTATCTGTATACCCTCTATTGGAGTTAGTAGCTTTGAGCTGAATCCTCAGCTCATTATCATGGTGCAGCAAAACTGCCAGTATTCTGGTCTTCCACATGAAGAACCTACAGAGTTTCTGGCACAATTTCTGCAAATTGCTGATACAGTACATGATAAGAAAGTAGATCAGGATGTCTACAGATTATTACTGTTTTCATTTGCTGTAAAAGATCAAGCTAAGAGGTGGTTAAATAACCAGCCTAAGAACAGCATAAAAACATGGAAACAGCTGTCAGAAAAATTCCTGAATCACTATTTCCCTCCCAAACGGATGACACAGCTAAGGCTAAATATCCAAGGCTTCAAACAAGGAGATAATGAATCCCTTTATGATGCCTGGGAGAGATACAGAGAGATGCTAAGAAAATGCCCCTCTGAAATGTTTTCAGAATGGGTGCAATTAGACATCTTCTACTATGGGCTTACAGAAAAAGCTCAGATTTCTCTAGACCACTCAGCTGGTGGATCTATACACATGAGAAAAACAATTGAAGAAGCTCAAGAGCTTATTGATACAGTTGCCAGAAATCAGCATTTGTACCTAAGCAGTGAATCCTCTATGGAAGAAGAAGCTAAAACAGTAACTGCAGAACTCAGTCCAGTGGATCAGGCTAATGAATTCAATCAGCAATTAGATTTTCTAACTCAGCAGCTAGCCGAATTCAAGGAAATATTACAGGAAACAAGAATGGCTAACAGGAACATGGAAGTACAATTAAAGCAGACAGAAAAGCAACTGTCAAAACAAATAACAGAAGAATGCCAAGCAGTTCAATTAAGAAGTGGGAAAACATTAAATACCTCACTTCAAAGCAGCAGGAAACCAAGAAATGAACAAGAGGATACTCAAAATCCCTCTGAGGACAATCAGAGCCCAGAGAGGAACAAAGCTGGCGCTGAACGCCCAGATCATGCTCATTCCTGGCGTTCAACGCCAGAAACAAGCATGAATTCGGCGTTGAACGCCCAAAGGGAGCATGGTTCTGGCGTTCAAACGCCAGTAACAAACAAGGAAGTGGCGTCTAACGCCACTCCAGCTCCCACCACTGGCATTCAAATGCCAGTGGGGAATAAGTCACATACAAGTGCTGACCTTTCTAAAAAGGCTTCCCAGCCCACTCCTGTAGGTGATAAACCTGCAGCAACTAAGGTTGAGGAATACAAAGCCAAAATGCCTTATCCTCAAAAACTCCGCCAAGCGGAACAGGATAAGCAATTTGCCCGCTTTGCAGACTATCTCAGGACTCTTGAAATAAAGATTCCGTTTGCAGAAGCACTTGAGCAAATACCCTCTTATGCTAAGTTCATGAAAGAGATCTTAAGTCATAAGAAGGATTGGAGGGAAACTGAAAGAGTTTACCTCACTGAAGAATGCAGTGCAGTCATTCTGAAGAGCTTACCTGAGAAGCTTAAAGATCCTGGGAGCTTTATGATACCATGCACATTAGAGGACACTTGCACCAAGCAAGCTTTATGTGATCTTGGGGCAAGTATCAATCTAATACCTGCATCTACTATCAGAAAGCTTGGTTTAACTGAAGAAATTAAACCAACCAGGATATGTCTTCAACTTGCTGATGGCTCCATTAAGTACCCATCAGGCGTGATTGAAGATATGATTGTCAAGGTTGGGCCATTCGCCTTTCCTACTGACTTTGTGGTGCTGGAAATGGAGGAGCACAAGAGTGCAACTCTCATTCTAGGAAGACCCTTCCTAGCAACTGGCCGAACCCTCATTGATGTCCAAAAAGGGGAAGTAACCTTGAGAGTCAATGAGGAAGAATTCAAGTTGAATGTTGTCAAAGCAATGCAACACCCAGACACCCCAAATGACTGCATGAGTGTTGATATTATTGACTCTCTGGTAAGAGAGGTCAATATGGCTGAGAGTCTCGAATCAGAGCTAGAGGACATCTTTAAAGACGTCCAGCCTGATCTGGAGGAGTCAGAGAAAATAGTGGAACCTCTGAAAATCCCTCAGGAAGAGGAGAAACCTCCTAAACCCGAGCTCAAACCACTACCACCTTCCCTAAAATATGCATTTCTGGGAGAAGGTGAAACCTTTCCTGTAATTATAAGCTCTACCTTAGAGCCACAGGAAGAGGAAGCACTAATTCAAGTGCTAAGGACGCACAAGACAGCTCTTGGGTGGTCCATTAGTGATCTTAAGGACATTAGCCCAGCCAGATACATGCACAAAATCTTGCTGGAGGATGATGCCAAGCCAGTGGTTCAACCACAAAGGCGGCTGAATCCAGCTATGAAAGAAGTGGTGCAGAAAGAGGTCACTAAATTACTAGAGGCTGGGATTATTTATCTTATTTCTGACAGCCCCTGGGTGAGCCCTGTCCAAGTCGTCCCTAAGAAAGGGGGCATGACAGTGGTTCATAATGAAAAAAATGAACTGGTTCCTACAAGAACAGTTACTGGGTGGCGTATGTGTATTGATTACAGAAGGCTCAATACAGCCACTAGAAAGGATCATTTTCCTTTGCCATTCATAGACCAGATGCTAGAAAGACTAGCAGGTCATGAATACTACTGCTTCCTGGATGGATATTCAGGTTATAATCAAATTGCAGTAGACCCCCAGGATCAGGAGAAAACGGCGTTCACATGCCCATCTGGAGTATTTGCATACAGAAGGATGCCATTTGGCCTGTGCAATGCACCTGCAACCTTTCAGAGGTGCATGCTCTCCATTTTCTCTGATATGGTGGAAAAATTTCTGGAAGTCTTCATGGATGACTTTTCAGTATTTGGAGACTCATTCAGCTCCTGCCTTAACCATTTAGCACTTGTTCTGAAAAGATGCCAAGAGACTAACCTGGTTTTAAACTGGGAAAAATGTCACTTTATGGTGACTGAAGGAATTGTCCTTGGGCACAAAATTTCAAACAAGGGAATAGAGGTGGATCAAGCTAAGGTAGAAGTAATTGAAAAATTACCACCACCTGCCAATGTTAAGGCAATCAGAAGCTTTCTGGGGCATGCAGGATTCTACAGGAGGTTTATAAAGGATTTTTCAAAAATCGCCAAACCTCTGAGCAACCTGCTAGCTGCTGACACGCCATTTATCTTTGATGAAGAGTGTCTGCAGGCATTTGAGACTCTGAAAGCTAAATTGGTTACAGCACCAATCATCTCTGCACCAGACTGGACTTTACCATTTGAGTTGATGTGTGATGCTAGTGACCATGCCATTGGTGCAGTGTTGGGACAAAGGCATGACAAGCTTCTGCACGTCATTTATTATGCTAGCCGTGTTCTAAATGACGCACAGAAGAACTACACAACCACAGAAAAAGAGCTACTTGCAGTGGTTTACGCCATTGACAAATTCAGATCCTATTTAGTAGGATCAAAAGTGATTGTGTACACTGATCATGCTGCTCTTAAATATCTACTCACAAAGCAGGATTCAAAACCCAGACTCATCAGATGGGTGTTGCTTCTGCAAGAGTTTGATATAGAAATAAGAGACAGAAAAGGGACAGAGAATCAAGTGGCAGATCACCTGTCCCGAATAGAACCAGTGGAAGGGGCATCCCTCCCTCTCACTGAGATCTCTGAAACCTTTCCGGATGAGCAACTGTTTGCCATCCAGGAAGTGCCATGGTTTGCAGACATTGCAAACTACAAGGCAGTGAGATTCATACCCAAAGAGTATAGTAGGGTGCAATCAAAGAAATTAATCACAGATGCAAAGTACTATCTTTGGGATGAACCATATCTCTTCAAGAGATGTGCAGACGGAGTAATCCGTAGATGTGTGCCTAAAGAAGAAGCACAGAAGATCCTTTGGCACTGCCATGGATCACAGTATGGAGGACATTTTGGAAGTGAGCGAACAGCCACAAGGGTCCTCCAAAGTGGCTTCTACTGGCCCACTCTCTATAAAGATTCCCGAGCATTTGTGCTTAATTGTGACAGTTGCCAAAGATCAGGAAACTTACCTCATAGTTATGCCATGCCTCAACAAGGAATCTTGGAGATTGAGTTGTTTGATGTATGGGGCATTGACTTCATGGGACCTTTCCCACCATCATACTCAAACACTTATATTCTGGTGGCAGTGGATTATGTATCCAAATGGGTGGAGGCTATTGCAACACCCACAAATGACACTAAAATAGTGTTAAAATTCCTCCAGAAACACATCTTCAGCAGATTTGGTATCCCTAGAGTGTTAATTAGTGATGGGGGCACTCATTTCTGCAATAAGCAGCTTTATGCTGCTCTGGTTCGTTATGGAGTTAGTCACCGGGTAGCTACTCCATATCACCCACAGACTAATGGGCAAGCTGAAGTCTCAAATAGAGAACTCAAAAGAATCCTGGAACGGACTGTAATTAACCGTAGAAAGGATTGGGCAAGGAGCTTGGATGATGCTCTGTGGGCATACAGAACAGCATTCAAGGCCCCTATAGGGACCTCTCCATACCAGCTTGTGTATGGAAAGGCATGTCACTTGCCAGTGGAACTGGAACACAAGGCCTATTGGGCAACCAGATTCCTAAACCTTGATGCCAAATTAGCCGGAGAAAAACGATTGCTCCAGTTAAATGAGCTAGAGGAGTTTAGACTCAATGCTTTCGAGAATGCAAAAATTTACAAAGAGAAAGCAAAAAGATGGCATGATAAGAAATTGTCATCCAGAGTCTTTGAGCCGGGACAGAAAGTTCTGCTATTTAATTCAAGGCTCAAATTATTCCCCGGGAAATTAAAATCCCGGTGGAGAGGTCCATACGTGATCACAAGCGTATCACCATATGGATACGTAGAGCTTCAGGATAATGAATCCAACAAAAAGTTCATTGTTAATGGACAAAGAGTTAAACACTATCTTGAAGATAATTTCGAGCAAGAATGCTCAAGACTGAGACTTCATTGAAGATCAGTGACAAGTCCAGCTAATGACATTAAAGAAGCGCTTGCTGGGAGGCAACCCAGCCATTTACAAAATTTAATTTTATTCGTATTAATTAATTAATTGATTTTGTTTCAGGTTTGAGTCCAAGTATCTTCAAAGGTGAAATAGCAATTGGTTGAAGTCACAGGGAAATTTGGAAGCTCACTGGCGTGAAAAAGCCAGTAAGAAATACTTTGGGCGTTAAACGCCCAAAAGAAGCTCCCACTGGGCGTTTAACGCCAGTGAAGGTAGCCATGTGGGCGTTAAACGCCAGAAAGGAGCATCTTCTGGGCGTTAAACGCCAGAAAGATGCACCTTCTGGGCGTTTAACGCCAGTCTGCTAGCATCCTGGGCGTTCAGAAAAACGCCCAGTGACGAAGGACTTCCTGGCGTTCAACGCCAGAAAGGTGCACCAAATGGGTGTTGAACGCCCAGGAGAAGCAACAATTGGGCGTTAAACGCCCAAACCATGCACCATGTGGGCGTTTAACGCCAGGATGGTGGGAGGAGGTACAATTTCGTTTTTAATCCAAATTTTTTTATTTTTTATGTTTCAATTCATGATTTCTTACATAAACATATTTTTTAAATTATCATCCCTCAATCCAAATTAGTGTTCTAAAAATCCTAATTTTTAAAATCCCTTTTCCAAAAATATCAAATGTATCTTAATTTATAAAACCAAATGGTTTTCCAATCCAATCCAACTCTTTTAAAAATTTTGCTTTCAAAACTCAATTCTCTTTTTAAAATCTTTTTCAAAATTAAAAATTTCAGATTTATCTTTTCAAATTATTATTCATATCTTTCTCTTTTAAAATTATATCTTTTTCTTATCATATCTTTTAAAATCATACCTTCCATCTTAATTCTTTCTTATTTTTCGAAAAACTCCCACCCCCTCCCTATATATTATATTCGGCGCCCTCCTCATCACCACCATTCCACAACTGTTCTCCTTCTATCCCTCTTCTTTCTTCTCTTTTGCTTGAGGACAAGCAAAGCTCTAAGTTTGGTGTGTTTTACCCGTGATCACAAAAACTATTGTGTCTCTTGATCATGGCTCCTAAAGGAAAACAACCCAACCCAAGAGGCAAGAAAGAAAGCACTCCAAAGCCACTTTGGAATCAATGGAAGTTCTTAACTAAAGAACATTCAGACCATTACTACAAGATAATGTGTCACAGATCAGTGATCCCGGAAGTCAGATTTGATCTGAAAGAAGATGAATATCCAGAAATCCAAGAGCAGATTCGAAACAGGAATTGGGAAATTCTGGCCAATCCTGAAACGAAAGTGGGAAGAAACATGGTTCAGAAATTCTATGCTAATCTATGGCAGACAGAAAGGCAAAGAATCATTGGAGCTGCTCTCTTTGACCATAAGACCGTAGTCAGAGGAAAGATCATTCATACCAATGCTGACAAAATCAGGGAGATATTCAAGATTCCCCAACTGAAGGATGACCCAGACTCCTTTAATAGGAGAATGATGAGGGTCAATAAAGGATTGGACAAGATTCTGGAGGATATATGCATCCCTGGAGCCAAGTGGACTACCAGTACAACTGGCATCCCAGTTCAACTCAAAAGAGAAGATCTAAAACCAGTGGCCAGAGGCTGGCTGGATTTCATTGGGCGTTCCATATTGCCCACCAGCAACCGTTCTGAAGTTACCATCAAAAGAGCTGTCATGATTCACTGCATCATGCTGGGAAAAGAAGTGGAAGTCCATCAGCTGATCTCATGTGAGCTATATAAAATAGCAAACAGGAATTCTAAGGACGCCAGATTGGCTTATCCAAGCTTAATTTCTATGCTTTGCAAAGATGCTGGAGTAAAGATGGGAATAACTGAATATATCCTAATTGAAAAGCCCATTACTGGAATATCAATGGTCAGACAACAGCAACAAGATGATTCAACCAAGAAGAGAGCACCAGAAGCTCTCCCAGAACTGCCCCAATTCGAATACTGGGAACATCTTGAGGCTTCTATTTCCAGATTGCAAGAAGCTATGGATCAAATAAAGGAAGAACAGAATAATCAAAGTAGCATGATTTGCAAACTGCTCAAGGAACAGGAGGAGCAAGGGCGTGATCTAAGGGAGCTAAAGCGCCAAAAGATTAATCCATGAAAAAGCACCACACATATTAGAGGAACACCTACTCCTCAAAACAACAGGTTGCTGAGTTCCAATTTTTTTTTCCTTTCCTTTTCCTGCTTTTAACTTAGTAATAGGATAATTATAGAAATTTACCTTAGGAGATATTTAGTTTGTCTATTTTGATTTTATTTCCAATTAAGCTATAATTTATTTTTCTCATCATCATCAGGCATGAATAAAGTAGTAGATTTTTTTTTTAGAATAAAGAAGTAATCTATATTTTTCGAGTTCTTAATAATAAAAATTATAATTAATTACATGTGGTGGCAATACTTTTTGCTTTCTGAATGAATGCTTGAACAGTGCATAAATTGTATTTTGAATTTGATGAATATTGGCTCCTGAAAGGATGAGGAACACGAAAAATATTATTGATGATCTGAAAAATCATGAAATTGATTCTTGAAGCAAGAAAAAGCAGTTCAAAAAAAAAGTATTCACAAGCCATGAGCACTAGGCAAGAGTAAAAAGGGATCCAAGGCTTTGAGCATCAATGGATAGGAGGGCCCAAGGAAATAAAATCCAGGCCTAAGCGGCTAAACCAAGCTGTCCCTAACCATATGCTTGTGGCATGCAGGTCCAAGTTACAAGCTTGAGACTGAGTGGTTAAAGTCGTGATCCAAAGCAAAAGAGTGTGCTTAAGAGCTCTGGACACCACTAACTGGGGACTTTAGCAAAGCTAAGTCACAATCTGAAAAGGTTCACCCAGTTATGTGTCTGTGGCATTTATGTATCTGGTGGTAATACTGGAAAACAAAGTGCTTAGGGCCACAGCCAAGACTCATAAAATAACTGTGTTCAAGAATCAACATACTACACTAGGAGAGTCAATAATACTATCTGAATTCTGAGTTCCTAAGGATGCCAATCATTCTGAAAATTTAAAGATACAGGGGGATGCCAAAACTGTTCAGAAACAAAAAGCTACAAGCCCCGCTCATTTAATAAGAATATGAGCTTCAATTAAAACTCTAAAATATTATTACTTCTTAATTTCTGCTAAAGCCTATTTTATTTATCTAGTTGCTTGAGGACAAGCAACAGTTTAAGTTTGGTGTTGTGATGAGCGGATATTTTATACGCTTTTTGGGGGTAATTTCATGTAGATTTTAGTATGTTTTAAGTAGTTTTTAATAGAATTTTATTAGTTTTTAAGCAAAAATCATATTTCTGGACTTTACTATGAGTGTGTGTATTTTTCTGTAATTTCAGGTATTTTCTGGCTGAAATTGAGGGAGCTGAGCAAAAATCTGACTTAGGCTGAAAAAGGACTGCTGATGCTGTTGGATCCTGACCTCCCTGCACTCGAAATGGATTTTCTGGAGCTACAGGAGTCCAATTGGCGCTCTCTCAACGGCGTTGGAAAGTAGACATCCAGGGCTTTCCAGCAATATATAATAGTCCATACTTTGCGCAAGGATAGACGACGTAACTTGGCGTTGAACGCCAAGTTCATGCTGCTGTCTGGAGTTAAACGCCAGAAAAACGTCATGATCCGGAGTTGAACGCCCAAAACACGTCATAACCTGGAGTTTAACGCCAAGAAAGGCCTCTACTCGTGGATAGCTTTAATCTCAGCCCCAACACACACCAAGTGGGCCCCAGAAGTGGATTTCTGCACCAATTATCTTAGTTTATTCATTTTCTGTAAACCTAGGTTACTAGTTTACTATTTAAACAACTTTTACAGACATTTCTTGTACCTCATGACATTTTCAGATCTGAATTACATACTTTTGATGGCATGAGTCTCTAAACTCCATTGTTGGGGGTGAGGAGCTCTGTAGCGTCTCGATGATTTATCACAATTCCTTTGTTTTCCATTCAAACACGCGTGTTCTTATCTAAGATGTTTATTCGCGCTTAATTGTGAAGAAGGTGATGATCTGTGACACTCATCACCTTTCTCAATCCATGAACGTGTGCCTGACAACCACCTCCGTTCTACATCAGACTGAATGAATATCTCTTAGATTCCCCAACAGAATCTTCGTGGTATAAGCTAGATAGATGGCGGCATTCATGAGAATCCGGAAAGTCTAAACCTTGTCTGTGGTATTCCGAGTAGGATTCCGGGATTGAATGACTGTGACGTGCTTCAAACTCCTGAGGGCTGGGCGTTAGTGACAGACGCAAAAGAATCAATGGATTCTATTCCAACCTGATTGAGAACCGACAGATGATTAGCCGTGCTGTGACAGAGCATAGGAACGTTTTCACTGAGAGGATGGGAGGTAGCCATTGACAACGGTGACACCCTACATAGAGCTTGCCATGGAAGGAGCCTTGCGTGTATTGAAGGATTTCAAGGAAGAGTTGAAGTCAAAGGACAAAGCATCTCCAAAACTCCAACATATTCCACAGTCCTTTATAAACAAGTAACTCTATTGTTCAAGTAATAACTATTTATTTTATGCCCTTTTTCTTTATTAAAATACGAGGCTAAAGAATCCTATTGGTATCCTGACTAAGACAAATAAAATAAACATTGATTGCTCCAAGCCAATAATCTCCGTGGGATCGACCCTTACTCACGTAAGGTATTACTTGGACGACCCAGTGCACTTGCTGGTTAGTTGTGCGAATCACAAATTCGTGCACCAGCAAGCGTCATGCACGCTAACGCGTGGATTTAAAATTTGCCAATCGACGCGCACGCGTCAACCACGCGTACGCGCGGGTGTTCTCGTGCCCCAGGCACAACACTGGCACAATTCTGGCATAACTCTCTGAAAAATGGCTTGGCATTGGGTGCAGCACAATCGGCGCGCCCGCGCACATCACGCGTACGCGTGGATGGCACTCTTCGGAAGATCGGCGCGTACGCGCCAGGTGCGCCCACGCGCAAGGGGTCATTCTGCTAAAAATTTTCTAAGTTAAAAGATGCAGAATTTCACAGATTTACACCCCAATCTTCCAACGGACATAAGTTCCTCATTTTAAATCGTTTTTCACCCGTTCTTCGAACGGCATGGACATCCCGGATCCAATTTCATTTCTAAATAGATTTGGTACAAAACGGAGATCCGTAGTCCAAGTTATGTCCCGTCAAAGTATGCCCAAAAACCATATTTTCATACAAAACCACAATATGCCATTTTCAAAACAAACCATTTTCAACTCTTTTCAAAATCAATCAAAACATGCCAATTTCATCCCTTTTCTTTGAAATCAATCAAAATGTATCAAATTCAACATCAAGCTTCCTCAACTCACACATTGACACATTACCACAATTACCAAAATCACTATTTCATCATTTTACCCCACTTCACCCAAGTGGCTCAAACTCAAACACATTGACATATCATATACTATTTCTCATGCCAATTCTCAACAACACCAATTCCAATAAATCATTATTGTACACAAACAACATCATACTCACCATCAACATGGTTCAATCCACAATTCAACCATAACCAATCATCAAGCATATATCACAACATGCATATTTCTCATACATCATACCATTAAGGCATCAATACTCATCATCACATATATGACCACATCATATATCTCAATCATTTAACAACATCAACCATTCAATGCCTATCTTAGGGCCTCTAGCCTAAGTATTTCCTACCACATTACATATTAGATACGGGAAACCGAAACCATACCTTAGCTGATTTTCCCAAGCTCCACCGGAGCACTTCCAAATCACTTATCCACAAGCTCTCAAGGCCTCAACACCTCCAAGAACAGATTTTTCACCACCAAATCCCTTTTTCAAGCTTTTCAAAATCACCAATCAAGCTCCAATATCCATACATACACAACCTAAGCCACAACCATCATACCCATACACAACATCTCAATACCCAAACATCATAAAATCACAAATCACACTAGGGTTGAGAATCTTACCACACCCAAGGTCCAAGGAGACAAGATTAACCTTCTCCTTCAAGAGAGTTAGGTCCTATAACATCAAAGAACCCAAAATCTCAACATTTTACCCATGAAACTCGAAAATAAGGGCTGGAATTTCGAACAGAAACTTGTGGCTTACCTCAAGATTAATTATATGGGTTTTGTAGAGCTCTCCGCGGTGAACACGTGGCCGTAAACGGAGCGGCAATCGGAGCTCTAGATCAAAAGTTATGGTGGTTTGAAGATCAAGTGAGAGAAAGAACTTGAGAGAGTGTTCTTCCTCCCCTCTCTTCAATTTTCAGCGTGAAATGAGTGTTGTGAGGAGAGAGAGTGCTGAAAACTAGGGTTTTAGTTTAGTTATGTTGGGCCAAGGGCCCACTTTGGGTCCGGTTTGCCCGGTTTGGCCCGTTCGGTCCAATCTTGGTCCGAATTCTATAAAATTGGTACCAAAATTCTCGTCTCAATCTCCTCTATCACATTTAGCCATAAAAATTACATTTTAGGCTTTCTAGAATAAATTCTCATTGATGGGTTAATTAGCCGTTAATTAACCGGGTTTTACAATCTACCCACCTAATTGGGAATTTTGCCCACAAAATTCAAATGCAATTACCTAAGAACAAATGCGGATAATCCGTTCGCATCTCCGACTCAAGTTCCCAAGTGTGTTCCTCAACACCGCCTCGACTCCATGCCACTTTGACTAAGGAAACATCTTTTCCACGCAACCGTTTAATACTAGTATCATCAATTCTGACTGGAGCCACTGGAAGCGTCAAATCTTCCCTTAACTGAACCGACTCAGGTTCTAACACATGGCTAGCATCAGGAGTGTACTTCCGAAGCTGCGACACGTGAAACACGTCGTGCAGGTTCGAAAGATGAGGTGGTAGAGCCATCCGATACGCCAACGGTCCAATCCTCTCCAAGATTTGAAATGGACCAATGCATCGAGGATTCAACTTCTTTGCCTTAATCGCCCTACCTACTCCTGTAGTCGGAGTAACCTTAAGGAAAACATGGTCTCCTTCCTCAAATTCTAAGGGCTTTCGCCTTTGATCGGCGTAACTCTTTTGACGACTCTGCGCCGTAAGCATCCTATCACGGATTTTCTTGACTTGTTCAGTAGTCTCAGCTATCATTTCTGGCCCCAACAAGCTTTTCTCTCCAGCTTCATACCAACATAGCGGAGATTGACATTTCCTCCCATACAAGGCCTCATACGGAGCCATTCCAATGCTCGCATGATAACTATTATTGTATGCAAACTCCACTAATGGCATATACCGATCCCAACTCGCCGGTTGGTCCAAAACACAAGCTCTCAACATATCCTCTAGTGTTTGGATCGTCCTCTCAGATTGACCATCTGTTTGAGGATGGTAAGACGTGCTCAAGCTTAATCGGGTTCCAAAAGCCTTCTGAAATGCACCCCAAAACCTTGAAGTGAAACGAGGATCTCTATCAGAGATTATAGTAGCAGGTACACCATGAAGTCTCACAATCTCCTTTATGTATAACCGTGCTAGCTCCTCAAGGGTGTAATTCATACGAATGGGCAAAAAGTGAGCTAACTTCGTCAGTCGGTCCACAATCACCCAAACAGCATCAAAACCAGTCCTAGTCCTTGGCAATCCCGACACAAAGTCCATTGCAATACTTTCCCACTTCCATTGTGGAATCTCTAAAGGTTGCAACATACCGGCCGGCTTTTGATGTTCAATCTTTACTTTTTGACAAGTTAAGCACTTTGAAACATATTCTGCCACATCATTCTTCATACCCGGCCACCAAAACATCGCCTTCAAATCATGGTACATCTTAGTACTCCCCGGGTGAATGGAGAATCCGCTTTTGTGTGCCTCCTTTAAGATATCTTGCCTCAAAGTGCCAACATCCGGCACAATGATTCTACCCTTGAATCTCCATAACCCATCTTTTTCTTCCGACACTCTCCACTGTTTTCCTTGCTCAATGGCCGGTAACACCTTCCATAAAGCTTCATCATTTTGATGAGCCTTTAGGAGTTCGGACTTAAAGTCACTTGAGATTTCTAATCGGCTCAAACACAAGGTTCCGGATACTTCTTGAGAACCAATTTTCAGACTCTCGAATCCCTTGAGCAACTTCTCCTCTTGGAGCATCATCCAAGCCGCATATAACGACTTCCGACTTAACGCATCCGCCACTACGTTCGCCTTTCCCGGATGGTAATGCAACTCAAAGTCGTAGTCTTTCAACAATTCCATCCACCTTCTCTGCCTCATATTAAGCTCTTTCTGATCAAAGAGGTACTTCAAGCTCTTATGATCAGAGAAAACTTGGAACTTAACCCCATAGAGATAATGCCTCCACACCTTCAAGGCAAACACAACCGCAGCGAGTTCCAAATCGTGCGTAGGGTAACTAACTTCATGAGGTCTCAACTGTCGTGAGGCATACGCCACCACATTACGATGCTGCATCAGCACGCACCCTAAACCCTTCAATGAGGCATCACAATACACCTCAAATGGCTCATTCGGCTCGGGTAACACTAACACAGGTGCAGTAGTCAACTTTTTCTTCAATGTCTGAAAGCTCTCCTTGCATTCAGGAGTCCAAACAAACGGAGTGTCTTTGCGGGTTAACTTTGTCATTGGCAAAGCTTCGGTAATAGCCAGCTAAACCCAGAAAACTCCTTATCTCTGTTACGGTGGTTGGTTGTTTCCAATCCATCACCGCCTCCACCTTAGTTGGGTCTACGGCTATTCCCTTCTTACTCACCACATGGCCCAAAAACTTCACCTCACTCTTCCAAAATTCACACTTAGACAATTTTGCATAAAGTTTCTTCTCCTTTAGAATCTGCAACACGGTCCTCAAGTGTTCCGCATGCTCTTCTTTAGTCTTGGAATAAATTAGTATGTCATCAATGAAGACAACAACGAATTTATCCAGAAACGGACGGAAAACTCTATTCATGTAATCCATGAATACTGCAGGAGCGTTCGTCAACCCAAAAGACATTACAGTGTACTCGTAATGACCATAACGAGTCCTGAAAGCGGTCTTAGGGATATCCTCACCCCTCACCCTTATCTGGTGATAACCGGATCGCAAATCAATCTTGGAGAAAACTCCAGCTCCTTGTAACTGATCCATGAGATCATCAATTCTCGGCAATGGGTACTTATTCTTTATTGTAACCTTGTTCAGCTGCCTGTAATCCACACAGAGCCGCATACTCCCATCCTTCTTCTTCACCAGTAACACTGGAGCACCCCATGGAGAGACACTTGGCCGTATAAAATTCTTTCCCAACAAATCCTCTAACTGAGACTTTAGCTCATTCATCTCTAACGGTGACATCCTATAAGGAGCACTTGAGATTGGTCCCGCCCCGGGCACCAATTCAATAGCAAACTCAACCTCTCGGTTAGGTAGAAACTCATCAATATCATCGGGAAACACTTCCGGAAACTCACACACAATCGGAATCTGCTCCAACCTTTGATCATCACCTGAAACGCCTGCGGTTAACAACATGATACCCCGACATTCGGTTCCAGAACAGTTCACCATCATCGAATTCAAGTAATAATTATTCACCACGACCGGCCCTTCTGTATCCTCCGGCATAAAGTACACCGACTTTGTAGAACAATCTAGCAGAACATGGTTCTTAGATAACCAATCCAATCCCAAGATAAGATCAAGACCGACCATCGGCAAGCAGACTAAATTATGAATAAAACCACGCTGCTTGAACCTAAAGGAAACTTCCGGGCATCCTAGCCTAGTTACCGTGGCTTCATGGGTAGCATTGTACACTTTAAGGTCATAACCTAAGGTTACGATCTTCAATCCTAACTCATGGGCTTTCTCAAATGCAATGAATGAATGCGATGCTCCAGAATCAAATAAAGCATTTAAAGTTTGACCAACTATTTCACAGTTACCTCTAATGAGTGTCTCGGATCCCTCGGCACCTATAGCTGAAGTGGTGAACACCCGACCAGTCTGTTGTGCCTTCCCAGCACCTTGTTTCTGCCTCTCAGGACAACTTGCGGCTTTATGCCCCGCCTTTCCACAATTGTAGTACAAACCCCATCCGGCCTTGCATGGTGCTCCCGGATGGTGACTTCCACACCTAGTACAAGCTTGATCATTCTGAGGCTGCTTCCCAAACTTCCTTCTTTGGGAGTTGTTGTTGTTGGGCCTCCTGAATGAGCCTCCCCTCTTGAAAGACGGACCTCTAGGTGCAAAGCTCTTCCCTCGGTTCTGTGGAAATGAACCTTTGTGACTCCCTTTCTCAGCGGTTGCCCTTTTCACACACTCCTCAGTAACCCTACACTTGTTCACTAATTCGGAGAAAGTCCTAATCTCCATTGGTCCCACTGAACTGAAGATATCACTCCGGAGTCCTCCTTCATACTTAACACACTTCCATTCCTCATATTCTACCGGAGTCCCTTGGCACATACGAGAGAACCTGAACAACTCCTCAAACTTGTCAGTATACTCTGATATGGACATAGTACCCTGCTTCAGCTGTAACAATTCAAGTTCCTTAGCCGTCCTAGCAAAAGTCGAAAAGTACTTCTTATAGAACTCTTCTTGAAAAACATTCCAGGTGATATAGTCATCACCCTGCTGCAGAAGACGTCGGATGCCTTGCCACCAATGCGACGCTTCACCGGTGAGCATATAGGTAGCAAACTCGACACGCTGTCCTTCAGGTACTACTTGTGCTTGCAGTGCTCGCTCTATAGCCTGAAACCATGTATCAGCCTCAGTCGGGCTAGTAGTTCCCTTGAATTTAGGCGGATTAACCTTCAAAAAGTTTGCCAAGGTCATCGGGCCCTGAACTCCACCTCCATCATTACCATAGTTGTTTATCTGTTGACCAAGAGCCTCAGCAGTGGCTTGCATAGCAGCAGCCATGTTCTCCAACGCAGCCATAAAGTTCACCGGGTCATTACTGTTATTCTCCGGTGCACGAGCATTCGTACGACCTCTCACACTACCTCTACCGCGTCCACGAGGCGCCATCTGGTTCCTATACACACCAAACAATCGATATTAAGTTGATCAGTCTCAATATCGGAAGTCTAGTGCTTCAAAGTCCCAAATGCATGCTCATGAACGTTTATGCCAATTATATCAAGCAGATATACTAATAGCACATAACACACACACAGAGAATGCACAGAAGCATAGTCAGTCCATCCCTCAGGCTCTACAGGAACGAACGGCTCTGATACCATCATGTAACACCCTACCATACAGAGTCTTATGCTTAAGTCATAATTCAGAGATGGCAAGGTATTACGACCTCTAAAATAAAAATTTAGTACATATAGTAGTATGAATGATTGATTATAACTAGGAGCCTTTGTAGAAAAAGGGGTAAACAAAAACCGCAACTCAAAAGCGCATCACTCCGATCGATAACGTAACAAACAAGGATAAACCAACGCGAGATTGTATATATACAAAGGAGTGTCAAAAACAGGAATATCAAGACTCAAGATCCGGCTGTGAAGATAACCGGTCCGAGCATAGCATTGTATACATATGATAAAATAAGGAAAACCCCAAAGGAAACCCAAAGGGACACAAATACATAAAACCTATTCTCCAAAATCTCCCATAAGAGGAGTCATCACAGTTTGTATTATTTAATGGAGATAAAAGTATCTAAGCAAAACATATAAACCAAAACATAGTCCCCAAGAACAAGGAATCTTCGCAAATCTAGAAGTCTCCAGCATGCCTCAGCGGGAAACCGTACGTCCTGCATCTGAAAACCACAAAATCCGCATGGGTGAGAACCAGAGGTCCCCAGCATGGTAACAGCTTCCACATATATAATACATAATAATAGAGGAAAGCCAAAGGCAATCCTAGAACTTCCTCCAGATAACATCAAAGCTTATAAACAAGCTAAACCATATAAGGGCATCTGACTAAAGATTCTTCAGTCTAACTAATACTTTCCTTTCCAATTCCTTCAAACCTCCCAACCACCAGCAGGAGTATAATGTAGCAAACACAGTTATATCAACAAAGAATATACAAATAGGAGCAATTAAGACATTTAGACAATTAGCAAGTAATATGCAGTCAAATAGGCAATCTCAAACAATTCACATAGTATGCATATGATGAATGCCTGTCCCTAGTGGCCGATGATATCATCTTGTCGGTTATAGAGCCAACCCGACAAGTCCTGGTCGCTAACCATTGGACTGTCCCTCTGTCGCGCATCCCCAACTCGAGTTATACTCGTTATAAACTTGATCATAAACATGATCCATATCCATCACCCTCACTGGTGAATATTTCGGGGGCGAGCTCATCCGGGTCTTTCACAGTGCCCGGCCACACTTACGACATAGGGTCACCAGAGTATCAAGTCTCAACCTGGAGCACGTGGTGGCTAGCCACTGCTACTACCCAGGGAAACTCGTATCTCAGATAGTGGAAGTGCAAATCACAATTATCAATAATTCAGCATAAACATGCATGAATCCTCATCCATGGATCAACATCCATATCAGCCATCCGGCTCACGGTTCAGTCCAGAACCAGCCAATATTCATAGCATACACAGCTATTCCGGCTCACGGTTAAATCCATAACCAGCCATTTCATTAACAATTACAGCCTTTCGGCTCATGGCATAACAAGCACTTCCACCACCATCCTCCGCATCTCACATAATCATCTTGATCCTCATTGATCATTCATTTTTCCCTTGCTTCACTCGCAAGTTACCTCATTCACTAGCCCCTTTTTAATAGCTAGGCATGTCATAATGATTTAAGACATAAATGGTGAGATCGGAGGCTTAGAAGTATGAGATTTGGCTTTTAAAACTAAAAAATCAACTTTGGGATGAAAACAGGGCCGCGCGCACGCGTGGATGGCCTCAAAAACTTATCGACGCGCAAGCGTCATGCACGCTAACGCGTGGATTCAAAATTTGCCAATCGACGCGCACGCGTCAACCACGCGTACGCGCGGGTGTTCTCGTGCCCCAGGCACAACACTGGCACAATTCTGGCATAACTCTCTGGAAAATGGCTTGGCATTGGGTGCAGCACAATCGGCGCGCCCGCGCACATCACGCGTACGCGTGGATGGCACTCTTCGGAAGATCGGCGCGTACGCGCCAGGTGCGCCCACGCGCAAGGGGTCATTCTGCTAAAAATTTTCTAAGTTAAAAGATGCAGAATTTCACAGATTTACACCCCAATCTTCCAACGGACATAACTTCCTCATTTTAAATCGTTTTTCACCCGTTCTTTGAACGGCATGGACATCCCGGATCCAATTTCATTTCTAAACAGATTTGGTACAAAACGGAGATCCGTAGTCCAAGTTATGTCCCGTCAAAGTATGCCCAAAAACCATATTTTCATACAAAACCACAATATGCCATTTTCAAAACAAACCATTTTCAACTCTTTTCAAAATCAATCAAAACATGTCAATTTCATCCCTTTTCTTTGAAATCAATCAAAATGTATCAAATTCAACATCAAGCTTCCTCAACTCACACATTGACACATTACCACAATTACCAAAATCACTATTTCATCAGTTTACCCCACTTCACCCAAGTGGCTCAAACTCAAACACATTGACATATCATATACTATTCCTCATGCCAATTCTCAACAACACCAATTCCAATAAATCATTATTGTACACAAACAACATCATACTCACCATCAACATGGTTCAATCCAGAATTCAACCATAACCAATCATCAAGCATATATCACAACATGCATATTTCTCATACATCATACCATTAAGGCATCAATACTCATCATCACATATATGACCACATCATATATCTCAATCATTTAACAACATCAACCATTCAATGCCTATCTTAGGGCCTCTAGCCTAAGTATTTCCTACCACATTACATATTAGATACGGGAAACCGAAACCATACTTTAGCCGATTTTCCCAAGCTCCACCGGAGCACTTCCAAATCACTTATCCACAAGCTCTCAAGGCCTCAACACCTCCAAGAACAGATTTTTCACCACTAAATCCCTTTTTCAAGCTTTTCAAAATCACCAATCAAGCTCCAATATCCATACATACACAACCTAAGCCACAACCATCATACCCATACACAACATCTCAATACCCAAACATCATAAAACCACAAATCACACTAGGGTTGAGAATCTTACCACACCTAAGGTCCAAGAAAACAAGATTAACCTTCTCCTTCAAGAGAGTTGGGTCCTATAACATCAAAGAACCCAAAATCTCAATATTTTACCCATGAAACTCGAAAATAAGGGCTGGAATTTCGAACAGAAACTTGTGGCTTACCTCAAGATTAATTATATGGGTTTTGTAGAGCTCTCCGCGGTGAATACGTGGCTGCAAACGGAGCGGCAATCGGAGCTCTAGATCAAAAGTTATGGTGGTTTGAAGATCAAGTGAGAGAAAGAACTTGAGAGAGTGTTCTTCCTCCCCTCTCTTCAATTTTCAGCGTGAAATGAGTGTTGTGAGGAGAGAGAGTGCTGAAAACTAGGGTTTTGGTTTAGTTATGTTGGGCCAAGGGTCCACTTTGGGTCCGGTTGGCCCGGTTTGGCCCATTCGGTCCAATCTTGGTCCGAATTCTATAAAATTGGTACCAAAATTCTCGTCTCAATCTCCTCTATCACATTTAGCCATAAAAATCACATTTTAGGCTTTCTAGAATAAATTCTCATTTATGGGTTAATTAGCCGTTAATTAACCGGGTTTTACAAGTAACATCCATACTTACATGAAATTTTTTTGTGTGTGGATTGAAATGTTTATAACCCTTTTGACTTGGGGAATAGCCAATAAAAATATATTTTTTGTCCTTGGATCAAGTTTATTTTGATATGAAGGTGTATGCAAAAACACAGTACAACCAAATGCTTTTAAAGGTAAGTCAGAATGCAACCTACATAGTAAAAATTTTTTTTCAAAAGTATTCAACGGTGTGCAGTAATTTAAAACATGCATGGACATTCAATTTATGAGATACCCTGCTTAGCATCTGCCCATAAATATTTTAGAATATTACACTCAAACATAATGGCACGTGCTTCTTCAAAAAAATGTTTATTCTTTTTTTCAGCAATACCATTTTGTTGGGGTGTATTGGGATATGTAGATTGATGTTAAATACCTTTCTTTTGAAGAAATTCACCAAAATTTTTATTAAAGTATTCAGTGTCATTATAACTTTTTAATATTAAAATTTTTGTGTCAAATTGTATTTTTATCATTGTTAAAAAACATTAAAAAATTTTAAATATCTCAGATTTTTCATGCATGAGATAGATCCAACATAGTCATGTGTGGTTATCGATAAAAGTTACAAACTATTTTTTTCAATTTAAGTTGTTATTTTCGATGAACCCTATATATCACTATGAATCAAGTGAAAATATTTAGATGCATGATAAGGTTGAGAGCAATAAAGAACTCTATGGCTCTTTGCACGAATACAACTTTCACATTTAAGTAAGGAAAAATCAATATTCTTAAACAAACTTGAAAACAAATATTTGAGATATAAAAAATTAGGGTGTCCTAGTCTATTATGCTAGAGAATTTTTTGTCTTTTATATGCATAGAACTTATACCACTAAATCTTTGAGCTACTTTATCTTTCGAAATATCCTCAAAATAATAGAATCTATTCATCATCTTAGCACTGCCAATCATCTTTTTCGAGGGCCGATCCTAAAAAATACCATGAGTGTTAAAGAATGTCACAGTACAATTGAAATTCTTATAGATTTTACTAATAGAGAGAAGATTACAAGAAAGTTTTGATACATGTAAGATATTTTTTAGGTCAATATTTTTGGATAATTTAATTGTATCTTTTTCAGTAATAGATGAAAAACTACCATTAGCAACTCTAATTTTCTCATTTTTAAAACAAGGAGAATAAGTTTTAAATAAAGGGGAGAGACTGGTCATATGGTCAGATGCACCTGAATCGACAATTCATGGTGCATTTAAGTTTGAGGTGCACTTAAGGGAGATAGGAATACTAAAATTATATGTTGGAGCCAAAAAAATTACTAGGAGTACTAGATACAGAATTAGAATTTAATAGCCTTATGATGAGCTGTTCAACCTATTCTTTACTCAAGGATGATTTTTCAGCCTCATGAGCAGTTGAGGTAGAACATATTTTGGGATCACGTTTACTGCCTTTAAGATGTGGTAGTTTTTCATAAATGTTCCAGCAAATTTTTTGGGTGTGACGAGATTTATTGCAGTGGTCACACCAAAAATTAGAGGAGACTTCTGATTTGATGAACTTTTAAGTGCAGCAGGTATCACTAAGAGTGCATTAGACTCTAAAAAGTCTATTCAGTCTTGTCTTTTTCTGTCATCACAGCTTTACGAGTTTTCTCTTTTTTAACTTCAGCAAATACTTCTCCAATTGACGGTAGGATTGCTCTTCCAATAATTTTGCCACGAACTTCATCTAGCTCCACATTGAGGCCTACAAAAAAATTGAAATATCCTCCCTTCTTCCATTATTTGTTGGTGGTGTTTAGCATCATCGGCTAAATTTTACTTATAGTTATTGAAGTGGTCAAGGTCCTGCCACACCTGTTTCAATGTGTGAAAATATTTGGTGACATTGTCACTTCCTTGTTGAATTTCTCTAGCTTTTAGAGTAAGTTCATAAATTTGGGATTTATTTCCAAGATTAGAATACATCTCATTAACACTATTCCACAATTCTTTGGCAGTGGTATAGTACATATAGTTACTACTGATATCTTTTTCAATTGAGTTCACCAGCGATGTCATCACTATGAAATTTTTGATATTCCACACATTATATTGTGGGTCAGTGATATTAGGCTGGCTTCGCTCACTAGTAAGATATCCAATCTTTCCTCTTTCATGGATGTACATCTAAACTGATTGAGACTACCTAAGGTAGTTTGGCCCATTGAGTCAAAATGTGGTGATCTGAACTGAATTTGAGTCACCACTAACTAGTATCCGTTGCTCAGATTTTTTAAATATGATGGAGTAGGAGTGGTGTTTTCCTTCTATTCATGATTAACGATTGAGGAACTATCAGCCATAGCTATAAATCAGAGGCACAGTGCAGAGATCTTGCTCTGATACTAACTTGAAGTGTTTGAATATTATGTGTAATCAAATGTACAGGGAATCATCATTTTTATAGAGGAATCACAAAAATAGAAATAACTAGAAAATGAGAAAAATATTAACCTAAAATAAAAGAAAGATTTCTAATAATAAAATTCCTAAAATTAAGCTAAACTAAAAAAAAAGAATATTATAATAAATTCTATTTACAGAAAAAATTCATGAAAGAAATTAGAAATCTAATTTTAATTTGATCTAGTCAATATAGTAAATTAGTAATTAAAATAAATGGAATCATTTTATATGATGATCGATGTGTAGTTCATACATATACACACATCAAAGGGTAGGAGTGCAACTATTAAAAGTATAACTACTATACCATGACATACAAAAATACAAAATACCCAAGAAAAAATAAAAGTGTGATAGCGAATATTGAGAAAATGGCATGATGGTGTAATCAAATATTCATAAAATAGATTAGAGTTTAAGCAACTTCACTAGGATCTAACTTCATTGAAAACCACCGTCAACAATTTTTTATGAGCCCTTGATGCCCAAAAAGTCTTCAATAACAGTTTAATAAGAATAAATCATGAGTGCACATAAAATAAAATATAACAAAAAAGAAAAAAGTTAGAAAAGTTGAAATTTTCAGGTATCTCTATTCATACGAACAAGTATTGAGGTTAGAAAGTTTAATTCTCTAAGAATAACAGAAATAGTTGAATTAAACAAATAGAGACGTCTTGGAAACAAAGATGGCTGCATTACTCAGAATGACAAAGACTATTAGATCATAGAAAAAGTTCAATCAAAACTCATACACAACATAACGAAAAAAAACAACTACCTTATCACTAATTCCAACAATAGTAAGAAGACTTGAGCTGAACATCTCAACAATAACAAAACGTTCAACACCTATAAGGTGAAAAAGCTGACAAATATTCAATAAGATAGTAGGGCATGTAAAAAAATTAAAATATTCATGGAGTTATAGCTATACATGTTCCGTGACAAAACCTTTCTGTATTAGTTTTAAATATTGGAAAAGTCTAGGGGGTCAGCAACTTTGTTAAATTCTAGCCAGCATATAACCAGTAAAAAAAAGTGAGCCATTAAATAAAATCTCACATCAATCTCACACCATTAAAACCATCTTGATGGCTATTTAATGGCTATAAATCACAAAAGTTGCTGGCCCCTAGCATTCCTCTTAAATATTATGAATCCATCTCTACGGCTAATAAAGAAACAACTATAGCAAAGAATAATAAAATTAGCGAGCGAGATGGTTTATTTGAAAATGAAAGAGATTGTATTGGAAAAGAGAAATAGAGTATGCAGGTATGGTCCAAATTGAAAGAAACACAGGAGATAGGACATGACGACGGGGATGAAGATGAATGGTTCCCATTTAATAACCCATACAATGACGTCGTTTAGAATATAGTTTGGCAGCTAAGGTGGCAGATAACAGTACACGTCAACATACTCTTAACGTTAGTTGACAAAGTAATCTATGGAGATTCATGTTTTGCAAATTGAGGAATTTATTTGGTCATTTTATAAAAGGGATCGAATTGGAGTGCTGAAAATTTTAAAGACCATTTTGGACATTACTTCATTAGAAAAAAGAGAAAAATCTCACCTCGATTCTTGACAATTTCGCAAAACTTCCTATTTACCCCTTAAAGAAAGCAGAAACATTTTAAAATTTATGTTTTTTAATAATTTTTTATGAGTTTAATTTTTATATATTGACAATAAAAATTATTGAATGATATCTATTTTTTTAAATGATAATTTTACATAATTAATATAAAAAATAGTAATTTTTACTTATGCAATTTAAATGTACATGTAAATTTGTTGTAAGTATTAAAAAAATTGATGTACAATATTTTTTCATGATAAAAATCTTACAATTATTTTTATGTAAAATTAATAATTAAAAATTAGATAATTTGATATATTTAATTAAATTGATATTTAATTATTTTTACTTATTAACTATATACGAAAATAATTATATACAAATTTTTATATTTTGTATATATTTATATTAATATTTTGTTTTATTATTATTATTATTATTATTATTATTATTATTATTAAATAATAAAAATACTTAATTAACAAATAATCATTTAAATAGAGTTGGACTTTGATAAAAGGACGAGACCTTCAATTGTATTAAAAAGTTTTCTAGATTATGGTGGGATTCGTTTACGTTTTTATTTTTAATGTTTTTTATTTTTAAAATTTTATTAAAAAAGAGATAAAAATAGAAACAAAAATAATTATTTTATTATTTTTTATAAAATTTAAAAATTAAAAAATACAAATTATGAAAGAATCAATTCTTTTTGTTAAAATAATTTTTAAAATTTTTAAAAATATAAATTTACTAAAAATAAAAATTTAATTTTAATATATTATAAATATAAAAAATACATAATTATTTTATTATATTATTTTTTTAAATGATCATTTATAAAATTAATATAAAAAAGTTATTTTTGTTAATCGGTTATTATATAATTAGATCAAAATTATTTTATTTTATATTGTAAGTGTATTAAAATTAAATTATAAAAATAAGGTGTCTAATTTAACCCTTTTAAAGACTAATAGTTGTTTGTTCTAACATGTAAAAGGTTTTCTCAATTTGGATCCGAGAGTCTAAAGTGTAAAGCACTAAAGCAGTGCAAAAGAAGAAGGGGTCAAAATGGAAATGAAGATCTGAAATTCTGAATTCTGACTAGTGAGCCTGCCCCCTCTCCGTCCCCGTTGTCTGTCCCCCTGCAGCCTGAAATGACGACGGTATTGTACCACATGGTGTCGTCGTCAGCCCTAGTATCACTGGGACTATACAACCTAATCTCCACCACACGCAACTACCTGAAATTCCCACACACCTACGCAGCAAAACTGTTCCACCCATTCCCATTCCCATCCACCACGCTCCGCCACGTGCCCATCTACCTCACCCTCCTCTCCCTCTTCCTCTCCATCATCCACCAACTCATCCTCTCCTTCTACCCTGACCCCCTTCTCAAAGGCCACACCCCCGTCCACCGCCTCACCTCCCTCCACTCCGCCACCCTCCTCTTCCTCTTCCTCCTCCTCTCCCTCCTCATCCTCTTCTCCGACTCCCTCTCCTTCGACAACTCTCTCCTCTTCGCCCTCTCCTCCGCCCTCTTCGCCCTCCACTCCTCCGCCTCCTCCACCGCCTCCGCGCTCCAAACCTCCGCCTTAGAGGCCCACTGTCTCCTCGTCTCCGCGCGCCTCTCCGCCATCATTTCGTTCCTCTGCCTCATCCTCGCCGCCATGCCCAAGCTCTTCTCCGCGGACGCCGCGCTCTCCGCCTCCCTCATTCTCCGAGGGCTCTGGACGTTCCAGACGGGGCTTTCGCTCCACGTCGATGCCTTCATCCCCGAAGGCTGCCACCGGCTTCTTGATGTCGTTAATGGCGTCGAGGGATCCACGCAGTGTGATCTTGATGAGTCGAAGCTCAGGGCTGTGGCGATTCTCGACCTCGCGTTTCTTCTTCAGGTGGTGGTCGTTGTGGTTGTTGTGTTTGCGACCTATGCGATCGTTGCGAAGAGCGTCGGCGCCAGGAGGCTTGGATCGTATGAGGCATTGCCCATGAATTCCAACTCTGGAGATGCCAACCACCAAAGTGTTGTTCAGATGAAAGCCATGGCTGGCACACAGGCTTGAAATGAATCTTACTTCGATTGTTGTAGTGCTATTTTGGTTCTTGGTACTTTTATAAATGATATGAGTTAGTTATGGAATCTGATCTGATCTTGTGAATACAGAAAATGGATTACTTAATGAGATTTCTTAATGGTTGATGGAATCAGATATATTTTGTTGGATCAAGCTACTGAGCTAGTGGTAAAGCGATAAAGTGAGTGATTAGTCCATAGAGGGTTCACATAGGATGGAAGTTACAAATTCAATGGTCAATTGATCCTTTACCAATATGCTCGTTTTAGAGGATCTAAATTTTATTTTGCTAATTTGCATATTCTTGAAGTGCTTTTAGTGAGAGATAGGTTCTTTTTCTCTTTTATTGTTGGTGGAACCATTCATTTGATGCTTCTTTTTTCATTAGTTTGCATATACTGTTGGACCTTTTAACTTTGCTGTCAAAGAAAGATGCTCTATATTTGGTATTTAACATTTTGAATTTAATGAGTTGCTCCTCAGTCCTCATATGGTACTAGAATTTCAGACGAAGAGTGTGTATTTTACATAGTAATTCCTGTGTTAAATCTTGTTGGTAAATTGTTGATATTGAAGTGTTCTGTTTTCCTGAAATTTTTTGCCTTAAATGATGTATGACTATGCCCCATGAGGCCATGATTTTCAACTGATCCAATATTTTCATGGTTGATATTTGGTCTACCTGGTAGTTTACCCTAGCTCTTTGTTTACAAATTAAAGTATTTAGGTAGTACTGTACGGAATCAGCATTCAGGTATCCTATGATGGACATCAACATCATAAGTACATAGCTAGTGGACCTGCATTTCAGAAGGTAACGAGTGAATCTTGCACTGTTTATTGACCATCTAAGTGCCAATTACTTGGCTTTAGGGTTTGATGTTATATTATAGTTACAGATTCAGCGTCTGTCTTTCCGATTTAATCCATTCGATTAAAATTCCCAATGTAGATTTTTTTTTCTTTCAATGTTTACAATGTTAGAAGCATATTTCAATAGTTCTGCTGCGGCCATGTGTTTGAAGTTTCCCTTGTAATCCACCAACAGTTACAGATCTTACATAGCACATGCAATGCATTTTTTTTCTTTTTCTCAGAGGAGAGGGAGGGGGAGGCTGTTTCTGAGAGGTTGAGCATGTTATAAACTTATAATTGAGCATGTAAAATAAATAAAAGATATACTAAATATAAAGATCTATAAATAGAAGACTATAGTATTTATATAATTAATTCAATAACAATAATTCATATATGTATTTATTAATATTATATATATATATATATATATATATATATATATATATATATATAAAAAGAGAGAGAAATATTCAGTAAAATTAGAACGTAAAGAGAGAGAATTGATTTGTTTATTGTTGTGTGTAGTATTCCTCATATGCTTCTCTATTTATAGACAAAGAAGTTTTACATTTTTCAACTTCATTAATTTGGTTTGCCTTGAGAAGTTAAGACATTCAGAATTGAAATCAAACGCTCATATTAATGATGGTCATCCACCTCATCTTTTATCTTTATCACAACATTCCCCATTAGATGACCATTTAGGATTATGTCTCGTTAAAATTTTACTAAAGAAAAATCCAATGGAAAAAAAAACTTTAGTGAAGAAAAAAGAGTACAAAATCCTTTGTGATGGGGACTGCTTCATTAAAACCCTTGTCAAGAAAAATTCAATGGAAAAAAAAATCTGACCAAGGAAAAAAGAGTATAGTCTCCCCCTCTTATTGACATCATTTAATGTCTCGAAATTGGCGCATTCCAATCTCATGTACCAATCTTTTAAAGGAGGATTTTGGGAGTAACTTTGTAAATAAATCTGCCAGATTGTCATTTGAGCGGATTTGTTGGACATTAATTGTCCCGTGATTTTGAAGATCATGAGTGAAGAAGAATTTGGGAGAAATATGCTTTGTTCTATCCCCTTTGATATATCCGCCTTTAAGTTGAGCAATACATGCTGTATTATCTTCAAACAGGACAGTTGAAGCTATCTTATGGTCAATCAGTCCACATGATGACAGAATATATTGGATCAAACTCCTGAGCCAAAAACACTCGCGACTAGCTTCATGTATCGCGAGTATTTCAGCATGATTAGAGGAGGTTGCTACTATCGTCTGTTTTGTGGACCTCCATGATATAGCTGTACCACCATATGTGAACAGATATCCTGTTTGAGATCTCCCTTTATGTGGATCAGACAAGTATCCAGCATCTGCATAGCCAACTAGTTGTGAGTTGGATCCATAGGGATAAAACAATCCTATATCAACCGTTTCATGAAGATATCGAAAGATTTGCTTGATTCCACTCCAATGTCTTCTGGTTGGAGAGGAACTATACCTTGCTAGTAAATTCACCGCGAATGATATGTCAGGTCGCGTATTATTAGCAAGATACATTAGCGCTCCAATGACACTAAGATATGGTACTTCATAACCAATGATATCTTCATTTTCTTCTTTAGGATGGAATTGATCCCTTTCCACATCCAAAGACCTTACGATCATTGGGGTACTCAAAGGATGTGACTTATCCATATAAAATCTTTTCAAGATTTTCTCTGTGTATGTTGTTTGATGAATAAAGATCCCATTTTTTATATGCTCGATCTGTAGGTCAAGACAAAATTTAGTCTTTCCAAGATCTTTCATCTCAAACTCTTCTTTTAGAGTTTTTATAATTATTGGAATCTCTTTAGGAGTTCCAATGATATTTAAATCATCAACGTACACAGCAATTACAATTGAAACCAGATGTAGATTTTCTTATGAAAACACATGGATAGATATCATCATTTTTGAATCCATTTTTTGCCAGATATTCAGTAAGACGATTATACCACATTCATCCAGATTGCTTTAGACCATATAAAGATCTTTGCAATTTGACTGAGTATAATCCTTGCGAATATTCATTGGATAGTTTAGATATGTCTTTCAGGGACTTTCATATAGATATCCCGATCTAATGAGCCGTATAAGTAGGTTGTTACCACATCCATTAAATGCATATGTAATTTATGATATGCAGATAAAATGATCAAATAACGCAATGTTATTGCATCCACTACAGGGGAATACGTTTCGTCAAAATCTATACCTAGCCTTTGTAAAAAACCTTGTGCCACAAGTCGGACTTTATAGCGTACAACTTTATTTTTCTCATTTTGTTTTCTCACAAATACCCATCTGTATCCAACAGGTTTTACATCTTCTCGTGTACGGACTGCAGGTTCGAAGACTTCACGTTTTGCAAGTGAGTCTAATTCAGTCTTCATGGCTTATTTCCATTTTGGTCAATCATTTCTTTGTCAATATTCTTCGACTGATCTTGGTTCAAGATCCTCACTTTCATGCATGATATTTAATGCCACATTATATGCAAATATTTCATTGACAATTGTCTTATTTCGGTCCAATTTATCTCCTGTAAAGACATAATTTATCGAGATCTCGTCATTTTCATAATTTTCAGGTACATAAACATTTTCTGGCGTTAAAACTATATCAGAATTTTGGACAACTTTAGGTGTCTCTACTATGTCTTTTTCAACAGGAATAGTATTTACCTCTTTTTGCTTTCGAGGATGTTTGCTTCGATGGCAATTTGTCCAACTGGGACATCAATTCGAATTGGGGCATTTTCCGCTAGTATATACAACTTGGTTATCCTCTTTGTATCGAAAAATGCATCAAGCAATTCATTTGCTATTCTTTGCAAATGTATAATCTTTTGAACTTTTAGTTCACATTGTCCTGATCGAGGATCTAAATACATCAAGGATGATGCATTCCAATTAAGTTTCTTTTCAGGAAGCTTATTCTCTCCCCCTAATGTTGGAAATTTTAATTCATCAAAATGACAATTCACAAATCGGGCTTTAAATATATCTCCTGTTTGTATCTCAAGATACCTCACTATAGAGGGAGAATTATATCCAACATATATCCCCAAATTTTTTTGGGGTCTCATTTTGGTGTGATTAGGTGGTGTAATAGGAACATATATCGCACACACAAATATTCTTAAATGGGAAATATTTGGCTGCTGGCCAAAAGCTAATTGCATAGGAGAGAACTGATGGTAACTCGTTGGCCTCAAACGAATGAGTGCTGCGGCATGTAAAATAGCATGCCCCAAGCCGAAGTTGGGAGATTTGTTCTCATAAGTAAGGGTCTAGCAATTAATTGGAGGCGTTTAATAAGTGATTCTGCTAACCCATTTTTTGTGTGAACATAAGCTACTGGATGTTCAACATTTATTCCATTAGCCATACAATAAGCATCAAAGGCTTGGGAAGTAAATTCACTAGCATTATCAAGACGAATTACTTTGATTGGATTTTCTGGAATTTGTGCTTTTAATCGAATAACTTGAGCCAGTAATGTCGCAAACGCCAGGTTGCGATAAGACAATAAGCACACATGTGACCATCTCGAAGATGCGTCTATTAAGACCATAAAATATCTAAAAGATCCACATGGTGGATGAATAGGTCCACATATATCACCTTGAATCCTTTCTAGGAATTTAGGGGACTCAAATCCAATATTTACTGGTGATAGCCTTAAAATTAACTTCCCCTGAGAACATGCAGCACAACAAAATTCACTAGATTTAAGAATCTTCTGGTTCTTTAGTGAATGTCTATGGGAGTTTTCAATAATTATCCTCATCATGGTTGTTCCCAGATGACCCAATCGGTCGTGCCAAGTTATGAATTTATTTGGGCTAGTAAACTTCTGGTTTACAATGACATGTGATTCAATTGCACTAATCTTGGTATAATACAACCCAGATGAAAGTGAGGGTAACTTTTCTAATATAACATTTTTATTTGAATCATGAGTTGTGATACATAAGTACTCATGATTTTTCTCATTCATAGTCTCAATATGATATCCATTTCGGCGAATATCTTTAAAGCTCAACAAGTATCTTTGAGACTTGGTAGACAATAGTGCATTATTTATTATGAATTTTGTTCATCCGGAAAATAAAATTATAACTCTTCCGGAGCCTTCAATCATATTGCCTGAGCCAATAGTAGTATTAACACGCTCTTCTTTTGGCACAAGATGGGTAAAATATATATTACTTTTAAGAATGGTGTGCGAACTCGCACTATCCGCAAGGCAAATATCTTCAGAATATGTCCTTGCCATTTTTCTTCAAAGACAAATGATAATAATAATAATAATAAAATGAGTAGAAGTACATGCACAGTAAAATTATTCACATGAATACATAACAAACATACATATTAAACTATTCCATCATTGATCAAATAGCCAATATTTTTTTTCAAAATCCTCAAAGAAATTAGATACATCATAATGAGCGATGAAATTTTCAGCATCATTTGAAACAAAATTTGTTTTTTTCCTTTGTCATCCTTCTTCAAAGATGCTTGGTAAAGATCGACTAGGTGCCTTGGGGTACGATAGGTACGTGACCAATGGCCCTTTCCACCACAACGGAAACACTTATCATATGTTGATTTATTTTTTCCAATATTTCTTTCTTTATCCCACTTCTGGTGAGATATTCTCTTTTGAACATAATTCATTTTCCTTCCATAATTTTTCTTGTTACTAAAACCTTGTCATTTACCTCTTCTGGGTAATTTGCCGCATTTACTTCAGGAAATGGGGCGGCGCCAGCTGGACGCGCTTCATGATTCTTTAAAAGCAACTCATTGTTGCGTTCAATAACAAGAAGGCAAGAAATTAACTCAGAATATTTTTTAAACCCTTTTTCTCGATACTGCTGCTGCAAGAGCACATTCGAGGCATGGAAGGCTGAAAAAGTTTTCTCCAACATATCATGATTAGTTATCTTTTCTCCACATAATTTCATTCGTGAGGTGATTCGAAACATTGCAGAATTATATTCATTTATGAATTTAAAATCCTGTAGACGCAAGTGCGTCCATTCATATCGGGCTTGAGGAAGTATCACCATTTTTTATGATTATACCTTTCTTCAAGGTCTTTCCAAAGATCTGTAGGATCTTTTAATGTGAGATATTCATTTTTCAATCCTTCGTCAAGATGACGACGAAGAAAAATCATGGCTTTGGCTTTATCCTTCTGAGATGCATTATTTTCAGCCTTAATGGTATCTCCAAGATCCATTAAATCAAGATGGATTTCAGCATCTAATATCTATGATAAATAATTATTTCCAGATATATCAAGAGTATTGAATTCAAGATGAGAGAGCTTCGACATAATAAAAATTTGTTACCTGAGTCTTCCTAAAAGTTTGATCAGAGTCTCGTGCTGATAACGTGTTGTAAAATAAATAAAAGATATACTAAATATAAAGATATATAAATAGAAGACTATAGTATTTATATAATTAGCTTAATAATAATAATTCATATATGTACTTACTAATAGGGGTGTTCAAATCCAAATCGATCCAAATTAAACCGCTCATCTAATCTAATTTCAACTGAAAACTGATTAAAACCGCACTAATTCGAATTTGATTGGATTATATTTTTGCAAACCATTGGATTAGATCGGATTTCGGATCTATTTTTCATAACCGATTAAATTCAATCCAAACCGCAGTGCTATAATATTATTATTTTATTATTATATTTACAATTATACTTATAACATGTTCAATTTGTTATACATTTTTCTATTATTCATGTATTATTATTATTATTTAATAAATATTTTATGTTCAAAATATTATTTATTTATTTATTTTAACTAACCTATAATTTTATTTCTATTGTTATGTTATCGTTGACTTTTTAAGATATTGTTAAGACTTGTTATGTCATTGTTGGTTATTTAAAATTTGATGTTGAGACTTGTTACATGTATTTAATTTTTTTATTTAAAAAACCGCAAATCCAAACCGATCCAAACCGCTTGTAATCGGATCGGATCGGATTTCCAAAAAAATTTCATCCAATCCAAATTGCACTGCACATAAATTAAACGTTCGGATCGGATGACTTTTTTCCTTAAAACCGAACCAAACCGCACCGCGAACTTCCCTACTTATTAATATTATATGTTGTAATATATATATATATATAAAGAGAGAGAGAAGTATTCAGTAAAAGAGAGAGAGAGAATTGATTTGTCTATTGCTGTGTGTAGTATTCCTCAGATATTTCTCTATTTATAGGCAAGGAAGTTTTATATCTTTTAACTTCATTAATTTGATTTGCCTTGAGAAGTTAAGTCATTCAGTATTGAAATCAAACGCTCGTGTTAATGATGGTCATCCACCTCATCTTTCATCCTTATCACAACACAAACCATAATTTTGAACCGACCATAAAATTTCAGTGTTCGTCTATTCCACTTAATGACCTTAGAAAGAAAGAAAAAGGAAAAATATAAGGAAACAACTTTATATGCACTCAAATTTATGAAAAAAACTCAAATTTAAGATACCAAAAAATATGTGTGAGTGTACATTAAAAATATAAATTTGTTGTGTAAATATGATTTTAAGATGGTTCAAAATATGGTCAAAAAAGAGTAAAATTTTTTTAGAGGTGTTGGATCAAAAGGGTGAAATCCCAAAACGAACATCATGAGAAATTAAATTTATATTTTAGTGGGAACTAAATTGGTAGAAGTAGATTGGTTGGATTTGAAGTGTAAAAAGTGACATCTAGTTAGAAATAAATCAAACTAGATGTTGCATTACTAATGTCACATGTTATGAGCACACCTCCTTGCCACAGACGTCCGGAGTGTCAGAACTTTAACTTAAATTGTGGGAATCAACTTCCTCTTTACACTCATTTTTAGTTAAAAAGACTTAAAAGATGGGAACATCCAAAAATATTTTTGCTAATTACCTATTTAATAACAAATCTTGGGATAAAAAGGGATATGCTAAATATCATATTGTAACCATTAGACAATATACTCCCCCTCAAAATAGTTTGACACTATAAAAAGATCTCAACTCATCTTTTTAGGAAATTTTTTTTTCTGAATCTTAAGAGATCACATATCCATCCTTTGCTCTAATTCTTCTTATTGTTCTTCACTTTGTTCATAGAATTTATAAAATTAGCATTCAGGTGTTCTATTAGAACACCCGACAGCAAATCCTTGTCCACTTTAAAAGAACTCATTCACCCTCTTATAACATCAGGGAAGGTCTCTACATTTGTTCTCCATTTCCATTTCTCATCTTTAGTTCTTGTGTTACTTATTTGCTATTAATAAAAATATTTTTCTCACAAGTTTATTTATCCTTAATCTCTTCTAATCTTTTTTATACTTAATATATTTCACAAAATTACATCCGAATCAATGCACCACTCCTATTCTCCTTCACCTCCTTCGAAAAACCCAGAAGTTGCAATGTTTTGTGCTGCCCCCTACCGCTATTCAAAAGCTCCATTCCTCCTCTCTGATTTTTTTAATAATTTTTGATGTTTTTTATTTAGTTTTGAATGATTCTTTTAATAGTGTTGGGTGTTTCTTTTTTTAGGTTTTAAATGATTCTTTTTAATAGTTTGAATATTTTTTTCTAACTTTCAAATGTGTCTTTTTTATAAGTTAGTTTTCAATGTTTCTTTTTCTTATGTTTTTGGATGTTTATTCTTTTTAGGTTTTAGATAATTCTTTTTAATAATTTTAGATGTATCTTTTTTTAGTTTTTGAATGTATCTTTTTCTTTTTTGGTTGTAGTTTTTTTTCAAAATTAGAAGTAAGACTTAAACTTGAAACCTTTAGATAAGAATGGAAAAACTATGTAATTTGAGTAATAGTTTGTTCGCATTGTTGATTGTAGTTAGTTAATATTTTAGTTGGTTATCTAATATAATTAAAAGAAAAATAATATCTTAAACTCCCAAAATTAATTTCTTGAATTCCCAAGAACTTGAGAGATCCGTTGATATAACTGTTTGTAAGCATATTTGAAAATAAATAAATACATAAATAAATAAAAGATGTTATAAATATATTTATTGTGGATGTCCTAGCGAGGCGTTGGTTCTTGGCTAAGAGTTGGACCCTTGACTATAAATAGTCCCTCATATTCTCTAATGTACATAATTAATAATAAAATTACCTATCATTCTCCATATTCTCTCTCCTCCTTCCCTCAAATCCTAATTCTTATTTTCATAATATGTTATCAACACAAACTCTACTCTATGGCTTAATAATTATCTTTTCTTTACTGCTCACTTTATATATATATACCACATAAATAACTATTTTAGCATTTTTTTCATAAATGTTTTTTTTCCCTTTGTTTTAATCCATATATGCATATGCTTTTGTTTTTAAATTCATATAAATTCATATATGCATATCATGTACGTAACAAAAATCTTTTTTTCTTTTCTCGGTTTTGTACGCCATTTTTTCCTTTCTTTCTTTGATAATTTTTATTTATTTTTTTAGTTTGTTATATTATTTTTATTTGATTTATTTATATTATTTATTTTTTTATACAAATATAACATTTATTTAATATTAATATCATTCTCTTAAGTGAATGATAATTAATCATATACAAAATTATTCTCCAAAGTGAATAATAATTAATTATAAATATAATCATTCTTCGAAATGAATGATAAACATAATTATTTCTTTAAATGAAGATATAGCACCCATAGTGCTAGTATCACAATTTTATTTACATTCTCAGTAACGACTATATAACTTTAATAGTTTATTTAAATTATCTTTACTATCTTAAAAGAAATAATATATTTTATTAATTTCCTGAAGCAAATTGATTGATTGATTTATTTATTTATTTATTTATTTATATATTTATTTATCATTTTAATTATCTTTCTTTCTTTTATGTGAATTATTAACATTATGATTCTTAATTATTTACTTACTTTTATTTATAGAGCCATCATTTTAAATTTGTAAAAGCTTGAATTTTTTGCTCTTAATTTAACCGGAAAAAATTATTTAGAATGGGCATTTAATGCTAAAACCCACTTGGAGATACCATAAAAAAGAGGTACAATCGTCAAGCAAGGATAATGTTAAGGCACTAATTTTTTCTGTGGCATCATCTTCGTAAGGGATTGAAAGTAGAATACTTGACTGTTAAAGATCCACAAGAACTATGGACAAATTTAAAAGAGATATATGAACACCAAAAACCTGTACTGTTGCCTAAAGCTCGTTATGAGTGGATACACTTAAGGCTGCAAGATTTTAAAACAGTCTGTGATATTATACATTTTTCAAAATAAGTTCTCAACTGAAATTGTGTGGCCAAAATATCACAGATGAGAACTTAATGAAAAAAACTTATTCCACATTCCACGCTTCCAACGTGTTGTTGCAACAACAGTACCGTGAAAATGGTTTCAAAAGGTATTCTGATCTAATAGGTTGTCTCCTATTAGCAGAACAAAATAATGATAATGAAAAACCATGAAGTCCGTCCTACTGGCTCAACCGCTTTTCTTGAATGTAGCATTTCGTGAACATAAAAGAAATCACGATCAAAATATTGGTCGAAATCGTGGCGTGGACATGGACGTGAGCGTGACAAATGGAACAATAGTGTTCCTACCCATAATCAAAAGTGAAATAAACATGAAAAGCATGCTCCGAGCAACAATCCACAAAATGTGAAAATTTTGTGCTATCGATGCAGATTAAAGGTCATTGGTCGCGTACATATTGTATCCCTGAGCATTTTGTCAACCTATATCAAGATTCTATTAAGAAGAAAGGACAAAAATAAGAGACCAATTTGACTATTCAAAGAGATGAAGTTGAAGCAAACAGTGTTGAAACAAATCTAAAATCCACCAATGATATCTATGCAGACCTTGATGATTTCCTTAACCTTTGATTTTGGTGGCCCAAGCAATGATATTTCTTTTGATGATGCAATTTTCTTTTTAGAAGAACATTAATAAAAAAATCTTTTATTTTAGATCATTTTTAGCTATTTTTTAATTTTCTTTCTCCCTTTAAATGTAATATCAAGTTTCCTTTTAAATAATTTTTGAATTTTTTTTATTAATGATAATTTTTTATTTTTCGTAATGAAGATATAGATATTTGATGAGCGGATATTTTACACACTTTTTGACATCATTTTCATATAGTTTTTAGTAGTTTTTATTTAGTTTTTATTAAGTTTTTATAGGTTTTAGTGTTAAATTCATATTTTTGGATTCTACTATGAATTTTTATGTTTTTGGGCAATTTCAGGTATTTTTTGCTGAAATTGAGGAGTTGGAGCAAAAGTCTGATTCAGAGACAGAGAAAGCACTGCAGATGCTGTATAGATCTGACCTGCCTACATTTGGGAGAGCTTTTCTAGAGCTACAGAAGTCTAAATGGAGCGTTCTCAATGTCTATAGAAAGTTGACTTCCATAACTTTCCAGAAATGTATAATAGTTCATACTTTGCTTCAGATTAGAAGGCCCAAAACTGACATTCAACGCCAGCCATCTGACCAGTTCTAGCGTCCAGCGCCAAAAAGGGATTCCAGGCTGGAGTCCAATGCCCAAAAAGGTGCCAGGACTAGAGTTCAATGCCCAAAGAATCCTAAGCACGTGGATTTCATTTTAGCTCAGCCCAAACACTCACAAAGTGGGCCCCAGAAGTAGATTTTAGCACTAAATAGAATGTTTTACCCTTACTAGTCATTAGTTTAGTATTTAAAGTAGAAGATCACTATTTGTTAAGGATCTTCAGCCCTATTTTCATTTTCATCATTGTATTTTACTTTCAGTATGAGTTTCTAAACCTCCTAGGTTGAGGGGCGGAGTCCTGCTGAGTCCTATGAATTAATAAAAGTATTACTGTTTCTCTTCGATCCATGCTCGATTGATTCTAAGATGTATATTCGTTCTTCATTAATATGAATGCGTTGAACTAGCATAAGGTTATCACATTCTACATGGGTTCAAAGTGCGTCTTTCATCGGACAATGATGAACTACCAGCTTAAATATACGTCTCTCAGACGGCTAATCTACGACTTTGTTAGGGACTTCTCGAGACACCAGTTCAGCCGAAGTACGGAGAGATTTGGGTCTCTTTGGTAGAGGCTAGAATCCATATAAGCAGCATTCTCTGATCCAGAAGATTCGACATTGTCTGTGGCATTTTGAATAGGATCATTAAGGAGAATAGCCTGAAGGAACTTCACCCTCAATCAGAATGGATCCGCACTAAACTTGGGGTTCAGATATGGAGGAGTATTGGCAATTGCTCAAACCAGTGTTAATCACATACATCCTGCCATTAAAGAAATCACTCACAAGCAAAGGAAGCAGTAATAGCAGAGTTAATTCAGAAAGACAAAGCAACTCCAATCCTCAACTATATTCCTATCGCTCTTTTCACAGTTTACACAACTTCTGAGTTCTAATTACTCTTTTTTTCTTTGTTCCATTTAACTCCTTATTCATGCTTAACATCCAAATATTTGATATAAAAAGTAATTTATACATTATTAAAACACGTTAAATTCTAATCCTTATGATTTGCCTGACAAAGACCTGCAGGATAACCATAGCTTGCTTCAAACTACAATCCTCATGGGATCGATCCTGACTCGCTCAGGTATTACTTGGACGACCCAATGCACTTGCTGGTACAACAGTACGAAAGTGTGGGATTCATGCTACCAATATTTCTCATGCTTTGTTCAAATTCAACAATGAAGAAGTATGTCTCGCTGACAGTGCTTCAACACATACAATACTTAGAGACAAAAGACATTTTGTCTCTCTTGTTACAAAGGAAGCAAATGTAAGTACGATTGCAGGTAGTACAAAAATGATTGAAGGTTCCGAAAGAGCTACTATAGTATTACCTAAAGGAACTAAGTTCTTCATAAATAATGCATTACTATCAAGTAAGTCTCATAGAAACTTGCTATGTTTTGAAGGTATCCGTCAAAATGGATACCATGTAGAAACTGCAGGAGAAGAAAACAACGAATATCTTTATATTACAACTATGAGATCAGGAGAAAATGCGTGTTGAAAAAACTACCTGCTCTTTCTTCAGGTTTGTACTACATCACTATTAGCAATGTGGAATTACATGCCATATTAAATCAGAAGTTTACAAATACAAATATATTTACAATTTGGCATGACCGGTTAGCTCATTCGAGTTCAATTATGATGAGAAGAATCATCGAGAATTCATCTGGTCATCCTCTAAAAGAACATAAAATCCTCCAATTTAATGAATTCTCATGTGCTGCATGTTCTCAAGGAAAGTTAATTACAAGACCATCTTAAGAAAAAATTGGGATCGAATCACTATCTCTTCTGCATTTAAATATTTCATGGTTTTAATAGATACATCCTCATGATGGTCCCACGTTAGTTTACTATCAACTCGCAACATGGCGTTTGCGAGATTGTTAGCTCAAATAATTAAATTAAAACTCATTTTCCAGACTATGTTATAAAGGAAATACACCTTGATAATGCTGGTAAATTTAGGTCACAATCATTTAATGATTATTGTGTGTCAACTGAAATTACTATAGAAGAGCCTATTGCTCATGTACACACTCAGAATGGTCTAGCAGAATTATTGATTAAACACCTTCAGTTAATAGCTAGACCATTACTTATGAGAACTAAACTACTCATTTCAGCATGGGAGCATACTAGTTTTGTATGCTGCAGCACTTATACGCTTAAGACCAACAAGTTACCTAAAATCCTCCCCTTTACAACTGGCTTGCGGTTAGAAGCCAAATATTTCTAATCTTAGTATATTTGGACGTGCAGTTTATGTCTCAATTACTCCACCACAACACACAAAGATGAAACTCCAAAGAAGATTGGGGATATATGTTGGTTATGAATCCCTGTCAATTATAAAATATCTTGAAACCACGATTGGTATAAGGCAAGATTTTCTGATTGCCACTTTGATGAAATAAAATTTTCAAAATTATGGGGAGAAAATAAGCATTTGAAAAAGAAAATTACTTGGATTACATTGTCGTTATTATATTTAGATTCTCGCATTAGACAATGTAAAATAGAAGTACAAAGGTTAATTCATATGCAAACCAATTGCTAGACGTATTTACTGACCTAAAGAGAGTAACAAAATCTCACATTCTAGCTGCAAATGCACTAATAAAAACAAGTATTTTGGAAGGTCAAATTGTTAGTGCAAATGAAAGCAATCTACGCCTAAAGCATGGAAGACCAATCGGTTCTAAGGATAAAAATTCCCGAAAAATGAGAGAGATAATCAATCATGATAGTCACAATATAGAGAAAAATACTCAAAGGGAATTCGAAGACATAACTATCGATAATACCTCTGAAGAGGTTCAAGTACCTGAAAATGAAGAGATCTCGATAAATTATGTCACTATTGAAAGAATATGGGGGTGAAAGAATACTGTTGTTAACAATATTTTTGCTTATAATATTGCTGTAGAAATAGTAAAGCAAGATGAGGATCATGAACCAAAATCTCTCAAAGAATGCAGACAGAGATATAAATGGCCAAAATAGAAAGACGTAGTTCATGCTGAATTAACTTCACTTAGAAAACATGAAGTTTTTAGTGCTATAGTCAAAACTCCTGAAGGTATAAAACCAAAGGGATACAAGTGAATTTTTGTGCGCAAACGAAATGAGAAAAATGAAATAAAAAGATACAAAACACGACTAGTAGTATAAGGGTTCTCACAGAAATCCAGTATTGACTATGTGGAAACATATTCTCCTGTAGTGGATTCAATAACATTAAGATATCTGATTAGTCTGGATGTGCGTAAAAAACTTGACATGCGCCTAATGGATGTTGTTACAGCCTATTTATACGGCTTAATTGATAAAGAAATTTATATGAAAGTCCTTGAAGGACTCAAAGTGCATGAAGCATACAATAATTCTCCGGAGTTTTGTTCAGTAAAACTTCAAAAATTCCTGTACGGATTAAAAAAATCTAGGATTATGTGGTATAAACGTCTCAGTGAGTATTTATTGAAAGATGGATATAAAAATGACCGTATATGTCCATGTGTGTTCATAAAAAAAAATCTAAATCCAAATTTGTTATGATTGCAGTATATGTTGATGATTTAAACATCATTAGATCACGTGAAGAGATTCCAAAACTGTGGATTATTTAAAAAGAGAATTTGAAATAAAAGATCTTGGTAAAACAAAATTTTGTCTTAGTTTACAAATTGAACACTTGAAGGACGGTATATTCATCCATCAGTCAATTTATATTGAGAAACTTTTGAAAAAATTTTACATAGACAAGATACACCCATTGAGTACTGTAATGGTGGTGAGGTCACTAGATATGAATAAAGACCCATTTCGACCATGTGAAAATAACGAGGAGCTCCTTGGTCCTGAAGTACCCTATCTTAGTGCTATTGACGCACTAATGTATCTTACTAACAATACAATACCAGATATAGCTTTTTCAGTAAACTTGTTATCAAGATTTAGCTCCTGTCCAACTAGAAGACATTAGAATGGTGTTAAACATATATTAAGATATTTCTAAGGATTTGTTGATAAGGGTTTATTTTACTCCAACGAATCAACATTTCAATTAGTTGGATATGCAAATGCAGGTTTTCTTTTTTATTCACATAAAGGCATATCACAAATAGGTTATCTATTCACATGTGGAGGCACAGCTATATCTTGGCACTCAACAAAGCAAACTAACTGTAACATCCTCAAATCATGCAGAAATATTAACAATTCATGAAGCAACTCGAGAATTTGTTTGGCTTAGGTCAATCACCCAACATGTCCAAGATATATGTGACTTACCTGTGAAGAAAATGCCAACAGTCATACACAAAGATAACTCTGCTTGCATACATTAACTAAAAGAAGGATACATCAAAGAAGATAGAATAAAGTACATTTTACCAAAGCTCTTCTACTCTCATGATCTTTAACAAAGTGGTGATATAGACGTTCAACAAATCCGTTCTAATGATAATTTAGTAGATGTTTTCACTAAAACACTACCTACTTCAACATTTGAGAAGTTAGTATACAAGATAGGAATGCATCGACTAAGAGATATCAAGTGATGTAATTATCGGGGGAGTAATACGGGCTGTACTCTTTTTCTTAACCATGGTTTTTATCCCACTTTGGGTTATTCCTAGTAAGGTTTTTAACGAGGAAGCTACCTAACGTATTACAAAACAATGTACTCTTTTTTCTTCACTATATTTTATTTAGTAGGGTTTTTTTTAATGAGGCACTAGTATACTATATATTATTACTAGGAACATCCAAGGAGGAGTGTTATAAATATATTTATTGTGGATGTCCTAGTGAGATGTTGGACCCTTGGCTAAGAGTTGGGCCATTGGCTAAGAGTTGGACCCTTGACTATAAATAGTCTCTCTTATATTCTCTAATGTATACTATCAATAATAGAATTACCTATCATTCTCCCTATTCTCTCTTCTCCTTCCCTCAAACCCTAATCCTTATTTTCATAACAAAAGAGATATTTTTCATCTTTTAAATTTAAAAATTTTGTAACAAATATTTTATTGTGCGATTCTTTTTCAAAGACAAATAGCTGAAAATTCTAAAACATATATATCTAGAAGTCAAATTTTATCCTAATTTTTTTTTGGTTTTTTGAATAATTATTTAAATATTAGTTTAATTACTCTGTTGGTTTCTATAATTTCACAAAATTTTTAATTTTGTCTTTATACTTTTTTTCTTTTTAATTGGTCCCTGCACCAATTTTTTTTTTCAATTAAGTCCCTCTTAATAGTAATTGGTTTAATTATATAGGGACCCAATTAAAAAAAAATTGGTGCAGAGACCCAAATAAAAAGAAAAAAAATATAGGGACCCAATTAAAAATAAAATGTGGTGCAAGAACTCAATTAAAAGGAAAAAAAGTATAAAGATCTAATTGAAAATTCTACAAAGTTATAGGACCAACAAAATAATTAAATCTTAAATATTTTCAACAAAATAAATTAAATATAGAATAATTTATTTCAATAAAATAGTTGGCAACTAAAATTACACCATTGTTTTAATTTTAATTTAATTGCATGCTTGTTCTATTTTAATCTATATAAATTAAATTAATTAAGTTTAATATGTAAATTTACATATAAAGCGAATCAGACTGTTTTAATTTACTTGTAAATTATCGAAGTAAATAGATCGAATTTACTTAGTTCGATTTAATACGATTGAGAGAGAAAAGAAAATTTACTTTGAATTTACTTAGGTCGAGTGAGATGGGAAAAAGATAGGCTTTTGTTTAAGTCACACACTAATACGCGTGCAACCTATTGGCAAATTAAAGAGCTCTATTTATTTATTGTTTAAATAACAAATTAAAGATTTTTATTTATTTTTTTATTAATAATTTTTCGCTTCTTAATTCTATGGATGTTACTTTGTTATATTATTAAATTTATGAGTTTATTTGGGTGTTATTAAGTTGTTAAAAAAATATTTTATTTTAATATATTTAACAAAATTTTATTAATAAAAATAAAAATATTAAAAAAATATTTGTCTTTTAGAAATTATAATTTATATATTTTTTAAAAGAATTTTTTTTTAATGATCAAAGGTAACATATTTTGACAAAACACAACGTTTTTTGGGAGGTTGGCTATACGGCCGTTATCTTTGGTCTAAGGTAACGTTTTTTTGCATCAAAGAGAACCGTTTTCGTGGTAACATTTAAAAAACGTTGTCTTTTTTACTAAAAAAACAACTTTATATAAGGGTTGTCTTAGAGGACCCAAACACAACACAAAAAACTACTTTATTGCAATACTTTTTATGAGTTGTATTTTCTAATATATAAAGCAATACTTGTATAAATTTTTTTAAGTTACTTTTTTATATACCTAAAATAACACTTGTATAAATTTTTCTGGTTATTTTTTTATGTTGCCTTTTTAGATATCTATAGCAACACTAATCTAAATTTATTTAAGATTGTCTTTCTGAAAAGATATATAGCACACTTTAATAAAATTTAACTATTTAAACTAAATTTAATAGATAGAAAAAAAAAAGCTAATAAGCTAATATATTGCATATATATTAAATTAAAAAGTTGTTTCAAATTCAACTAAATAAATTTTAAATACATCTACAGTTACCAATTCAAATAAAAATACACATAATTAAACAACAAAAAAAAAAACATAATTTCTCATGAACTTTGACAAAAAAAAAATAAATGCCCAATTTCATCAGCTTCCGTTCTCTTCATCAATTTTTCCATAATATCATTGTTAGGGTTGATCTCTATATTCTTCTTGTTAGACATGTAGCCAATCATGTCGTTGTCTCTCAAGGCCCAAACTTTCATAATCCTCGTCCAACCATACTCACCAGTGATCAAACAACAAATAACCTATTAATCTAAAGTCCTAAACGTCTTCGTATCATAAAATACTAACTCCTACAAAATCCTAAATCAAAGTAAATATGCAAAAACATCATAAAACAGCAAATCCAATATAAGAAAATTCTTTACATTTTCCTACCAGCATCATAAAAATTGAAGATGTATTTATTTAAAATTTTATTTATCATCAATTTAGTAATTTTATTTAAAAAACTTAACAAGCTTTTAATTTCTGACAAAAATATGAATAAAAACTGACTCGGACCGTGTGTTGAGTTACTGTTGCTGTTAGCGTTGTTAATTATTGGAGCTGATAGTAGAAAATGGAGAGAAAGGGTTTGTGCGTGGGTGTATTATTGGCTTCGGTGGCTTGGTAATTTAGGGCTTAGGACTCTTTCAATTTCAAATGAACTGTGAAACAAATGTTTTTTTTTTCAAATTATTTGATAGAAAAAATAATTTGAAGGAATATTGATTAAAAATTTCTTTTTAAAATTATTAATTATGAACAATTTTAGGTAACTTTTTATAAATTTTATTTATTAAATTTTTTTGATCATTCTTATAAAATGTTATATTTTTATTTAGAAGTGTTCTCTTAAAATTTTTATATTGCAACATTTAGTAAATGTTATTTTAGATATTAAAGACAATTATTTTTATAGGTAGTCAAAAATTTTGTTATTTTTGATAGCAAAGACAACTTGTTAAAAATATTGTCTTTGCTTATCTAAGACAACTTTTATGAAACGTTGCTTCGAATAAGAATTACCTTAAACAAAAAATATTGTAGTGAAAATCCAAAAGAAACTTGATCTTTTGGAGTAATCGTCCGAGAATTTAGACAATTAAATTTTACTAAATTAGTTTCATTAATACCTGAGATATTATAAAAAATATTTTTTTATAAAATTGGATTTTTTTATTTTATATAACATATATTATTCTTTTTTATTTTAATAAAAAATATATATAAATAAAATATAAAAATATTTTTTATTTATAATGTTAAAAATATCTTTCTTCAAAAGTAAAAAAAAATTCTTTTTTCACTATTTAAATTTTGCTAAACACATTAAAAATAAAAAATATTTTTTATTAAAAAAATATTTTTCTAAAACAATTTAAGAACACCCAAACAAACTCGTAAATCTAATAATACAGCCAACATAACATACTGTTTTGTCGATTTTTAACAAATCAATGGTGGTTCGATTTTAATGGTTTAGGAGCGAAACCAACTCTTCTTTTGCGAGTACTAGTTTTCTAGAAGTGCATCAAATACCCTCGAAGTAGACAAAATTAGAGGAAAAGACTGAAAAGATAACAAATAAATAAAAATTTTGAAAATAACAATACGGAAATGTAAAATTAAACAAGAAAATTAAATGTTACTTAAAAGATAAATTTGTGAGAAAAGTAAAGTTTGCAGAAAATATAAATGAAAAGTAAAAACAAGTGGAAGGAATCCTACAAAAAATTGACTCGAAACAGACTCAAAAAATCGCTGAAATGTGAGTGTGCGTGAGTAATTTCTAAAGCAAAATTTTAACCTTGTATCTTCGAACCTTCTAGTATATATAGTCATTTCTTTAACCGATCAATTTGAAATGACACTCCCTCATGTACGAAAACGTAGGTAACTGTTCCCACTTTTTTGCCTAATCATGTGACAGTTGTAGAATAATATTTGATTTAAAAAAAGCTTCGATCTCCATTACTCGAGTAACTCCTTGATTTGTTGAGCTAATTGAACTCTTACTCAATGTCCCCAAATACGCCTCCTTCGACACCAACACTACAACATTTTCAGGTTGAGGCAACATTTAAAAAGTGTTGTCTAAAGGCTGACAAAAGGTTGCTTTTGATCTATGACAACACTTTTGGACCTAAGGTAATGTTTTTGGGTGGCGTTGCATATGCAGCCGTTGCCTTAGATCAAGGCAACACTTTTTGGTTTCAAAAGCGTTGCTTTTGAGAGCAACAAAAGCAACATTTGGTAAGTGTTGCCTTTGGTTAAAAAACAACAACACTTCAAAGGTGTCTTTGAGACAACACTTTTGCAATGTTGTCTTTTTTCATATTTTGACCACTACTAAAAAATATTGCCTATTTACAATAAAATTCAACCCTTTTATGTATTGCTTATAAGTTTGAATTTGCAATACTTTAAAGTGTTGCCTATTAGTTTTGAATATACAACCCTTTAAAATATTGCCTTTTCTTTAGGATATGCAACCTATACAAGTGTTGTCTTTTCTTTTAGATATGCAACCTATACAAGTGTTGCTTTTTCTTTTGGATATGCAACCATACAAGTGTTGTCTAATATTCAAAATATGCAACTAATAAAAGGGTTGCCTTTTTGATAAAAATAAAAATTATTTTTGTAATAAAAATACAAAAAATTAAAATTTATAATAAATTTTTTGTTTATACATGTGTAATTATTTTAATTAATAAATAAATTTGTGCACAATAGAAAAAAATTATAAAAGAGACAAAATAACTAATAATAAAATTCTAATTAAAATAGATATTAAAAAGTTTAATTAGTATTTCAAATACATGTTCATCAATAATTCTCAACAAAATAATAAAATTATTGTCTAACAATAATTGTCATAACAAAATAGTAATTAATATTTATCAAAAAGATGTCATAGATTGACCAAATACAAGCTGAAACTAATTAATATTTTGCGATTTCGAGTTGATCGCTAAACTTCAATGGCAAGGTGATTTCCATCAATATAAGAGACATTAGTGGAAGAATGGTAACAGAGGTATCTGCAGGTGGCTTCTGTTAATATAGCATAGTAACATCTATGGTATCTGCAGGAGGCTTCCCTATGGTATAATTCCTTCACCTAAAATACTCCAATGATGCCAATGGAGCAAAAATAACAAGACTCTAATAAGAAAATGAAAGAAAGCAGCAATAGGACGAAACTTGGTTCAAAAGATATTACCAAGGAATTCTCCTCTCTTGTCCCATGGGCGATTTTCAAAAGACTTCCCAATTATGCTGCCTTTATTATTCAGATAACCATCCTTCGAGCAGTAGTGCGGAAAATAATCGTTGAACGTTTTGCTGCCTAGTACGTCAACTCCATTAAAGAGAAAGCCTCTTAGCAAATCCTATGGGATAAAACAGGAATTAAGGATCTGTAGCACTAGGATGTAACAGAATAAGACTAACCTCAAATTTGGTCTACCTTTGCAAGTGTTTCCCCAATCAGTTTCTTCAAAACACTCTGTCCAGGATCTTACTCACCAAATTTTTAGTTAATAAGAATTAGACATGGACAATACTAAAACGCAAGTTCTTGTTAGGTTGGTTGCTCAGTGTGTAACAGTTCAAAACTTGAACTGAAAAGCATCCATTTTATTGTTTGAAAGATAGTGGATGTTCCCATCATATACAAGCAAGACTATAATGTTTATCAAAATTGTGTAATTCTATTTCATAGGTGGAAAACTAGAAAGTGACTTCTCTCTGAATTATTGAAATCATAAACCATCATAACTATGACATCTATTTATATTCTTATGGAAAATCACCAGTCATTTAAAAAGTCAGAAACAAAATAGGCAAATTACCTTTTCTGCTCTCCACACCAGATATCTATGTTGAGCTTCGAGATTCCGGGAAATCTAGGATTCATCAGTCTCTTTAACGAATTTGCTTACCAACTTCAACCATACCTGCAAGAATAATATTCAAAGGTCAAGAATTAGAAAGCCTACTGAGATTACCCTTAGCAAAGCATGATTTATTAATGTACCATGCTGCTGGGATTACCTTGTAATAATCCTTGAATGCAGAATATAAAATTTCATAATTTTCTGGGCTTGAATTGAACTTTGTCCAAATGACAGTTGGTGAAAAGAACTTTATAGATTCACTTGTGAGCTTCCCTCCCCATGGAAAACTAAATATGAACTTCTATTTCTGACCTGAAGATTAACAGCCTTCACAACTTCCGTAGGAAGAGGCTTGAAGCCGAGCATCCAACCCTCAAATAACACAACCTAGACAGTCATTCATGCACAATAATTGAAGTAATAAAAACTCGACATCTGTATTTGTTTCATGGCAGGGCTAACCCCAAAAATTTCATTATACTCTTAAGTTTAGTTCAGCCAGAAAACCATTTTTTTTCCAAAGCTGGATATCACCAACCTTAGAGCCTTATAAAGAATTCATGTTAATCGACATCAGTAAGATTTGGTCTGTTTGCCTTTACTTCATCGATTACAACGTGACATTAATCTGTCACGAAAAAAGAAAAAGAAAAGGGATTAAGAATTACAATAGATAATATGTTACCGTAAGGGGTCCTTCGACCTCTGGGCAAGTTGAAGGATCAGCACGGTCGTCTCTTCCGTTGAATGCAGACTGCAGAGGCAGAGAAATAAGCATCAGCAACAATGAAGCAAAAATGTATCAAAATAATGAAAATATGTCTAAGCTAAGCCCTTACTTTGTCATATCGAGGTGGCTTTATCTTCATACCTGAAAACTTCAAATGACAATGAATTATGAATAAAATACTTGAAGAAAAAATAAAAAAATAAACAACTAAATTTTGTCCAAACCTTCTCTTGTCAATTTGGACAGAGCTGTTAAGGTTTCAACAGACAAAGGAAGATCGTGGCTTCCTGCATTTCCTTGGAACTGGAAAGCAACAAGGCAAACAAAAATTCTAAGCAATCAAAACATATCTCCACACAATACTAATCACTCGCTACTCTTCGACAAATCATGTGGATAACTACCTCAAGAAGGGAATTTCCCAGATTAGCTTCTCTTAGTTTACCCTGCAACCAAAATACATAATTTGTCAGCAAAACAAAACAAAAAAAGATCAAGATGGTGGCACTAATGGAAAAGGCACGAGGTGATTACGGCTTTCTTATACCTGACCTTCAGCCGTCAAATAAAAGTCATTTATAGATATTGTTGCCGACTTCCTGAGAATTTCACCATATGATGTATCAGTCATATGTTAGCGCACTTCACTTTCAGACAGTAATTAGTACAACAAAGGATAATAAATATACACGATTGCTTCGAAGTTTAAAGCAAACCTGCCAGTCTTCTGAAAAAGATAATCAAGAGCAAAGACAAGGGTCGTCTTTCCACAACCTTGGGGAGCACTAAATCCAATCTGAGAAATAGTGCAGAAATATTTATGATTAATTGATCATCACTAATATTCGGTATAGATTAAGGAAATTAATAGTAAGCTGTATAAAAGAAAATGAAACATTATAAGGGAAGAAAGAAGTGTGCAATACACACCACTAAAGGAGGTACATCTTCTTCATTTTTGAATGTCGACCGATGTTGCTTAATCTGATCTTCACACCAGAGGAAGACCGGTATATAATATTGATAGATCCTAGCTTTTTGAGGCACTGTTAAGTACAACTCGTTCAATTGAAACAATTGAGATAGCAGCCAACCGTATAACAACCACTTATCTATGTACTCTGCAACCATCTCTGCCGTCACACCTATTTTTTCTAGCAAAGGCCCTGAGCATATAAACTCAAAAAGGTTCTGCACAGAGGAAGTTTCGTAGGGAATACGGAATATAAAGGACCTTGCATGTATTCATTGATGCCAGAAATATTTGTTGAATTAAAATCGTGTTGCAGCCATGAATTTCCACTGCCTACATGAAGGAATTGGAATCATAAATGGTAGCTAATTTTTTGCAACAAAAGATTAACAGTTATGCCAAAGAGGAAATGAATTTCGACACAATTATACTCTAATGTCAATTTGTCAACCAATCATACATTGAGGTCTCTGTTACAAAAATCAAATACTTCTAGCTGTCTTTAATGTTGCAAGTGATTGTATCAAAATAGTCACAGTCATCATAAACAAAACACAAATAGTCACTGTTCTTTTCATAATTTCTTATCCTGTTTCTGAATGAAAGAAGTTAGATTATGGTTGAAACTCTAGCATAACACAAGACCTAATAATCCAACATGCAATCCCAATTTTTTCTAACAGGCTATGAGTTTTGCATAGACCTTTAAATTATATAAACTCCGATACCTTATCATATAAACACTTATCCTAAAAGTTTAAGCTATTAGTTAGAGACACAGTCTTCAATCTCCAAATTTATAATGAAAAAATCTCAAAGTAACAGAGTAAAGATACACCAACACCACTGTTTTAATTAAACAAAATAAAGAGAAACTTTTTAATCAATATGATAAGATAGTTGATTAAAACTCACAAATTCAAATTAAGTGACATCATTAAAATTTAAAATTCCATATTCTGGATCTTCATAAGCGTCAAAGCGGCGGGTCTTGCTATTTTCAAGAAAAGGTCAGTTGCAGAAATGTTTATTAACAAGCTAAGGTTTAATACCAGCTTCTGCATCAAAAACAAAGCCAGCATTATACTGAGAAAAATGAGTTAATAAGTTAAATTCTTCACTTTCTGTTGAGAATCACATGAACATACTATATCAGCTCCAGAAGAAGAGGGGATGAAGAAAAACAAACGGAAAAAATTGCAGCACAGTGTATAGATTCACATAATTTAGAAAAAACACGTTTCAAAAACTAGTCCAATAAGTACATGATAAAGATTGATCCATCCATTTCAAGATAACCTCCATTATGACCATTATCTTAATTGATTCAGAAGCTCGTAATCTTAAGCCAAAGATATTCACCATTCTCACCTTATAGTGATGTGTTTTTTGGGAATGATCGATGATTTTTAGTTGTTTCGTAAGCCTCCGAGAGAGTTGCCACTGTAGCTTGTGCAGCAAAATATGCAACCTCTGATCCAACCAAAGCTGACAGAAAAGCAGCCTGCAAATTTGAATAAGACACGTTACACAGATAAATAGAGATTCTAAAGAAATTATTTTGTGAAGCACATAGGCAATTCAAATACTGGCAGAAAAGTAGTAAATTTTATTTAAGTTAATCATCATCCCCCTCCTTCACAAGCTGCTTCCCCTGGCCATAACCCTCCATATGCTCCAATAGTCCACCAGGAACACCAAGATCATCACCTTCTCCATATGTACCAACACCAATTTCTCAACCACCTTATCATACTCCAACTCCACCACAGGCTCCTTCCCCTGCTTATAACAACCATCACCTAATCCTCCATATGTTCCATCACTAATTTCTCAAGCTCCTTCGCCTGCTACCCACAACAACCATCACCCAAACCCTCCAAAAACACCATCACCACTTTCTCACCCTCCCTATAGTGCTGTTGCTCCAACACCAACGTCATCACAATCACCATACAATACTTTCCCTGTTTAATATAAGAAACTACTTATTTGTACTTGGAGAAAAACAAAAGATAGAAGAAAGAGTAACCAATGACTGAGACAATATAACAAACAGAAAGAGCGCAAAGCTGAATAACAAGCTTAGTGATAAATATAACAAACATAAGGCATAAGGAACAAATATAAAGTGAAATAATTCTCAAACAATTCAAATTCAAAGTAACAACAGGAATGCTATTTGCGTGACCTAAACTTGTCAATGGGAAGGATATGTAAACAGGTGCTAAAATAGAGCAGAAAAAAGAATGGTAGAATCATCAATACCTGTAGAAGAATGCCAAAAACGAGAATCTCACAAAAAACACGAGCAGTGATAATCGAACAGTGACTAGTGGTGATGAACGCGAGCAGAGAGGATCGAAGCTCGACGAAAAGAGAAGTAGATGATCGAAGCTCAACAAGCAGATGATCAAATCTCAACGAGTAGAGAATCGAAGCTCAACGAGGAGAGGAGCAGAGGATCGAAGCACATTGACGAGCAGAGAAGATCGAAGCACATTCACGAGAAGAACAAATCGAAGCTCATTAGCGAGCAGAGATTGAGATCGAAGCTCAATAAAGAAACGCGCGTCATCATCGAATGGATTGAAGAACAACAGAGGAACGAAACATTTGGAATGGATTGAGGATTTTGTGATTTTATTAATTGAAAAATTTAGGAATTTTGTTAGGGTTGTGGTTTTAGGAACGAAACGTTTTGGAATGGATTGGAGTTTTCTTCTCCCTTTTTTCTCTTTCTCTGCACAATATAGTTTATTTTTGGTTTTTAAAAAATATTAAAAAATTTTAAACAACACTTGAAACGTGAAGACTAAAATAAATCTAAAGGCAACTTTTAAAAAAAGTAATATATTATTTTTATAATAGTTGTTTTTGTATATTTAATATAGCAACATTTAATAAGTGTAATATATAAATATTATAAATGTTGTTTGTTTAATTTATTAAAGCAACGTTTTTTATATGTTTTTTAAATTAATCAAAAATAATACTTATTAACAAGGTGTTGTATTAGTTTTATTTTTTTGCAATAAATTTTAAGTGATGCTTTTAACCTCTTTAGACAACACTTTTTAAGAGTTATTAATCGCATATGTTGCAATAACTCAAAAATGTTGTAGTGCAACTTCTCTTCTGAAAGCTTACTTAATAATTCGAACAACCTTCTTCTTTAAATTCAATTATTTTTTACTAACATATACATAGAATTGAGAAGAGCAAAAATATTAATAAAAAAATTAAATAGAGTTCTTTAATTTTTCATTTAAACAAAATTAAATAAAACTCTAATTTGTCAATAACTTGAGTAAATTCGATTTATGTGTGAATTTATAAATTAAATTTAATTAATTGATTTATGTAGATTAAAATAAAATAGGCGTAGTCACAAAAAAATAAATAAATAAATAAATAAAATAGAAGTGTAACCAAACTAAAATCAGAATAATAGTATAATTTTAGTTGCCAATCATTTTATTAAAATAAATTACCTTTTTTAAATATACAAGTTACCCTTTATATTTATCCTTTATAAAAAATGTTATCACTATACACTACTAGAAAACTAGTTATTACAGACAGATATTTCCGACGGATTTTATCCCACGGAAATACAGAGGGAATTTCAGAGGGATTTTTTGTCGGAAAACAAAAAAATGGATTAGCATAAATTACAGATGGAAAAGAGAATCCGTCGATAATTTCGTCGAAAAAATTAATTTTTTTTCGTAGAATGATTACAGACGAATTTTCCGTCTGTAATTAAGTAGACAAAACGCGCATTTTATTAAATTATTACAGACGAAAAATCCGTCTGTAATTTAAATGAAATCCGTCAGAAATATTGAAAACCCTAGTTTTATCACGCTCCATTCACACCTAGTTTTCGAACGCTGTAGAAGGCTCATCCCTCCAACTCTTCGCCCTGCACCCCGCCGCCAACAGCTACCGCAGTCTCTGCCGCCACGGCAGCCACGCAGCCCCCGCATCAGCCCTCGCAGCTCCCCGCAACCCCCACAGCCTCGCAGCCCCTAAGCGGCGCAGCCACCGCAGCCCCTACACAGACACAGCCTCCACCGCCACCGTAGAAGATCTGTCGCCGTCAGATTCTGAGCTTCTTTTCATTCCAGATCAGCGCTTTCTTTGTCAGATTCCCTTCGCCAGCTGGTAGATCGCAAACCCTAACTTTTCTATTCGTTCGTATTTTGTATTTTTCTAATTACTTGTTGGAGATCTATTGTTTATGATTACTTGTTGGAAGGTATCGATGCCTTGATCTACGGCGGCAACAAATGAGTTTCAACATATTGCTGCGACATAAAGTTGTTAAACTCATTCGGAGATATCTAGAAGACATCCATGGTTTTGTTGAGGTACTGTTCTCTGATTGTTAGTTCATCATTTCGGCTATTTTCTCTCTTTAATGATTTATCATGTTTCCACCTTCCCTTGCTACTTTACTTCGGTTGTTGATACTTGGCGGTTGGTATTCCAGTGTTGATCTTTACCCTTTTCTGGTCATAAGGTAGATTGAAGCTCCAATACTGTCTAAATCCACGCCAGAAGGTGCCCGGGATTATTTAGTTCCTTCAAGAACCTAGGTAGTTAAATATGTTTATGTCATGACAGTGTTACAACTGTTCTTTCAGAATCTTTTTCAGTCAAGACAGTAACATGAGAATATGGTTATAATTTGAATTTCTCAGATATTTCTCTTATCATTTATTTATACATCATACTATTGGGATCCTCCCTGTAAGTTAGAACAACCTTGCACTAGATTTCTCTAAAATATTGGATTATTATTTTTCCCTTTTTAATGTGTTCCAATTATAAATAAAGTAAAGATTAAGACTTTTGATCAAGACTGCTGCTTCTGTTCCATGTCTTAGGGTTAATTCTGGTTTGGTCAAGCCTGGTGATGTTGGAAGGTACTTCTAACTCTTTCATTCATCTCTGCTTCTTTTAACTATTAATATTATCTTTTTATTTTTTATTTCTATGAATTGTCCAGACAAACTTTAGTTAATGATATTAGTTGGATAAAACTCTTTCTAGTGATACTGGATAATTTGAAACATACATTGAAAATAAAGCTTGTCAGAGTTTGCAGCTAGGTTGCCTCAATTAAGAGCCGTTGTTCTGCATAGTCCCATACTTTCTGGCTTAAGGGTCATGTATCCGGTCAAGCACACATACTGGTTCGACATATATAAGGTAGTATATATTTTTCTATTTCTAATCATTTTCTCATTCATACTCCTTGATCTAATTTGAGCTCTTTGAGTTGTGTTCTGCAGAATATCGACAAAATTCCACTAGTTAATTGTCCTGTTCTTATAGTCCATGTATGTATGCTTCAAAGAAATTCTTTGTGCTATATAACTGCATCTGTTATTTAGTTCTATGTGCTTAGCTTCGTGACTATTTTCAGTCTTTCGACATTTTTGTTTTCTTACCTTACTGTCTAATATGCTTTTCTAGAAATACTAGTGAAACAAATATATGTAATAATAACATATAAATTAACTAAACTATGGATTTAATTAATCATTACCCGAGCAAGATTAAATAAAATTGGAAAAGAAAATAGATCTATGTTAATGAATAAAGTAACTTACTCTCTTGTCTTCCAAATCTTTGAACAGCATGAACAAATCAATTTTGATGGATGCCACCGTGCTTTAAAGAACCTAGTCAATTTTGATGCAGATAAAGACAAGATTACCTCTTTATTTACTTCTTTTCAAATTCTAACACATGGCTACAAGTCACTTACGTTGCCAATACTAGTTGTTGTTTTTGCTAGCAATCCAAATTAGTAGGGTGGTTAAAAGGAATATTGATTGCATGTGCAATGAGTTGATGAACCTTTCTGAAACCATAAAGCTAATTGAAACCAATTATTAGCTTAACTAGGGCCTAAAATGTATATGGCTAGCTTGATCTAATTTTGTTATATGTATACATTGTTTCTGGTAGAAATTAAATTGCAACTAAATCAAGCTATCAACTGTTGGTGTAATTTGTCATTTTATAGAAGAAATTAAAGATAGTATCTATTATTGCTTGTTTAGGCTAACTCTTTAACTTGTTTCTTAGGTTATGGCTACAATTTGTTTCTATTATAATTATAATTTGATCCTTGTTTTTGGTACATTTTTATTATTATTTATCTTGAACATAACATTAGGTATTTGATTTTGATGTCTTTTGCAGACTAGTGGATCATTATATGGTGCCTTAATTGGTTCTGTTTTGGCCTTCAATGTTGCTGACTACTTAGGTAATTATCCCTCTAACTGGTTATCATTTTATATATCCCCTTTCCTGGGGAAGTTTATGACAAACTTCAATTTTAGGTAGAAGAAGGGAGCTGGTTTCAGCATTGTTATATCTTGTCGGAGCACTCGTAATAGCACTAGCTCCAAATCTTCCTATATTGGTGATAGGGAGATTTGTTTATGGTATAGAAATTGGATTGGTATGTTCTTTTTTACCAAACTGATACATCTAAGTTTATATCTATTAATTTCTACTTTATTACGGTAGCAAAATCATCTAGGCAATTTGAGGTGTAGGATTTACTATTGTCATATACTGAATTCATTGGAAGAATATAATCTCGGAGAAACTATATCTATGAGACACATTGCTTAGAACTTAGCTTCAATACTTGCTTTAGGATAGAAGCCTTTTAGCATTGAGCACTATATATATATACTGCAATAGGAATAAGTACACTTCTACATTTTCAAGCGAAATCGTGATAGTACACTAAACATATTCAGTCATATATCTTATTCTATCATAATTAAAGTCTAATATTCTATAGGAATGTATTAAACCTTTTTTTTTGAAAAAAAAGATTTGGTTTGAATCATTAAATTTTTCTGTAATTCTTCTCTTGCTCTGTTACTATACAATGAGCTAACTGTATCTCCATGCTGTATCCATAAGTTTGTGTTTTAATGTTGCTTCTTTTGTTAAAACGGGAGAGAATTTTTTTTATAGATTTGAAGTTTTAAAATATTAGATTGGCACTCCCTTCGGTATTTTCTTTTTCAATTGATTGTATTTTGTCAAATGAAAGAGCCATGTTTGTCTATTCAATATACCGATAAAAGACTCCCTTCCTATCTCAGACTTTAGTTTCGGTATCAATATACCAATAAAAAGACTCTTATTTATATGTTGTATTGAGAGAGGGATGAGATAAGCGACATAAAGTATTAACTTCTTTCTAACGTTGGTAGTTTTTTTGCATCCTGATTTATACTTGCTTTCAATATCTCATTCAAATTCTTTTTCAGGTACAAGCACAACTAGTTTGAGGCTAACGATCCTTATTAAAAATGTATTCATGGAATGAAAATGCACCTGCAATGCAAGACCTTGTTAATCTGACATGGGTGTAAAGGCATGAGACTTGTATCATATCCAGTCACCAATGGAGGTGATTAAATGAGCAGCTCCTACCACCTGTGAGTTTTAATTGTTGCCTTTTGGTGCTTTTGTGTTATCATGGTGACTGGTTGAATATTAGTTATTTAGATGTTCCTAGTTGAATCTTACGATGAGATTGTATTTTCTGAACCATCTGAGGGTTTTTTGGCGTATGTGTAGAATCATCCTGCTATTGTTGTGCCTAGGCTTCCTGCTGGTTTGACTTTGCTTAGCCCATGTGAGTTCTTTCAAATGTTCTTTTTCATTCCGCACTCTGTTAAGAACCCTTTAAATGTTTCAATTATTTTGGCTTATGCAGTACCAATTGAAACTGGGAATGGAAAGGAGAGAGGTACCAATTAAGTTATTTTGATCTCTGTTTATTTTTGTTGTTCTCTCTGTTTTTTTCTGTTTTGATTCTTTGGCATAGATTGTTCTAGAGGTACCTTTATGAGTGAAGCAAAATTTGTCATGTGTACATTTAATATAGAGAAGTGAAGTTGGCGGTGATAATGGGGCATTAAAGTATACAACCACTATTTGATAATGGTTCAATTGAGAGTTTTTGTTTAGCTCTTCGTATATTTTGGTATTAAAGTATATGATTGTACTTTGTTATGGCAGGTATACTTTATTTTGGATAATGCTACTACTTAGCAAGCATTCAGCTACTATGTGGAGGTATTATGTCTCCAAATTTTACTACAGTTCCTCCTTTACCCTCCTTTAAGAAGCTCATGGTTCTTGCTTTCTAAGAAGAGATGTGATTCTTTATGTACCGATTCTTTTATAGAAAATTGTTCATGCAAAAGAGACTACTTCCTGAGTGCAAAATGCTTTAAATAATATGCTTTATTTTTATTCAAGCATTCCAATTTACTCCAATTCTAATTTGGGTTTTAATTCTATTTCAGTCAGGAGATGTCAAAATTAACTTTCAATATGGAGCTTGATGCTGCCAATGCAACTTAGTTATCTATTAATATTTTAGATTATCCTATCTTTAAGTGTTAAGTGTAATTTGTGACATTCATGTAACATTGGGATGGTCATCTTATTTTTTTTGGGTATCTTTTTATTAAGACAATGAGATATTGGCCAATGATGTTGAAAAATAACATCCAATTTTATAGGTATCATGTAATGAATATTATGTTTATTTATGTGATTTTTGGCTTTCTTTTTTCAATTTACAGTGTTTGATGGAGTAAAATTAGAAAACAAATCTAAAGTATTCATTTTGCAATGGAAAAATCTAAAAAAAATTCTATTTTATCTTACTGACGGATTTACAGACGGATTTTCTGTCTGTAATCAGAATGTGGGATGATTTTCCAAAGTTCAAATTACAGACGGAAAATCTGTCGAAAAATTTGTCTGTAATTACAGACGGAAAATCTGTCGAAAAATCCGTCAGTAATTACAGACAAAAAATCCGTCTGAAAATTCATTTGTAATTACAGACGGAAAATCCGTCTGTAATTACAGACGGAAAATTTGTCGGAAAGTTCGTCGCCTTTGGGAAATGGATAGAAAATTTACAGAGGAAAAATCCGTCGGTAACTGCTAAAAATCCGTCTGTAATTTTTCGACGGAAAAAAATCCGTCGGTAAATAATTTCCGACGGGGCTTTTACAGAAGGACAAAATCTGTCGATAATTTCGTCGGTAACCAAAAATCTGTCTGTAATAAAGACTAAATCCATCTGTAAATCTGTCTATATTAATCCATTTTCTAGTTGTGATATTTGGCTTAAATAGTCATCACTTCAAATATCATGGTCTAAAGAGAATACAAATGCAATCTATAAACTAAAATTTACCAAAACGATAAAGATCCCCCTTCCAGGTCAACAACTCGCATAATTTTTTGGATGGTTTCAAATAACGACTCCCAATATGAAAAATGCAATCAACGAATATATGACAAATAAATAGTAAAATTAGTTCTTAAAAAATTATATAATTTTTAATTTGATTTAAAAAATTAATTAAATTTATTTTTTAGATATTTTAGTTTAATCACGTTAATCTTTTTATAATTTAATGTTGATGACATTAATAAAAATTGACATGGTACATTAAATTATATATCAGTACTTATTTATATTTTAATTAATAATTAATACGATATCTTTATAAAATTTAGTCAAATTAGTATCTAAGTGATAAATTTTAATTTCAAAATGTTGTATATATATATTTTTAAAATTTTATATAAAAGTTAAAAATTTAATCAAAATATTTTTTTAAAAAAAAAAGGAAGATAAACAAAAACATTATTAACTCCACTTATCACAATCCTAAAACTCTAACCAAATTTTGTAAACAAATAAAATACAAAAACTATAACCAAACACCATAATAAAAATTAAACAAAAACAATGAATTTCATTGACACAATATATCGTAATTACTTTAATAATCCAAAAAATTAGTTAATGATAAACTTTGAGGTACCAAAAATGTTTAATCATCAAAAACAAAACTCTAAGACTAAAATCATGGCCATTTTTTCTGCCTTTCTATCAACTCCACCAACCATAAAAAATGCAGAAAAGAGAACAAATAATTCAAATTTAACCCCACCGTGACTCTCATTGTTCATACGAACTCCAGAAGACCCCATGCCACTACTATCAATCCCTCCTAGTACATGGTTTGTACTGCATGGAGTGGTGCTGGTGCCGGCGTCGATTCCCGTGCTAGTGGTGCCATGAGTTGGTTCCAATGGAAGTACCTTATTGATGGTGTGTTTGTCTTAGGTATTGTACTGGTTTCTGCAACACTACATAAGAAATTTTTAAACAGAAATTTTTTTAAATAATCCATTGATGGTGTGTTTGTCTCGCGAACAAGTCCTACTGAATGCTTTAATCGACGAGGATGATGAAGGCTTCTTTATCTTTTTCTCAGCGACGTCAAAACGGAAGTGATAGAGAGAGTCTTATGAGAAAAACACAGCCTCAGTGTTACTATGAGAGTGGATGGAAGTGAGAGAGATTATGGTCAATCTTACTAATTGAAATAGGGACTCAAAATAGCTTCATTTCAACTACTGTCTGTCACACTTAAAAATGATATCGTTTCAATGCTGACCTGTTACTTAATGTGCCAGATTAGTTTTTATGATTAACATGACTAAACTAAAATCATAAAATCATTGTGGAGATGAATTTAATTAAAAAATTTGTTTAAAGATCAAATTAGAGATCATATAATTTGTCAAAAATTAATTTAATTATTTACTTAATATATGGCCAAAGAGACTGATTGGACAATGAAATAATTTGAAATCTTCATTAGTATCATTTGAACAGAATCTTAATTTGATCATGTGAACTTAAATGTATATTTACTTAATATAAAAGTTTTTTTAAAAAAAAAAGTTTAATTCTCAGTACACAAAAATCATTTAAAAATGACATGAGATACTCAAACAGAATAACAAAAAATAAATTAAATTTTTATATTAAATAATAAATTAAATTTTTATATTATATTTAATATAAAATGTATATGATTAAATTTTAGTATTATATTTAATTTAATTTAAAATCACAATAATACCATATATATAAATATTTTTATAATCAAGTTAGTACAAATCTAAAACATAATATTGGACTTCCACCATTTGGCATTTTGGATGATTTTGTTCTTTTAAAAGGAATTAATGTACCTAAAATGTGCATTCTTACCATTCGTTTTGGTGTATGAGTCATCCGTTAAGTTTGCGTTAGAAATTTATTTACTTACAAGTGGGAGGCTTGTTCGTAACAATAATTTAGAACTAAAATAGGATTTCCGCAGCCAGGATTCGAACCTGGAAATTCAGCTTTTGACATCTTCCAAAGTGCTACTGCGGATGATGTGTTATGGTAATGCAAAGTAAATTTTAAATAGTGAATTTGTGAATTAGTGATTTGTAATTTATGAATTATATCATTTAGAATAATTTGAGTGGCACTCGTACCTAGAATTTTCATTTGAAACATAGAAGTACCTAACTAAAAGAACTGATAAATATTTTTGATGATTTAGAATATTAGATTAGATAAATTAATTCTTAATCTCTTATCATTTTCTCTTTATAAAAAAGGGTATATTTTGTCACCAAATTTATGTTGTGTACTAAAATTTGTGTTATGGGTATTTTGTTAGTTGAGAATTAGTATTTTAAATATGTGTTTTTTTTAATTTATGTTATATACCAATTATTTTTTATTGTATATCAAAATTGTTGTACTATAATTTTTAAAACATATAAAAAAGAGATAATGAAAAAAACAACGATGATTATAATAAGAAAAGAGAATGAAAAAAAAAAGAAAAAAAAATTAAACAAGAGAAGAAAATATTGAAAAAAAATATTATAACTAAAATAATATAAAAACTAAGAAAAATCAAAATTATTTAAATATTTTTCTTAATTAAAAATAAAACAAAATAACAGCATAAAGACTAAAACAATCAAAATTATTTAAATATTTTTATTAATTAAAAACAATAAACTCTAATTTCATTCTTCTTTTTCCTTTTCCCTTCTCTCTAAGAATCATCATCAGAATCGATTGAGCTTAATAAGGAGAGTTCTGACTCTTCCTTGTTCTTTACTTGTTGGCAAAATCGATTGTGTTATGTTCTATCCATATGGAAGAATTGATGCTCTATCCATCAGCCCTAAAAAAGATTCAGCAGATTAGATCTAAGAAAAATCAAGAATCAAAACTATGATATGCATGCCCTGGAGCTAAATTGTTAGGTCGACCTTGGTTATCTTCAGTACTAGACACCTCAAAGTGAAAAAGCCATTTTTTATCTTGTTTATCCTCCTCTCTATGGCAAGATTTTTAGCATCATAACCTTCCTTTGGAGGCACCCTGGTCCATTTTGTTTTATTTCTTTTGTCATTGCCACAAAAGAAACTCAAGATTTCTCGCTGCTTTCCTGAAGTTTCAATGTACTTAGGCCTTTCAGTTTTGCCGGAGAGAGGAATATGGTTTGAGAGGAAAGACAAGATGGAGTTAGACTTAAAATTTGAACAGTTGAGTGATAATATTAAAAAAAAGATATTATTAAAATTTTATGCTCTGTTTTTACAAATTTTAATTCTTTGTGTTTTTTACTTTTTAGAAATATTAAAGTGATTAAAATTTTTTTTACCTAAAAGTTTAAGATTCCAGTCTCATTTTTAACTTAAAAAAAAAATTGTGTTTATAAATGCAATATTTAATATAATTTCGATCTTTAAAAATAAACACTATTTCATAGATTTTAGGAGCTAATAATAATGCATTACAATTTTATGCTTCATATTACGTAACTTTCATCTTGACTACAATCTCATCTAAATTTCTTTCGCTAATAATAATAATAATATTGGACTTCAACCCTCCTCTGGCATTTTGGATGATTTTGTTCCTTTAAAAAAAATTAATATACTTAAAATGTGCATTCTTACCATTCGTTTTGGTTTTTGAGTCATTCATTTTGTGGCCTTGTTCGTCGTAACAATAACTTAAAACTAAAATCCATAACAATAATTTAAACACCAAAATAGAACTTCCACAGCCAAGATTCGAACCTGGAAGTTCAATGTCAGATACTTTCCAAAGAGCTACTGCGGATGTTGTGTTATGGTAATGCAAAGTAAATTATCAAATAGTACATTTGTGAACTAGTGATTTGTGATTTATGAATTATATCATTTAGATTAATTTGAGTGACACTGGTATTTAGAATTTTCATTTGAAACATAGTAGTACCTAACTAAAAGAACTGATTGATTTTTGATGATTTAGAATATTAGATTAGATAGATTAGTTCTTAATCTCTTATCATTTTTCCTTTATAAAAAAAATGGTATATTTTGTCTTAGAGAATTTATATTTAGGCGCATGTTGTCATATAGTGCACAAGTGGAAGGCTTGTTCAAAATCATAATTAAAAAAAAATCCATTCTTACCATTCGATTTGGTTTACCAGTGACCCATTCAAAGTTTGTGTTTCATATCATGGAGCTTTCTTGGGTAAAATAAAAAAAAAAATCCAAATTTTAAAGGATCAGGTAATAAATAAATAAATAAACTTAAATATAGGAGCCAATTTGTAAATATTAAATTATAGTAATTGGAAGTTGGGACAAATTTAAATATAAGTTAATCTTATAGTCATCGCTAATATTATTCGTGCAATAACCTTTGTTTTTATTATATTGTTTTTTTTTTTCTATTAGTATTATACTGCTCTTTCTTATTATGGTTGTAATTATTATTTCACTTAATTATTACTGCTGTTATTATTTTCATTAGTGTCATTATTATCGTTTCTGTTATTATTATAATATCTCTATTATCATTATTATTGTTATAATTAGTATTAGTGTTATTTTGATTATTAAAATTATTATTACTATTATTTTTATTATTACAATTATTAATGTTATTATCATTGTTTTAATTCCTTTTGAGGCAGCGTTCGACCTATTCGAGTGTTGAGGTTCCGCCGTCCGAGTTCTTCGTGAGGAAGTAGGTGGTGGTACCTACAAGAGACTCCGATAGTTAAGTTAGCAAGGGTTTTAGGCAGGTTTTTAGTATATTAGAACGTGTATATACCTGAAGGGTGTCAATGTATTTATAGTACAGCTGATAACCACCTTTGTTGAAGTAGTTCCACTGCACATTTATTGATGGATAATCGTTCTTTTTATCTTGGGAGTTTGTTGGGATCTATCTTTTAGGAAAGATAGAGATAGTTGGAGAGATTTGCGGAGTCAGTTACTTGTTTGGACAAATACAGCTGAGCTCGCTTGGTTGTGTTCGACCTCTTCAAAGAGGTTGGATATATGGTAAAGGCCACCTCTTTGGATTGGGCATTTTTCCGTTACTGGGCCTGGCTTTTATGGATTTAGACCAAGGTATAAACAGTGCCCCTGCTTGACTCCGAGTTTTACAAGAGGTCCGGCTCAAGCATTTTGTGGCTTCGATTTCGACGTCCGGTACGCTGCCTTCAAGAGGTCAGGTACTTGACGTGTTTTAAAATTTGAACGTTGCCTCTTTAAAAGAGGGGCGCACGTTTCACAGCAGTTCCCTAAGGATTCGCACACGTCTTTAAAGAGGGGGATAAAATGACTATTATATTTTTCCCTTCTTCTCTTATAAAAATGTTTCACGCTCTTCTTCTTCTTCTTTTTCCATTTATGAAAAGCTTCCGTTGGTCCCTTTTTTGCAAAAATTCCCTCTCTTTGTTTGTTTCACTATCGTTGGGGGTTTTTCAAGATTTTCTTTATCTTGATTCATTCGAAAGAGCGTTTGGTGAAGAGGATCGTCCGTGTCTTTGTTGCTTGATGTGCCCCTTTCTTTATTCGAATTCTTCATCAAGGCTGGTACTGTTGACTCTTGATTCCTTTTCGCGTAACTGTTTTTTGGTCTTTTTTGAATCTGTTTGCATTGAAGTGACCTTTTGGGTAATAGTAGATGTTCTTCATATTGTTGGTTTTGTTTTATCTTTAAAACTTTTTCTTTGGAAAATTGTTGGCTGCTGTCGCTTTGTCTTTTAATAAAAAACTCCTTGGTGAAACTGGTTTTTGTCATTCCTTTGGTAAGTTTGAACTATGTTTCTGGAGTTTTGAAAGACTGTAGTCTTTTGTGACTTGATGAATATGTTTATGTTGCCCCAAATGGTGTGGCCGCTGTTAGTGCAGGAGAGATACCATTTCTGCACTTTCTGGTTTTGAAAAAGATGTTTTCAAATTGTATTTTGTATTTTGGTTTCTTTTACCCGATTTGATTTACTGGTGTCCGAGTTCTTTTATGATGACTTGCTTATTTTGTATTTGTAGGTGTAGCTTTTATGTCTCAATATGTAATTGTCAACATGTCATCAAAGGTCCCGCCTTCTTTGTTATCTTGGGTAGATAGTATTGTCTTTCTCCCTATTTTCGTAGTTGACAAAGAATATATTGATGTATTCCGTAGACACCATAGGATATGTGAAAATCGAAAAGATTAGTGGAATTATGAGTTAGTAGTGTCAGACCTTGAGGAGAGAGTGTGCTTCCCTCCTTTAGACAACTCGGAACACTCCTTTTTCTATGCATATGATTACTTTTTTACAAAATTAGGTATTAAACTCCTTTTTCTGACTTTGAAACGAATATCCTCTGGACTTGTAACGTCGCTCCTACCGAGCTTCAACAGAATTCTTGGGCTTTCCTCAAAGTGTACCAACGTTTGTGCCAAGAACTTAATGATCGACCTTTTCTTAATGTATTTTTTTACCTTTTTGTCCTGACCAAACCTAAATCTTCAAAAGGGAAGTCGTCTTGGTTTTCTTTTCGCGTTGTTCAAGGTAGGAAGGTTTTTTCCATTTTTGATGAATTTTTCCATGACTTCAAAAATTATTTCTTCAAAGTCCAGGTTGTAAAGGGTGTCCGACCTTTCTATATGGATGAGAACGATGAACCTTCCTTTCCGTTATATTGGCAAGAAAAACCCGTAATAGCTAAGTATAGTGTAGATGCCCTAGACAAGTGATGAGCGGATAATTTATACGCTTTTTGGCATTGTTTTTAGTATGTTTTTAGTATGATTTAGTTAGTTTTTAGTATATTTTTATTAGTTTTTAGTTAAAATTCACTTTTCTGGACTTTACTATGAGTTTGTGTGTTTTTCTGTGATTTCAGGTATTTTCTGGCTGAAATTGAGGGATCTGAGCAAAAATCTGATTTAGAGGCTGAAAAGGACTGCAGATGCTGTTGGATTCTGACCTCCCTGCACTCGAAGTGGATTTTCTGGAGCTACAGAAGCCCAATTGGCGCGCTCTCAACGGCGTTGGAAAGTAGACATCCTGGGCTTTTCAGCAATGTATAATAGTCCATACTTTGCCCGAGATTTGATGGCCCAAACCGGCGTTGCAAATCAGCTTCAGAAATCCCAGCGTTTAACGCTGGAACTGGCATAAAAATTGGAGTTAAACGCCCAAACTGGCATGAAAGCTGGCGTTTAACTCCAGAAAAGGTCTCTACACATGAAAGCTTCAATGCTCAGCCCAAGCACACACCAAGTGGGCCCGGAAGTGAATTTTTCTGTCATTTACTCATTTTTGTAAACCTTAGGTTACTAGTTCTCTATTAATAGGATCTTTTGACATTGTATCTGGACCTCATGACACTCTACACGTTTCTTTGTGTACTTCTTACAGCACGAGTCTCTAAACCCCATGGTTGGGGGTGAGGAGCTCTACTGTGTCTTGATGGATTAATGCAATTACTACTGTTTCTTATTCAATCATGCTTGCTTCCATTCTAAGATATTACTTGCTCTTAAATCGGATGAATGTGATGATCCGTGACACTCATCATCATTCTCAACTATGAACGTGTGCCTGACAACCACCTCCGTTCTACCTTAGATTAAGTAGATATCTCTTGGATTCTTTAACTGGAATCTTCGTGGTATAAGCTAGAACTGATGGCGGCATTCAAGAGAATCCGGAAGGTCTAAACCTTGTCTGTGGTATTCTGAGTAGAATTCAATGATTGAATGACTGTGACGTGCTTCAAACTCCTGAAGGCGGGGCGTTAGTGACAGACGCAAAAGAATCACTGGATTCTATTCCGCCCTGATCGAGAACCGACAGATGGATAGCCGTGCCGTGACAGGGTGCGTTGAACATTTCCACTGAGAGGATGGGAGGTAGCCACTGACAACGGTGAAACCCTACATACAGCTTGCCATGGAAGGAGCCTTGCGTGTTTGAGGAAGAAGACAGTAGGAAAGCAGAGATTCAGAAGGCCAAGCATCTCCAAAGCCTCAACCTATTCTCCATTACTGCAAAACAAGTACTTATTTCATGTTCTTTTGCTTTTCACAATCAATCTTGATAATTTCTGATATCCTGACTAAGATTTACAAGATAACCATAGCTTGCTTCAAGCCGACAATCTCCGTGGGATCGACCCTTACTCACGTAAGGTATTACTTGGACGACCCAGTGCACTTGCTGGTTAGTTGTGCGGGATTGCAAAAGTGTGATTGCAATTTCGTGCACCAACAAGCTTGAGAAGTATTTTGTAGACGTGTTGGAAGAGAGTTGGGGCCTGGCTCCTCACTTGGATACTAAAAAATTCCTAGGGGACCCCAGTCAGCTTCGGTTCGAGCTAGGTAGCTTTCCGACCTTTTAGCTTTATGCTTTTTAATTGTGATTTGTTTAACTAAGCTGGCTTTTATTTTTGTTTTGCAGAGAACATATCTCTGAAGTCTGCAGCAATGAAGCAACTGCGCCAAACCAGAAAAACTGTTGTGGCTCGAAGTATCCAAGAGAAAGAAACCAGGGGTAATTCTGCCAGATCTTTCCCGAAGAAATCGGACTCGGGGACTTTGGCCCAAAATAAAATCATCCATACTCCCACAAGTCGATTGATCCCTCCTGACTCCCCTCCAGAAAGCTCAGCTGTTCCTCCTTCTCCCTCATCATCAGAACCTCCTCCCAAAAGGAAAAAAAACTATTGAAGAAGGGAGTATCTACGATAAAGGGTTTGACGGGATTTCCTGGAGCTAAAGAAATATTCTCCCTCAAAGCCGTATTAGCATGGATGATGCGGCTATTCAGAATCATCTCCAACTTATGTCCCGAAATGAAATTCGGATAGCTAGAGTATACACGTCCTTGGCTAAGAAGTTGCAGAAGACTCCCCTAAACGCTACTCACAGCAATTTGGTAGCCACTCAAGCTGAGGTGGAGAGACTGAAAGAGATAAAGAAGGAGTTGGAGGAAGAGAAAGCCAAACTGGCGTCCAATCTGGAGTAAGCTTGGTCCCAAGTAAAAAAGGCCGAGGTGGTTGCGGCCATGGCAAAGGGGGTAAAGAAGAGGGCGGAGGAGAGTTACACCCGAGTTTATGGGGAGAAGATTAACCTCCAGGAAGAGATGGAGAAGGCCAAAGAGAGATACACCACGCTTAAAGAGTCTGTGGTCGAGGGGATGTACGAAATGTTCAACAACTTGAAGGCTCAAGTCCAAGTCCTTGCTCCCAGGGTCGATCTGTCTTTGTTCAGCCATGACAACATAGTGGTTGATAGGAAGATTGTTCCAGTCCTCGAGAATGACGATGAAGGACCTTTATCCGACCCGAAGTCTTCGAATACTGGAGTCGGTTAAACTTCTCAGGCTCTTGGGTCTCTTCCCGAGGTAGTTAATGTCGAACTCCCTCATTTGCCTCTTGGTGCCATTCCTGCTGTGTGGGTCTCAGTCCATCCTCCGACCCCTCCTGGTCAAGGCAAAGACGTCATTATTGGGGAAGATCTTAACCCATTGCTTGGCCCTTCGTAATTCTTTGTAGTTTTTACTTTTGTGGTGTTTTGGATGGCCCGACTTGTGGGTCTTTGAACAATTTACTTTTGTAATAGCTAGTAGTTTTTCAAACACTTTACTTTATAATAGTTGTATTCTTAACATCTTTTTTGAAGTCGTATTCATACAACTTTTGAAATTTAAAGAGCCTTTCTGCTCCTTAAATAATGAAGCTAGGTCTTTTTGGAAGTTGGAATCAACTTTTATACAACTGCTTAGTTTGGTGTTATACCTTAGTTGTAACACCCTACCACACAGAGTTTTATGCTTAGAATGTAAATCAAAGGTGATGAGGTGCTACGACCTCTAAAAGAAAAAAAAACGTATATAGATATATTGGAAAAAATGGAATTATCTAGGAGCCTTGAAGAAAAAGTTAAACGAAACACCAACAGAAAAGTGCATCACTCTTGATCGGGTCAACGTAGAAAGGTAGATAAGATCGAGCGGAAAAGATAATGTATATATAAGATCAGAATTCCAAAAATACAAATAACAAGCTCTAGGCTCGGCCTGTATATAATCCCAAGAGTAACCCAAAATATATGACAAAACACATGTTTCTCCAAGTCAGCCTCTAAGAGGGACAAAACATAATATATACAAGGTGGAGAATCTATATACATATATAAACATAAACAAAATACAAACATAAAGTCTCAGGATAGTTCTTCGCTTCCAAGAGTCTCTAGAATGCTTAGTGTGGTGCCTTGCGTCCTGCATCTGAAAACAACAATATATGTATGGAATGAGAACTGAGAGTTCTCAGTATGGTACAAGTTCTAACGTACATAATGTATAAGGTCCCAGAAAAGTCAGAGGCAATCCTAGAACTCCGACACTCAGATTAAAACTTAATGAAATATACTAAACCATAAGTTTGGGTGGTTGTCTAAGGTATTTAGGTCCTATATCCATCTTTAACCTAACACCCTGCCTTCTATCTCCTCATAACCCTCTGAATCATCGTGGGAACAACCCTCATCATGCCTCCACCACACGAAGGATTTCTCAGTTGCAAAGACAAACAAAAGACAAGGAAAACACAGATACATATAGCATTTTTAGCAAATAAATCAGATAGCAGTTAGTCACAGATAAGCACTTAGGCAAACTAAAACAATTACATACTCAAACAAATCATACAAATGCACATGATGCATGCCTGTCCTGCTGGCCGTGAGCTCACTCGTCGGTTACTTTGCCAGAACCCGACACACCTAGTAGCTAACTCGGATATCATCTCTCTGACATGCATCCACACTCTTGAGATATAGTGCCCATCACACTCTTGGGATATATTATCTCCCATACTCATGAGATATAGTGCCCGCTACATTTTTCGAGATAAAGTGTTTCCACACTCTTGGGATATAGTGTCCGACACACTCATGGGATATAGTGCCCAACACAATCATGGAATATAGTGTTCGACATACTTTACAAACAGAGATAAAGTGATATAATAAAAATGGAACAAAATATACAGTCTCATTTCACAATCACAATCATAGTCCTCATAATCACTTTCAATCATCACATGATCATTCACATTCTTCTCATCATAACACTACCTCGCAACATTCATTGCTCAAACACATAATTCTCATCATCACCATAATCATATCTCGTCATATCTCATCCATCAACATTGCATTATTCTCTAAATTACCTTGTTCATCACATTTATTATCTCATCAAATAAATTATCCCCTTTTTAAACTCCTCTGGTACCAATTTTATCTTCTTTCACTAAATAACCCTTACTTCGTAATCCAAAACCTAACTAATGAACCTTAAACAAAGTTTTTAGAGGTTTGGAAAACTTAGAAAATAGTGGATAGTTCTAAATTAGTGAATTTTTATCAAAACAGTGGTTTCGGAGGTTTACATGCTTGTCGGGAAAGTCAAACAGTGAAAAGCAGAGTTTTAATGTAAAACAGGATGTTGTGCATACGCATCAATACTGTGCGTACGCACACACCAGACATCTTTTCCAGCCTGTGCATACGCTTCATAGTGTGCGTACGCACAATTTCCAAATCCTACGCACACCCCCCTCGTGCATACGCACGAGCTCAAACACACGCTCTAGTATGTGCGTGCGCACGATAGCATGCGTACGCACGCACACTAGAATTTCAAGTTCTCTGTAACTTAGCCAAATTCAATTTTCTGTACCTAACTTCCAACATTCATAACTCCTTCTATAAAATTCTGATTTCCACAAAATTTAAACCGTTTTAAAGCTCTTGAAATTATCTTCATTTTCAAAGAAAATACACTCAAATCTAAAATCTGACACTCACATTTGGGGCCATCGAAGTTGGTTAAAAATCAAATTTTTACCAAAAGAGTTCAAAACCTCTATTTTCCAAATTCTCAATTTTAAACCAAAGTCTAACACCCCAAAACAACATCAATTGTGTTCAAACCATATCTATATTCTCTCCGTTCCCTTCCACAACACACCAATATCCAATTTCATCAATTCCAATCCAAACAATTCATAATTTATCAATATATCATTATCATAACTCATATTCATTATCAAATCTCATAATCAATTTGCATCAATATCAATAATTCATCGCATTCACATCACAAGCTCAATATTTACACAAAGACTCACTAAACCTTATCAAGTTTACGTAATCCAACTTATCTTACAGTCAACTAGCCTACATTTTTACGTTACATTACACATTATCTACGAGAAACCAAAATCATATCTTGGCCGATTCCTTCCTAATGCCTAGAACGTCTCAAATTCTTCAATTCACAAGCTTCAAGCCTCCACCACAAGAATTTTCAGCACCCAACACTCAACTCAATCTTCCAACGTCACCAATTTTGGTTCCAATTTACACATATACCACCTTATTCACATCATTACATCCATATTCACAAATTTAATACCTAACATCATATAATTAAAGAATTCACAAGAGTTTCGAGTTCCTTACCGTTATCCATGGACAATTGGGCAAAATCCAATGATTACCCGCAGCTAGAGTTTACCTAAACCATCAAAATTATTCAATTTCTCAATACACAAAATCCTAGATTTTTTGAAACTAAAAAGGGGAAGGATGGGTGAGAAAATGCAATTTTCTTACCAAATTGTTTGGTAGGTTTTGTAGAGAATTCCAAGATAAACGGGTGGCTGCTGACGGCTCGTCAATTGGAGCTCCGGATTGAAAGTTATGTGGGATTGAAATTTAGGATTCTTTGATTTCACCCTTCTCCTCAATCGAGCGTGTTCCTTCAATTATGAAGGGAAGGAGGCTGACATTGCATGCTTTATATGTTAGCCTTCGGTCCGGGCCAATCGGTTCGGCCTGTTAGCCCATTTTTGGTCTCAAAACCTTTAAAATTACTGTCAAAATTTATATTTTAATTATTTTTACCTTTCTAAATTATCAAATTTAATTTTCTAATTCCTTTGAATAATAATTAATTTATTGGTTAATTATTTACTAATTATCCGAGGTTTACATTAGCAACTTTTTCGATGCTGTTTCTTTGCCGAATTTAAGAAATGAATTCGTTTATATGGATTTCCTTTTGAAGTTCTGACTTCGTGTAGTTAGACTTTGTGAAGTTACTTCTACATTTCGTTTTTATTCCGCCTTATAATTGAGGTCAGTTTTCACGAGTTGTTTACATAACTTGTTACATTAATTTGTACCACGTCACTTCATTTAGGTCGGGTAATGATTTTTGCGGTTTGTCGAGCTTCAATCAATGCATTTTATAGGAAACTTTTCTTTAAGAGAAAATGGAATTTTTATTAATGGATAAGAAATTCCTTTACATAAACCTACTACTAATGGTTTTGTTTGCACTTAGCCCTTGTTGTGGTGCCTCGGTAAAACCCCCTTTAGGAAAAAACCCTTTTAAGAAAAAAATCTTAAGGTTGAAAAAAAGAGTACACTAGGGAACAAGGCTTACTTCCTAACTGTAGTACTTCTTTAGGTTACACGCGTGCCAAGACCTCGGAAGCTCCTGTCCTTGCAAGTCGAACACTTTATAGTAACATTTTTCTAAGACCTCAACAATCTTGTAGGGTCCTTTCCAATTTGCTGCTAACTTCCCTTCACCTGACTTCTGGACTCCAATGTCATTTCGGATCAGTATGAGATCGTTGGTGGCAAAACTTCTTTTGATCACCTTTTGATTATATCTCGGGGACATCCTCTGTTTTAGTCCTTCCTCTCTAATCTGAGCTTATTCTCAAACTTCTGGGAGGAGGTCGAGCTCTTCTTTGTGTGCCCGGGTATTGGTCTTTCATTGTAGAATATAACCCGGGGCGATTCTTCAGTGATTTCTATGGGAATCATTGCTTCCATTCCATAAGCAAGTTGAAAAGGTGACTTCCCTGTTGTGGAATGAGAGGTTGTCCGATATGCCCGTAAGACTTGAGGGAGCTCGTCTGCCCATGCTCCCTTTACTTCTTGTAGTCGGCGTTTCAATCCAACCAGTATGACTTTGTTTGCTGCTTCAACTTGTCCGTTGGCTTGAGGATGTTTCACTAATGTGAATTGGTACTTTATCAAGGCCAAACCTTGTGATAATATTCTTGTAGAGGAATTTTCGATTTCTTTGGCCAGTGATAGTTGCTAGTGGCTCCGCCTCGATCCACTTAGTGAAATAGTCAATCACTACTATAAGGTATTTGACTTGTCCCGGAGCTTGAGGAAATGGTCCAAGGAGATCAAGGCCCCATTTTGCAAATGGCCATGGCGAGATAACGCTAATAAGCTCTTCAGAGGGTGAAACATGGAAGTTGGCATGTTTCTGACAAGGTGAACACTTTTTAACAAACTCGGCCGCTTCCCTTTGTGAGGTCGGTGGTGCACGAAATTGTGATCATCAACAATGGCGCCAAAAAATTGGTAGCACTCTCAAACATGAATCACACTTTGTCACAACTCCGCACAACTAATCAGCAAGTACACTGGGTCATCCAAGTAATACCTTACGTGAGTAAGGGTCGATCCCACGGAGATTGTTGGTATGAAGCAAGCTATGGTCATCTTGTAAATCTCCGTTAGGCGGATTATAATGGTTATAAAGGTTTTCGAAATTAATAATAAATAAAGTATAAAATAAAGATATAGATACTTATGTAAATCATTGGTGGAAATTTCAGATAAGTGTATGGAGATGCTTTGTCCCTGTTGAACCTCTGCTTTTCTACTACCTTCCTTCAATCCTTCATACTCCTTTCCATGGCAAGCTATATGTAGGGCATCACCGTTGTCAATGGCTACATCCCATCCTCTCAGTTAAAATGGTCCAAATGCTCTGTCACAGCACGGCTAATCATCTGTCGGTTCTCGATCATGTCGGAATAGAATCCATTGATTCTTTTGCGTCTGTCACCACGCCCAACAATTGCGAGTTTGAAGCTTGTCACAGTCATTCAATCCCTGAATCTTACTCGGAATACCACAGACAAGGTTTAGACTTTCTGGATTCTCAAGAATGGCCGCCAATAATTCTAGCTTATACCACGAAGATTCTGATTAAGGAATCCAAGAGATATTCGTTCGTTCTGAGGTAGAACGGAAGTGGTTGTCAATCACGTGTTCATAGGTGAGAATGATGATGAGTGTCACAGATCATCACATTCGTCATGTTGAAGTGCAACGAATATCTTAGAATAAGAACAAGCTGAATTGAATAAAAGATAGTAGTACTTTGCATTAAAACTCGAGGTACAGCAGAGCTCCACACCTTAATCTATGGTGTGTAGAAACTCCACCGTTGAAAATACATAAGTGATGGTCCAGGCATGGCCGAATGGTCAACCTTCCCAAAGGACATATGAATTTGAAAAATAGGAAAAAGACCTGGTCTAAGGACTAGGCATCCAAAGATGTGGTCAAAAAGACGACACTAGTACAATAGTAAAAAGTTCTATTTATACTAAAACTAGCTAGTAGGGTTACAGAGATAAGTGATTGATGCAGAAATCCACTTTCGGGGCCCACTTGGTGTGTGCTTGGGCTGAGCTTGAGCTTTACACGTGCAGAGGCTTCTCTTGGAGTTAAACGCCAAGTTGTAACGTATTTTTGGCGTTTAACTCTGGTTTGTGACGTGTTTCTGGCGTTTTACTCCTGAATGCAGCATGGAACTGGCATTGAACGCCAGTTTTCGTCGTCTAAGCTCGAATAAAGTATAAACTATTATATATTGCTGGAAAGTGCTAGATGTCTACTTTCCAATTCCGTTGAGAGTGCGCTATTTGGAGTTCTATAGCTCTAGAAAATCCATTTCGAGTGCAGGGAGATCAGAATCCAACAGCATCAGCAGTCCTTTGTCAGCCTGAATCAGATTTTTTCTCAGGTCCCTTAATTTCAGCCAGAAAATACCTGAAATCATAGAAAAACACACAAAATCATAGTAAAGTCCAAAAATTTGAATTTTACATAAAAACTAATGAAAACATCTCTAAAAGTAGCTAGATCCTACTAAAAACTACCTAAAATCAATGCCAAAAAGCGTATAAATTATTCGCTCATCAGTCGGCCAAAAGAAACCAGCCCGAATCACCTTTTGGCTAGTGACCGAGTTCCTAAATGTTTTTACATATGCCATTGTTTACTTCCTCTAGGAGCTCTTTTGTGTTAGATGTCGGAATGCACTTCAAGAGAGGTGTTGATATCCCTCTTTTATATAGGATGTTATGGACCAACGTGTAATGTTGCGCCTCCCTTATGAGTCTTTAAGCATCCTTTTCATTCTCAGTGAGGACATTAAATTTAAAATAATTGACTATAGGGGTCATCCATCCTAAATTTTAATTAGATATCCTCATTACTTTCAAATTGTCATCGAACACCTAAATCATGAAAACCTGACAGTACCACACAAATAGCACACAAAACACCTAAATCTAAATATCCAATACCTTAAACTTCATATCAACTCATTATCTTTAAAATTTTTACATCTCAAAATTAAAAAACTCTAAACCCTAATTATTTTGTCCAATTTATCCTAAAACACGAGTTAGATAAAAAAAGAAGATAGAGTAACCAACAACGGAACAAAAATTAACAATACTTACTTAGGATCGGTTCTGTTGAATTTTTCTTTTCACTTTGCACCTTTTATGACGGGAGCTACAATCAACGCAATCAAATTAATCTTCTTGTCGTCAAATTGAATGAAACAACAAAAATCAGAAAAAAATGGCGACGATTGAAAATAAATACAAACCAAAATGTGAATACCGGGGGTTGAGAACCTAGAGTTTGGAAGAGACTGGGAGAGAACGCATCACACAAAATCTGCTAGAGATAAAAACCAGACCCACAACATCGACGATGCAGTCCAAAGAGAGATCGTAGATCAACAAGAGAGAGAGAATATAGTTCAGAGAGAGAAAGAGAGCATATCAACATTAAAAAGAATAGCCAAACCTTAAAAGAAATACAAACTAGAGAAAGAAAATGGGGTTGAAGAATTTGGATTTGGGAGTAAGAGCGACACAACAAAAGAGAGAGAAAGAGAGAGACTCACGCAATCTAATACTAAACTATTAATAAAGGGTTATTAGGTAGTGGAAATCCAACGTGTCTTACAGGAGAGAGCTTGAGAGTTGGATTCATTATGATGTTCCTTATGCGGTGTATCATCTGTAGTCTCTCATTTGCTCATTTTTTTGTTTGCATCAATATTTGGAATTTTGGGTTATGTATCAAGTAATATTAGCTTCAATGTCTTTAATGTCTTCTAACAACTCTCCCTTCAACTTCTCCGATCCCTTTAATGTCCTTCTATTTTTTCATTTATTCTTTGCTACATACATTTATTGTCTCTTACAACTCTTTCTCTTCAACTCTTTCCTTTAATATCAAGTAAGATAAGAAGAACGAAAAATTTCAAATTTAAATTTTGAATAGAAAAAACAAGCATATTTATAACCCCTTCTTCCATTATTCACTATATTCTTCTGTTTGCTTCGCCCATTTTTTATTTTTACAATCTGTCATCGTGATCACAGTGGTGGCGGTGGAGAGCATGATTACAGTTGCGATTGCTACAACTGCAGTGGGATGGGTCACATGACTTGGGATTATAACCAAGGAGGCATGTATGGCAGGGATGGTAAATGCAAATCTGCTACAACTATGGGGATTCTGGATAATTTGCAATGGACTGCCCAACAAGCTCTTTGAAAACAAGGTTTGATCACTTTCGATTTTCAGAAATTTTCAATTTCAAGGTTTTTTGTTTGATGTTTTTCAAATTTTTGTTCAGATCTACTATATTTTGAATTTTTTATTTTTTAAATCATTTTTTTCTTCATCAAATTCTACAGTTTTAGTGAGGTGTTCAATTATAAAACTCTAAGACACAAAACTTTATCCATTCTGGGTAGTGATTCAAAGTATCTTGATAAAGAGGATTTGAGAATTGGATATTTTATAGTGTTCTCTATACAATTAATTTATTTGTAGTCTCCCATTCAATTATTTATTTTTTTCAAGTGAATTTTACTTCTTATTTTCCATGACTGACCATTTCTTCCTTCAATTAATTCTCTTTCATCACTGGTTATTTTTCATCCATTCTCGACTTCTATATTTATTTTCTCTTCACCTAACAAGTAACAAAAACTTAGAAATTTAATATTTAAAATTTAAATGGCAACAAAAAAAAGATATATTTATAACCCCAATATTTATTGTTTAGTGAAATTGTATAATTGTTTCTTCGCTTATTTTTTTTTGAATTCGTCATTATGGTGGCGGTGGCATTGCAATGAACATTGAGGTAGGAGTTAGGCGGTGGATGAGATGGCGACCACTATGGTGGTGGAGCAGAATATGGAGGTAGTGGTTATCAATATGGTGATGGTGGATTCAAAGGAGAAAATGGTTGAATAGAACAGATTGGTGGCAAAAATCGAGCAGCGATAATTTAGAGCACATGCAGTAAGACTAGAAAAGCATAGAGCACATTAGCGACGTGTAAGGAGTAAAATAAAGGTATGTAATTCACAATCATTGTTTGGAACTTATTTATGCAGCAGCATTATTCATGAGCAATCCAACTTTTAAACTTTCCAGATAATACCAGGGCCTATTGAACATCCTGATATCCCAAAGTGAAACTATGATGGACCTGGCACCGGACAGACAACAAGTGCAGATAATGAAATATTCTTATAGTAAGAATTCTCAAACTAATATTTCTATTACTTTTGCTATATAATTGTATGGTCACAGGCTTAAAGGGTAATTTTAGTTTTTAATTTGTCCAATCCTCAAAAAATCTTCAAAGATCTTTTTCAGGGTGGTGATAATATGTTGGTAAGAGCTGTTATGTGCCTTATATCTCTAAGAAATGTGATGACAATGACATGTTGACTGAATTTGTATTATTATGTTTGTGATTCTGCTTGATTGTGTGTGCTGTTTTTTTTTTTTAATTTAAATCTGCTTCATTTTTAGAATTGAGCAATACTACATAGCCTGCAAATTTCATTATTCTAAGCATTTTATATGTTTAATTTTGCACATTTCTTTTCATACTTAATTTTGCACCTTCATTTTAATACTGATAAGATATAAACAGATATAATTGGTCCTCTAATTACTAACAAAATCGTTTAATAGGAGCCTTAAGTTCTTCTAATTGCAATGAAAAGGTTCACTTAGAAACACCTAAAAGAATAATGCATGAAAATTCCTATGAAAGTTCTTCCTCGTCAAGTTCCTAAGTTTGCAGTTCACATCTTGAGATGTTGATGACTTAATGGAACTATTAGTTATTGAACCACCTAAAAACTTAAAATACCCTGTTTCTCATATTATCTTTTGTTTACTACTACTAATAATAATTATAATAAATATGATTATGAGTAAATATTAAATAAATATTTATATTATTTGTATAAAATATATTTTAAGCAGTCTAACTATTTTTTATTTATTGAGTTTTATGTATATGTTTTGTATTAAGACTTTTTCTTTTAACTCTCTATCTTGCTATTCTTTGCAAGTACAGTTGCATTATTTTTGCATCTATTAGGTTATGCAATTTATAAATGAATTATGATATATTAAGCATTTTTTTGTTTTTTTTTCTCCTATTAGGTAATTCAATAGTAAATGAAGCATTATATAATAATTTTAAAAGAGAGTCGCACTCTATTAAATATATGAATGATTAAAAATTCCAATAACTTTCATTACCTTTAGTATTTTCTTATCATCTTTTAGTTTATTGTTTCTAATGATTAAATTTTGAGAAATTGTAGTTCTAAATATAAGAACCTAGGAAGCAATCTCTAAATACATAAGAATAGTGAAAAATGATTACAACAACCACTTTTACAAAAGGTAATAATATAAGTGAGTAAAAACTTTCAAGGTGTGTTTCAAGGGAGTTATAAATTTTTTTTTTCACCCTGAATTATTTTAATTTCTCACTATTATGTATTCTTTGAGAAATTTTAATTAGTTTAAATATCAAATACCCAGTTATAATAATCTATTTTGTCAACTAATTTCTTTTAAAGAATGAAAGTGTGGTCTATTAACTTCAATATATAAAATATTTAGCCACTAAAAAAATATATATAATGTTTGGTATAATGCTATAATACATAATTAAAACTAATTTGTTAATTAGATTTAATTTGACTTACTTTTTTTAGTATAATCTGTCCATTGAATAATAAAGGAGATCATCAAAAAGAAGGAGACTATTTAATTTAGTTAGATCTATTAAATAGTAAGATTTTAGACCTATAATATTTTAGTTATTTTTTTTTTAAATTATGCATGGTCTAATATATATATGTATCATCTATTGATATTTTTTTATTTGTAATATGAATGCAATTTATTTTTATTTAGGTACCTCACTTTTAATTACATGATTATATTATGTATTATATCATGTATTTTTAGTTACCCAATTTTTATCACATGATTATGATATGTATTTAATATGTATTTTGTTTTGTTACTTTCGCACAATTATATAATATTATTCTGTTCTCATTGCATGCAAAGCTTACTCAAATGCAATTTTATCCTTTGTTCTATTGTGATCTGGACCTTTCACCCTTCAATTTCTGCTATAACAGTTGTAGTATAGCTGATAAGATTTGTCGTCTTACTTTTATATTCATATTTTTACAAATAATAAATTAATGTGCTTGCTTAGACTATATGCTACAATGATTAGTTATCTATAGTTTCGACAAATAATAACTATAATGTTGTTTTGCTTTCATGTCTATTGTTTCTTTATTTGTTCCTCATATCATGTCTGAGGGTCTTCCTTTTTTCTAATTAAATTTTAATAGTCATGTTTACAACCATGATTTATTTAAAACATTTAATCATCTAATATGTGAAAGCTTTGTTGTTATTTTTTTTTTCGTACTTTAATTTATTTTATTGGGTGTGGGTCATTGGGGATTGGACATTTATCTCTTTTTTTCCTTTTACGCTGGAGTTTTTTATTATGCCATTGCTGAGATAAAAATTTGTTGCAGTGAGTTGATAAGTATTTAAGTTAAGCACATAGATGAAGTTCTTGTTTTACTGCATTCAATAAAGAGGTTGCTCGATATGTCGATTGTTCCTGGCTTGACAATATAAGAGGAAGATTTGAACTTTGGCCTTTTGGAGAGACAAGAAAATGAAACTGTACGAATCAAAATATAAAAAGAAAAAAAAAGAGAGTCAAGATGTGGGTCCATCATATGTCTCAAACTCAAGGAGGTTAATCCCAACAATATAATAAAATTCATGTAGAAATTTGTCAATACATTGTCAAATAATAAGAGTGCTGAAGCTATAAAATTTACTCATTTAATATATCTAATAGCAACATAATTTTTTCTCCTTATAGTATGTCAGATTTTTTTACTATATTTTTTACAATCTATATTATGATGTTAAAGTGAGTTGTCTCTTAAATACTTCTTAAAGAAGGAGATGTAAATATGTTCTGCATTGACACCATTAACAGAAAACAAAACATACATATTCTAATAAATTGTTAATTATGATTATGGTGTAAAATTCTTTGCTTTATATTCTGCTACTACTACTTGATTTATCAAGCACATGAAGATGCAACAATGTAGACGACTCTAAATGGCGCATAATCTCGACAGTTAGTTATTCTCATTTTGATTAAAAGTGTTTTAAGATTTTTCATTTTTGCTAGATATATTTAAATACTTTTTATGTTCCAAATGTGTATAAATGTAAGATTAAGCAAGATATATTAAGTATTTTTCGTAATTCGCACCAACAATGCACTTGAAATACATAAAAGTAAGAATTTATGTAATTATATAAATTAACAATAAATTTAATATCATGTAATTATATAATATTTATAGCATTTTGAAAAAAATGAAATGTAAGCGTTCAAAATTTATTGGTGTTTTTAATGTTTTGTGGTTTATGTAAGTTAAACATGTATGATTTTTGAACTCATAAAATTATTCAAATACAGATAAATTATGTAGTATTTTTTTTATCTATCTATTTTTTTATTTTTTAATTCATTGTGTTATTCAATCATATTAATGTAGCATTGTGTATTAGACATTTCAAAAGTAGAATGGGTTATTCTTTAAAAAATATATATAATGTTTAATAAATTAATTTTTTGTATAGATAACATTTAGTCAATAAAAAAATATAATATTTGCTATATATAATACATAATTAAAACTAAATAATTAATTACATTCTACTTGACTTATAAATTTTTCTTTTTGGTAGAATCTGCTCATTGAATCATAAAGAAGATTATCAAAAAAAGAAAACTATTTAGTTTTCTTAGATTTATTAAGTAGTAAGATTTTAAACATATAATATTTTAATTTTTTTTATAAAATATGTATTGTGTAAATTTATAATATACTATACTAACGGAGTATATATATATATATATATGAATGCAATTTATTTTTATTTAGGCACCTCACTTTTCATTACATGATCATATTATGTATTATATTATGTATTTTTTCTTACCCAATTTTTATCAGATGATCATGATATGATATTAAGTTATTAACCATGTGATTATTCAAGTTTCTTTAATATTTGTTAATAGATATTTAACAAATTGAGAATATTTGTATATTTAAAGTTATATTAACACATCTATTTGAGTTGAAAGTAGACATACTCAAAAATGTGTGAATTTAAATATTTTTATTCATGTTTTTTTTTTTTTTTGCTAAACCTAATTTTTTTTGTATACAATGAACATTAAATTTTTTTTCATTATGTAATATGACATAAAAAAAACTTTTTAACATTAGTAATTAACATGTAAAAAATAATTTTAATTTTTCATTCAATAAAAAAATTTGTATATGTTAATTTAATTTGATTAACGGTTGACATTATATTATATACATACATAATATATTTTTTAATTTCTATATCAAATATTTTCTATACAATTAAAGTATTTTTTGACCGTACTGAATATTTTTCGTACATTACACGGATCATTCACTAGTTAATGTTATAATGGAAGGAAGGATCGAAAAACTCTTTCTTTTCTTGTTTCTTTTTTTTAAATTTTTTTTTGGAATTAAAAAAAAAAAGAATATGCCACATGGGATTAAAACCTACGATTTTTATACAAGTAGAAGATAAGTGACAGAGAGAGTTTTTAATCATAATACTATATACTTTATATAAATTTAGTAACTAAAAATAATCTCTTTTGTACTTTATGAGAAAATAAATACTCTTATTTTGTATAATCTATTTAATTTTGTCTCAATAATATAGGTTAGTTTGAGATTAATTTTTATTTTATTAATATTTTAAATTTAAACAATAAATATGATAAATTTATAATGTTAACATAAAAAAATTAATAAATTAGAGAGTAAAAGTACTAAGAATTTGTTTGGGTGAACTTCTAAAAAAATATCTTTTTTTAAGTTATATTTTTTAAAAATATTTTATAAAAAAATAAAAGTAATTTTATGTTTGAATATCTCATGCGAAAATATCTTTTTATTTATTAATTATGTTTGGGTATAACTATATAAAAGTATTTTTTGTTTATTTATTATGTGAAAAACATATTTTTATAAGAAAAAATTCTTTTAAAAAAAGATATAAATCGTAACTTCTCAAAAAAGATATTTTTTCTAGTATTTTTATTTTTATTACTAAAAATTTACTAAACACACTAAAAAATAAAAAAATATTTTAAAACAACATAACAAGTTTGGAAGAGATTATTTTCTTTTTGTTTAAACGATACTTTTGTATTGATTTTAGCATTTATGTTTCCCTCGCCTTTAATTTTACAAGTCTTCACAAGAGGAATAGGATTTTGATTATTGTTCGTTAGTCGGCTTCAGAACAAGTCGGGTGGACAGAAGATGCAAAGATGGATAGGTGAGGATGTCTTATTCCTGGTCGCACTGATTGTGGGTCTGCCGAGCTGGCGAGAACTTGTACTGGCGAACGGACGAGGGGGGTGCCACCTGCAAAGACACTCCGACGCTCAAGTCAGCAATGTGCAGGCGGGCAGAATAATGGGGTGAGAGAATGTGACGTACCTCGGGGGAAGAGCCAATCTTCCCCTTATATACATGTCAGTAGTGGGCCCCTTACGTGACAGGCCCATATTCCCAAGGACGCTGTCCTGCAGCACGTGTGCGATCCGTACAGGACGCGTGTCCGGGTCGGTTGTAGGGCGCGTGCCCGGGTCGGGTGTTACATGGGTCGGGTCGGCCCAAAGCTGGTTCTGGGCCGGGCCGTAACAGTGCCCCCACGCGCCAATGGTAGTCGTGGGAGCTACCAATGGCGTGTCGTCTCGCATCTCGTCTGGTCGGTCGCTCGTGGGGAGGACGTGCCCCCAAGGCGCGTCTCTTGGTTGCTCAAACAACCGTTTCATCGCCTCGTTTCCTGCGCCGAGCATTGAATGCTCATAATGGGGTGAAAAACCCCGTTTGAAAAGACCATTTTGCCCCCAGGCGTTTCGCGCTCTGGAGGCAGCTTTTAAACGAGCGGTTTTGGTATTCATTTTATGTACTTTTTCCGCACCCTCTATTCTCCCTTCCCCTCCTTGCTACAAGGCTTTGCTGTGGTGCCTCCGTTCGGGTTTCTTGCATTTTACCAGATTCAACTCCATCTTCCTCTCATCAATTCAGGTAATTTTTCCTGATCATCCTCCCTTTTATGCATTACTTCTGCATGCTTGTTATTTGGTTCTTTTGATGTTACTGCGTAGCCTTAGTTGCGAGTAGACGTGTTAGGGGGGAAAGTACCATTCTAGGGTAGGCTTTTTCTCGTTCCTTTAGTCTTTTAGTTGTTTGCCGTTAGTCGGGAAGTCGTGGGGGGTGGTGTTTGTTTTCGGCCTGAGCGACCGATCTCTTAGACTAACTGGATGGTACCCCCATGTAGGTATGGCCCGCACGGTCTCCCGAGCATCCGTTAACCCTGCGGCTTACGACCAGTATGCTTGGGTCGTCTCAGATGTGAGGGATTCACCAACCAAATGAGCGAAGAGGAGCTCACCGAGTTCCGACAAGCCGGGTATCTGTGTGGCGGGACTGACGAGGAGGCCAATTATGACGCCTTCGTCCCGGCTGCTCGAGCGGTTGTATGAAATCAACTTCCAACCCCGCCAGGTCGCCAACTGGATTTGGTTCTACAAGGCCATGTTCACTCAAGTCGGAGTTCGCATTCCGTTCTCAGCCTTTCAAATGGCGCTTTAAACCGAATTTCTGTGTCACCGTCGCAGTTGCATCCGAACAGTTGGGCTTCGATCCGCTGTTTCGAGATGGTTTGTGAATATCTCGACCTGCCGGTGTCCGTAGATGTCTTCCTCTTTTTCTTCACCCTCACAAACCCTACAAGCAGGGGAAACACAGGAAAGGGTTCATGTCCTTCCGGGCTGCTCAGGGTCGGAAGATTTTCGGCTTGTTCGAAGATTCTTACCATGGGTTTAAGGACAAGTATTTTAAGGTCCGTCCGGCCAAAGGTCGCCACCCCTTTTGGTTGTCTCTGGAGGGGGTACGGCTCATCCCGACTTATTGGAGCTTCGGGGCAGGAGCCAATAGTTTTATTAAGGTAGTTTATAAAAACATGTCGGCAGAAGATCAGCAGATTGCCGAGGTGCTAAACGCGGTTTTTGGGAAGAACCCAGTAAATCCCCACCTCCTCATGGGTGATCGGGATTCCGGTCGTAATTATATTTGTGAGAAGCTCTTTACTTTACGCTTTACCTTTTTCCTTTCTTGTTGATATTATGTGGCGACTAACCGACCTTACTTGTTTTCCCGCAGTGGATATGTCGGCGTCCGTGACGGGTCTTCCCGACTTGTTTCAAACTTTCCTTGGTGGTGGCGACGATGAGAAGAGTGACGAGCAACCCGCCTCCAAGGGACCTGATGCTCCGGAGGACAAAGACGCTCCCGAGCAGAAGGCCGCAACCGATGGGATCGGGACCTCGGCTCAGGGCGCCTCGGTTGAAGGTGGCAAGGCGGTCCGTGTTTCTCCTATCCGTGAGGTTGTCGGGACTGGGGGTTCGATGCCCAATCCGGATGATGAGGAGGAGGTGGTGGAGGTCTCTAGCCTGAAGAGAAAGAGAAAGAAGACATCCACGGCGTCCTCTAGTCCTGAGGGTGTCCTTACCGTCATGGAAAGGAATTTCGATGCCAGCAACTTCATAGATACCCAACTCATTCCTGGCACTGAGGAGTACTTCCATGAGTCTTCCCTTGCCGGGCAGGCGAGGTGGATGTACCGAACTCTTCTGCGGGGCGCCGTGATAGCCCGGAAGGCCGAGTTTGAGCTATCCGGGATGGAGTCTCTCCGTCGGAAGTTGGACTCCGCTGGGAAGGCCAACAATGAATTGAAAAGTGAAGTGGAAACTCTCCGGGAGCGGTTGACTCAAACTTCGGAGAAGTGGATGCCGCCGAGAAGAAAGCCACCACCGCCGAGCAGAAAGCTACTTCCGCCGAACAAAAGTTAACAGCTGCCGAGAAGAAACAGAAAGAGTCGGACGCGACGATTAAACGTCTAGTCGAGCGTGAGATGGCTCTGGAGAAACAGGTCGGCGAAGCGCAGAAGCGTACGGCCGAAGTCGAGAAAGAGAAGCAGGCCGCGGAGGCCGAGCTGGCAACGTGGAAGGTGAAGTATAAAGATGTCGTTAAGCAGGGCAAGGCTGCGATCTTGGGTACTGAGGAAGCCCTCAAAGCTCAAATTAAAGTTGTTGCTCCTGAGTTCGACACGTCGGCGATTGGTGTCCGCAAGGTTATTCTTGATGGCAAGGTTGTCGACGTCCCCAAGAAGTGAATTTTTTGTTTACAGCCTTTCGTGCAGCCGCTTTGTTATGACTTGTAAACTATCTTAGTCTTGGCCGTTTTTGGCTTGCGAACAATTTAGCCGTTTTATTTTGGCTTGTGATTAATGACCATTTTAGCCGTTTGCCCATGTTGTCGTGATAAGCTTTTTATTTGTCTGAGTGCGTTATCATTTCTAACCGTATTGGTTTATACTTTGTCGTTTACTCGCTTGCTCGTGTTATCGTTCCTATTAACCGTTTTTGGTTTGAAGTTGTTTAGGCGGGCGGCCCGTGGCCTTTCGTGTAGTTGTTTGTTAAGACGTTGATTGATGACTTCCCGGGGTGATCAGTCCCGGGTCGCACGTCGTTGTCAGTCACGATAGGACGGTTTATCTGAAAAACTTAGATAGAACATGGTGGAGAATTTGCACAAGTATATCTTATTCGGTAATCACATAAAGGATTCGAAAGTTACTATAAATGACGGATTGACTACTTAGCTAGATTAGGCGGCATGTCGTTCCGCCTTTTAGGAGTAGAATCTTCTCAGGTTGTCCGCATTCCATGTCCTCGGGACCTCCTTGCCATCGAGCCTTTCTAACTTAAAGGCTCCTTTTCCCATCACCTTTTTTACTCTGTAAGGGCCTTCCCAGTTCGCCGCTAACTTGCCTTCTCCGGGGGTCGGTGGGCCGATATCATTCCGTCTCAGGACGAGGTCGTCAGGCTCGAAGTCCCTCTTGAGCACTTTGGTGTTGTAGCGCAGGGCTATCCTTTGTTTTAGCGCTGTTTCCGTCAAATGGGCCATTTCCCGGGCTTCATCAATCAGGTCCTTTTCTACAGTTTCCTCTACTCCTTTCAAAAGCAATCGCGGGCTCGGTTCACCGATCTCCACGGGTATTACTGCATCCACACCGTACGTTAGTCGGAAAGGGGTTTCCTTGGTGGAGGATTGCTCGGTTGTCCGATAAGACCAGAGGACCGATGCCAGCTCGTCGGCCCAAGCACCCTTTTTGTTGTCCAATCTCTTCTTTAGCCCCGAAAGGATAACCTTGTTGGGGACTCCACTTGTCCGTTCGTCCGAGGGTGTTCTACCGAAGAACCTTTGCCTTATACCTAGGCCGTTGAGAAATTCTGTGAACTTTTTGTCAGCAAATTGTGTGCCGTTGTCCGAGATGACGACTTCCGGTATCCCGAACCGTGTTATCACCTGCCTCCACATGAATTTTCTGCAATTGGCTGAGGATATGCTAGCCAATGGTTCGGCTTCTATCCACTTGGTATAGTAATCAATTGCCACTATGAGATATTTGACCTGCCCAGGGCCGACAGGGAAGGGCCTAAGAGGTCGATTCCCCACTGAGCGAATGGCCGGGAGGTCGTCAGCAAGCTCAAACTCGTTGCCGGTGCCTTGGCAAAGTTGGCGTTCTGTTGGCACTTTATGCACTTTTTGACAAACTCTTTGGAATCTGCCATCATCGACGGCCAGTAGTACCCAGCTCGGATCAACTTCCTTGCTAGGGCTTTTCCTCCGATGTGGTGCCCACAGCAGCCCTCGTGGACTTCCCTGAGACGTAGTTTGGTCGGGGTGTAGGCACTTCAGTAGGGGCTGGCTGAGCCCTTTTCTGAACAGCTGTCCTTGGATGACGGCGTATTTGGCTGCTTCTTAATTTCACCGCCTCTTTTTCGTCACCAGGGACTTGGCCGTGTTCTAGGTAGTTGGTGATGGGGTCTAGCCACGAAGGACTTAGGGTTGTTATGTGTAGTGCAATTGCAGGTTCTCTCGTCATGCCTTGGATGAGAGACCGGTTTCCCTCCCCTGGCTTCGTGCTGGCCAATTTTGATAGGAGGTCTGCTCGTGTGTTCCTTTCTCTGGGTACATGCTGGACCGTGACCTCGTCGAACTTTTGGCTCAAGCTTTTGACCTTTTCCAAGTACTTCTGTAACAAGGGGTCCTTGGCTTGATAGCTGCCGTTTACTTGGGAAGTGACGACTTGGGAATCGCTGCATACTTCCAGCCTTTTTGCGCCGACCTCTGTTGCTAGGGTCAAGCCTCCTATGAGGGCTTCGTATTTGCTTGGTTGTTCGAGATGGGAAACTCGAATCTGACCGACTGTTCGTATACGACCCCGTTTGGACTTTCTAGGATGATCCCGGCTCCTCCGAAGGTCTGGTTGGCTCCGTCCACATGGAGCTTCCACCGTGTACCCATGTCTTCACCTGGGTCTCCTGTTACTTCAACCAAAAAATCCGCCATGGCCTGCGCCTTGATGGCTTGCCGGGGCTCGTACCGTATGTCATATTGAGAGAGTTCGATGGACCAAGTCATCATTCTTCCCGCCAGGTCGGGTTTCTGGAGAACTTGCCGGATCCCTTGGTCCGTTCTGACGACCACTTGGTGACTCTGGAAGTACTGTTTTAACCTTCTCGAGGAAGTCAGGAGTGCTAAGGCTAGCTTTTCCAACTTGCTATATCTTAACTCTGCTCCTTGTAAGGCCCTGCTTATGAAGTAGACCGGTTGTTGGGTCCTCCCGTCTTCCCGCACTAGAACTGCGGCCAGGGCTTCGCTTGTTATAGCGAGGTACAGGTACAGTGGTTCCCCGTCCCTTGGCTTCGCGAGGACAGGAGGTGTCGCTAAGATTTCCTTGAAGTGTTGAAAGGCTTCTTCGCACGCGGGTGTCCACTCAAACGTCACTCTTTCTTCATGAGATTGAAGAATGGCAGGGCCTTTGTCGCCGAGGCCCCGAGAAACCGGGAAGTGATGTCAATCGCCCTGCCAACCTCTGGACGTCCTTGACACAGCCCGGGCTCTTCATCTGAAGTATTGCCTGGCATTTCTCCGGGTTGGCTTCTACCCCTCTCTGAGTTATCATAAATCCCAGAAACTTGCCGGCTTCCATGGCGAAGGCGCACTTGAGGGGGTTCAGCCTCATACCATGTTGACGGAGGGACGCAAACACAGTTGCCAGGTCGTTCAGGAGGTCGTCAGGTCGTGTTGTTTTTGCCAGGATGTCGTCCACATAAACTTCGACCGTTTTTCCTATGATGTCGTGGAATATTCTGTTCATCAGCCTTTGATATGTCGCCCCTGCATTTTTCAAGCCAAACGGCATTACTTTGTAGCAGAAAGTTCCTCGTGGCGTTATGAACGCCATTTTGTCTTCGTCTGGTCGGTGCATCGGTATCTGGTTGTAACCGGAGTAGGCGTCCATGAAACTCAGATACCGGTACCCCGCCGCGGCGTCGACGAGTGCATCTATGTTGGGGAGGGGGAAGCAATCTTTGGGGCATGCTTTGTTAAGGTCAGAGTAGTCCACGCACATTCTCCATCTGCCATTGTGTTTTTTCACTAATACCACATTTGAGAGCCACGAGTAGTCCACTTCTCGTATGAAGCCTGCTTCTAGGAGGCCGGCCGTTTGCTTGGCTACCTCCTCTGCTCTTTCCGCCGACATCTTTCTCCTTCGCTGAGCCCTGGTCGTGCTTCCGGCTTGACGGCTAGGTGATGTGAAATGATTTGTGGATCGATGCCCGGCATGTCGGCTGGCGTCCATGCAAAACAGGTCCTTGTTGGCCTTATCATTTCAATCAAAGGCTTCTTCAACTCATGGGAGGTTCTTGTTAACGAACGTGAATTTTTCCCCTTCGTCACCGATGCTAAATTTCTCCAGGTCCCCTTCTGGTTCCGGCCTCGGGTTGTCTTCTACTCTGGCATCGAGGTCGGCTAGGAATACGCCAGATGCTTCCTTGGACTTCTTTCTGAGGGAAAGGCTGGCATTGTCACAAGCGACCGCCGTCTCGAGGTCTCCTCTTATGGTCCCTATGGATCCATCATCGGTGACGAACTTCATAACTAGTAGCTTGGTGTTGATTATGGCTTCGACGTCATTGATTGTCTTTCTTCCCAAGATGATGTTGTAGGCTGTGGAGTCTCGGAGGATCACGAATTCGGCCATCGCCGATCTTCGGCCTTGCAACTGTCCTACCGAGATCGGTAGGGAAATGACTCCTTCTGGTTTGATGAAGTGATCGCCTAACCCGATAACCCCGTGCTGGTGGGTCGTCAGGTCGGCATCCTTCAGCCCCAGTGCGTCGAACACGTTGCGGAACATGATGTTTGAATCAGCCCCGGTGTCGATAAGGATCCGTTTGACGAGGCCGGTTCCCACTCTGGCCGTTATGACCATAGGAGGGTTTTCCGGGGCGTCGCTGAACCATTGATCTTCTGGGCCGAAAGAAATGGACGGAGGTTTCTTGGTATTCTGCACGGGTGGAGATGAGATCGTCAAAACCTTGGCGTCCTTCTTGTGTGCCGACCGGGATTTTGGTGCGGCGTTCTTTGCCGTTACCACGTTTATCACGGTGAGGCCATGGTCCCCGCCTTCGGGTTCCTGCCGCCGCCTGGTCGAGCGCGCCTTGGCTTCCTCATCTTGATCGCGATAACGCCTTCTCGGCTCCCTGATGAGATGGGAGAACGCGGCTAGGTTTCCTTCCCTTATCGCCTGTTCTAGTGCATCCTTCAGGTCGAAACAGTCCTGAGTCTGATGGCCATACCCCTTGTGGTAATCACAGTAAAGGTTCTTGTTTCCTCCTGTTCGGTCCTTAAGTGCTCGGGGCTTCGGGAGGATTCCCTTCTCCGCTATCTGTTGGTAGACCTCCACAATGGGGAGAGTGAGTGGGGTGTAATTATTGAATTTCCCGACCCTGGGGAATGGTCGAGGTGCCCTGTTTGACGCCTCTTCCCTAGCTTTTTCCTTTGCTCTTTCTCCGTCGACGGGCTGCCGTGCTTGGCTGTAACCGGACTGCCGTTTATTGGCAGCCACGACTCGGTGACTTCCTCGTTTATATACTCCTTGGCCACTGTTTGGATTTCATGCATCGTCCAAACTGGTTTCGTGGTGAGGTGTTTCCGGAAGTTCTCGTTGAGGAGGCCGTTCGTTAGGCAAAGACTGGCCACCGAGTCGGTTAAGCCGTCAATTTCCAAGCATTCGTCGTTGAACCGATCCAAGTACTTCCTTGTCGATTCCCCTTGTCTCTGAGTTATCCCCAGAAGGTTGATGGGGTGCTTAGCCTTTGCTATTCGCGTTGTGAATTGAGCCAGGAAAGCGCGGCTGATGTCTGAGAAATTGTAGATAGAACCTTGAGGGAGGCCGTTAAACCATTTGATCGCTGGTCCTGCTAAGGTCACCGGGAAGGCGCGGCATCTCACTTCGTCGCCTACCCCCTAGATTCATCCTGGCCTCGAAGGCCGTCAGGTGTTCTAGAGGTCTTGAGTTCCGTCGTACCTCATGTCCGTTGGCTTGTCGAAGTGTTTCGGCAGCCGGACCTCGAGGATAGATCGTGGAAACAGGGTGGCGCCCATTATCACAGGTTGTCGTGTTCTTCCGTCTTCGCGACCTCTTGTCGCTCGATGGGTCGGTCTGCCTCGAGAGAGATGTGTCATTTCGTCTCCTCATTATGGGTGACTCCTCCGCGAACTCTCTGCTTCCGTCCGCGGGCGGCTTCGGTAAGAGTCTTCCTCCTCGCTTCCGGAGACGGGGTATATCGGTAGAGGGAGCGTCCCCGCTCCGGTCGGCAGCTGCCGCTCCAGGTCTGGACTCGTGGCGCAGCTCTTGCATTCTTTATGCGCTATCGCCGCCCGTTCCTCGATGGTCCCGTGCGTCGATGGGGGGACCTTCGCCGCCCCCCTTGCGAGGCGACGGAGGCTGCCCCCTCCGCTCCGGCAGCCCGGCCTTGGTCGCCAAGACCCAGTACAGCTTCCATTTAGACGTCCCCACAGACGCACCAATGTTCGTAGCGGCTTCAGAACAAGTCGGGTGGACAGAAGATGCAAAGATGGATAGGTGAGGATGTCTTATCCTGGTCACTGATTGTGGGTCTGCCGAGCTGGCGAGAACTTGTACTGGCGAACGGACGAGGGGGGTGCCACCTGCAAAGACACTCCGACGCTCAAGTCAGCAATGCAGGCGGGCAGAATAATGGGGTGAGAGAATGTGACGTACCTCGGGGGAGAGCCAATCTTCCCTATATACATGTCAGTAGTGGGACCTTACGTGACAGGCCCATATTCCCAAGGACGCTGTCCTGCAGCACGTGTGCGATCCGTACAGGACGCGTGTCCGGGTCGGTTGTAGGGCGCGTGCCCGGGTCGGGTTTTACATGGGTCGGGTCGGCCCAAAGCTGGTTCTGGGCCGGGCCGTAACAATTATGTAATGCATGTAATATTAATAATATGTAGATATATGTATATGTATTTTTTATAAGTATTGTGGTTTGTTTTGTAAATGTGGTTGTATGTTATCAGATAAGAAGTCTCTTAAGCGGTTAAATGGTTTAAAATTTTGAACAGACTCATATTTTAGTATTAAAAATTTTAAAAGTCGTTGTAATACCCAAGCTATCAGAGTAGCACAAGCGGAAGCGTGACATTTTGATAGTTAAGGTGTTACACTAATATTTCTCATTAAAATAAAAGACTTCACATTTTTCAATCTGTTAACTTGACACTTTTCATATTATGGACTATCAGTCCAACATTATATTCATCTCAAAGTTGAAAACTATTATTCCAGAAATATTCTCCAAAAACATCTGTAATATCTTTTAATACTAGTGACTTAATAAATATATTCATCACCTAATAACTCAAATCTAATTTAGGGAGAATATTTTTTTATTGATACACTAGACTTATATCAAACATTTTTTAGTAATTAAATTAAATAAACTTTTTAAAGATATGGGATGAGATATTTTGTATATATAATACGTGATGCTTACCAAATCTATATTTTTAATAAAAATGTTATTTTATTAATAAATCTTAATAGAAAAAAGATTGTTTTAAAAGTATTTTATATATTTTTATTTACAAAACTTTACTAAATAATAATAATGTATTTTATTCTCAATATTTATATTTAGTTTCAGTTTATTTTTATACTACTATTAATTTTTAATTCATTCCTAATATTTTAAATTTATCAATATATCCCTTGGTTATTAATATCTTATTACATGGCAATTATAAGTTCACGTGTCACTATCACGTCAGTTTAAATTTTCATATCTTATTACCATGTCATCTTGTATTGTTATATACTTATATAGTAATTTTTGTTAACAATATTAACTCTTAAGTATAATTGAAATATATTTAAAGCATGGTTTCGATATCATCGTGGTTAGAAATTATTTCATGTCATTCACAGACTAATTTCTTTTTATATGAAGAAAATAATATTTTTATTAAAAATAAGATTATTTAATATAATTATGAATGAATTTTGCAGGTAAAAAGTCAATACATAAGATATGTGAATGTGTGTTGCAATACTTAAAATATATGTTGAATACATGTTATTATTCTAATAATACAAAATATATATTAGATACGTATTAACATCTTGATAATACATAAAATATATGTTAAACACTTTTTTTTATACATTTATAATACTATAATCTATTTTAAATATTAATATTTAAATAAAATATTATTTTTATTTTTATATTAAAAATAATTTATGTAATAGACAGAAGGATTCTAATGACGATGAGCTATATATACTTCTTTTTTGAGGGGGTATTTGTAAACCATGGGTTCATATGTGTAGAATGTAGATGCTTAAATTGAATTATTCAAGTATGGAGCTTTTTTCAGTGGAGAAAGTATAATTGGAACTTTAAAGAATCAAGCAATAAATGAAAATATTCAGAAATATATAGAACGGTCCATAAATAATAGATTGTATTATTGTAACAATTTGGGTAAATATAGATATAGACTAACCTTATAGTCATCTTAATATATTATCCTTCTTGCAACCTTTCGCTTTTATACTGTTTTTTTTTTTGTCATTTATTATTATTATTGTTATTATTATTGTTATAATTAGTATTAGTATTATTTTGATTATTAAAATTATTATTACTATTGTAACACCCTAATTAGCCTAAGCCTTACCTCGCGTAGTAAAGCCAAGGTTAATCAGAGATTATGACAGTTCTAAACTCATACATAATATATATATATATATATATATATATATATATATATATATATATATATATATATATATATATATCTATATATATTATATATAGAAAGAATAGCATAATCTAGAAGCCCGATGAAAGATATAGCTCAAAAACAGAATTTCGAAGCATAAACGTACTAACGGAGCTACTAGCTTAAGGCATAAGAAACAGACAAGATATAACAATAGACAAGTATATAATATCATAGGGAACTAGCCACGACTCGCGGAGTTTAAGTCGACTAGCCATATACTGATATACAAAACCATACAGTGAAAACAGCTTATACAAGTTTTGTTCTCTCAAATACATGCCTCTAGGCAAAACAAAATACAAAAGGAGAGATGTATAAACAAAATAAACCAAAAAGAACTCCAAAATGATCCAAGATTCTCCGCTCCTGTCACCAATCAAAGCAACTCACCGAGGTGGGTTGCGACCTGCATCTGAAAAATACAACAACAATATGGTATGAGAACGGAGGTTCTCAGTATGGTAACAGTTCCCAGTGATATAGGATATAAGACCCGGGATGCCAAAGGCAATCCTAAGCTTCATATCCATCACAAGATTCAACTTAAAGCATTCTAAAACATTTAAGCATAATATACTAACTTGACTTAAATAAACCAGGTTATCTATCTTAAGGGATTTCTATTCTAACTAAACACCGCTGTCCCACAGCCTTCACCAACCGATCCTCCATGCGATCCCATCGCCACCGCCTTCCGAACCTCCTCAATCCCAGCAGAAAACACAGATAATGTTCAAAGCAAGTAAAGCACAAGTAGTAGCATATATGGCAATTAATTCAGATAGCAAGTAAGCATGTTATTCAATTAGGCAAACCATTACAAGTAGACAAAGCATATAAGCAGATAGGAAATGCATATGATGAATGCCTGCCCTACTGGCTGTGATATCACATTGTCGGTTCAACTGCCAACCCGACACATCTCCATGGAGACGTCGCCCTTCGGATTTCTCATATGGGAACCCCCGAGAATTAGTGCCCGGATCACTGTCCAGGTACCGGCGCCTGCTCGCCCTATAGATCCGAAGGGATGTGAGCGGAATATTCTTGTCTCAGACCTCACATTTCAACATAAGCGGGATTAACCACCGTCCTTACGCCGCCGCCGCTACCTCGACAGGCGGGATTAACCACCGTCCCTGCCAGGCGCGTAGCGTCTCAAAATATCATGTAAAAATATTATTCTAGTGGTTTTCAAAAGCATTTTCAGTATACATAGATCCATCATTCCTCATCTCATATACCAAATATCCTTCACCTAACGTCAAACCATTCTCAGCACGCCAGAAATCTAGGCCTCCGTTTTCTAATTTTATCTTAAAATCATGTACTATAGCCCTTAATTTATATCCCATGTTCTAATACTCAAAACTAGGCCCAAACGTCTTAAAATGGTGTTATAGAAGCTTACAACCTTGTTGAGAAGGCAAAATAGTTGAAAACAAATAAATTTTTGAGAAACAAGACGTGTGCACCCGCACAATTCCGAAATCATGAAACTCTGCAACTTTGCAAAATTTCAGATTTTTAACACTAACTTTGAATGATCGTAACTTCCTCTACAAAATTTCAGTTTTCACAAACTTTATACTGATTCAAAGAGTTTTCAAAGATCTTTAATTCTAAACAATTTTCAATCAATTTCGAAAACTGAGGCAAAAGTTATGATCGAACAAATTTCACAAAAAACTCAATTTTTCCAAACTTCACAATTACCGTCCTATCTCACCATACCCATACCAAATCATACCAAACCATCCAAAGCTCCATTTTTCATCAAAGTGTACCTATTATAGCATAATACATCAACCTCACCACATTTTCCTTCTCATTTCGTTATTCTCAATTCCAACATCAACTATATAACACTTATGATCAAAATCACCATCAAACCCACCATTTCATAAATCATAACACTTTAATCATCATAAGAACCAACTCCCAATTCATACAATCATTCAACATCATTATATCATTATAATTCATCACAATCAACTCAACATTCATCAATTCATCAACATTTAGCACACCAACCATCATTTTAGTTCAACCTATCCTATTGGTCACTAGCCTATGTGTCCATGAATATTATATACTACATAGAGGGAACTGAAACCATACCTTGGCCGATTCCCTTTATGCACCCAAACTCAAAATGAGCACCAACAAGCTTCCAACCACAATCCAAGCTTTCAAATCCACTCCAACAAGCACAAATAAGTTCCAAAAGCTCCCAAAGCCACAATAATCAAACTATATACATATAAATCACCACAAATCAACCTAGGGTTCAACATAAGCATAATCTCACAGGGGTTTAAGAGCTCTTACCTTTTCCAACAGATTTGACAACACAAATCCAAAGCTAAGCAAGGATTAGAGCAAACCTAAACATCCAAAATCACAAAAACCCATTTAACCCAAAACTCTAATAAAACCTGAAATTTTGAAGAGCAGAACTGGAAGGATTTCGTGATTACCTTGAGGGTTTCTTGGGTGCGTTTTGTAGAGCTCTTCACAAGGAACGCGTAGCCGCAAACGGTGCGACCATCGGAGCTCCGTAGCTCAAGATATGAGCTTGGGAAGTTTGAAGTGAATAGTAACAATGGTGGAAAGCTCTCACCTCTCTCCTCACTTCATTAGCTGCTGTTGTGTTTAGGTTATGAGGGTGAAAGTGGCTGAAATGGGTTCATTTAAGTGTATTTATATGTTGGGCTTGGGCTCAACTTGGGTCCGGTCCAATCCGTTAGCGTTTTTAGCCCGTTCGGCCTAACTTCGGGCCAAACCTTTAAAATAAATGCCCGGTTTTCTATTCCTAATATTTTTCTAAGGTTTTTGACGGTTTTCACTTTTTATTGTGCGGTACTGGGCAGACTTGAACCGGTTTAATCGGTTCAACTGCCGGTTCATAATTTTTTTACGGTTTTTTGTAGAAAGCACATTTTCTGACTCAGAAAGACCCACTGAGTCCAAAAATCACCTTTAAATCCTCAAATTCTCTCTCTAACCTTTCGGAATCTAATTTGGACAATTAGTTCACTTAATTAACCGTTTGATTAGTTGCGGTTCTTACATTCTCCCCACCAAATAAGAAATTTTGCCCTCAAAATTTGAATTACCTTAAAAAAGCTCGGGATAATCCTTTGGCATCTCAGACTCTAATTCCCAAGTGTGCTCTTCTACTCCTGCTCGCTCCCAAGCAACTTTAACCAATGGGACATCCTTTCCTCGCAGCTTCTTCACACTAGTGTCATCGATCCTCACTGGTGTCACTTGGAGAGTCAAGTTCTCTTTCAACTTGACCGATTCAGGCTCCAACACATGAGTCGCATCCGACGTGTATTTACGGAGCTGTGACACGTGGAATACGTCATGCAAGTTAGACAGATGAGGTGGCAAAGCTACTTGATACGCCACCAGCCCGAATCTCTTCAAAACCTCAAACGATCCTATATATCTTGGGTTCAACTTCTTGGTCTTGATTGCTCTTCCAATCCCAGTTGTCGGTGTAACTCAAAGGAATACATGTTCTCCCACTTCAAACTCTAAGGGTTTCCTTCTCTGATCCGCATAACTCTTCTGTCGACTTTGGGCAGTTAAAATCCTTGCACGAATCTTCTTAATGTTCGCAGTAGTCTCTGCTATCAAATCTGGACCCAAAACACTTACTTCTCCAAATTCATACCAACAAAGTGGAGACTGACACTTTCGTCCATACAAAGCCTCATACGGAGCCATCCCAATGCTTGCATGAAAGCTGTTGTTATATGCGAACTCCACCAATGGCATGTAACGATCCCAACTCCCGGGTTGATCCAACACACATGCTCTCAGCATATCTTCCAACGTTTGAATAGTCCTTTCCGATTGTCCATATGTTTGTGGATGATACGCCGTACTAAGACATAGCTTCGTACCGAAAGCTCTTTGGAAAGCTCCCCAAAACCTTGATGTGAATCGAGGATCACGGTCCGATACTATGCTTGATGGCACACCATGCAACCTCACTATCTCCTTGATGTATAATATTGCCAACTCTTCCATAGAACAGTTTAGTCGGATAGGCATAAAATGAGCAGATTTGGTTAAGCGATCTACGATCACCCAAATCGCATCAAACCCCGACCTAGTCCTCGGTAAATCGGTCACAAAATCCATAGAAATTCCTTCCCACTTCCACTGAGGAATCTCAAGTGGTTGTAGCATTCCTGATGGTTTTTGATGCTCTATCTTCACTTTCTGGCAGGTCAAACAATTGGATACCACTGTAGCTACGTCACCCTTCATCCCCGGCCACCAGAACATCTTCTTCAAGTCATAATACATCTTCGTGCTCCCGGGATGAATAGAAAACCCACTGTTGTGAGCCTCCAACAGCAAGTTTTGCCTCAAGCTCCCAACATCTGGTATGCAAATTCTTCCCTTGTATCTCCATAACCTTTCATCATCCTTAGTGAATTCTTCGCGTCTCTTATCACCAACTGGTTGAAACAATTGCTGAAACTTCTGCTCATCTTGCTGAGCCCTTTGTATTTCTGATTTAAACGTGCTTGAAATTTGTAACTGGTTCAAACAAGCTCTTCCGGCAACTTCACTAATATCCAGCTTAAGATCTACAAACTTATCCACTAGTTCTTCTTCTTTGATTCTCATCCAATCAATTGTTAAAGATTTCCGACTCAAAGCGTCTGCTACCACGTTTGCCTTTCCAGGGTGATAACTCAACTCGAAATCATAATCTTTAAGCAACTCCATCCACCTTCTCTGGCGCATATTTAGCTCTTTCTGATCAAAGATGTACTTGAGACTCTTATGATCAGAAAAGATGCTAAACCTTACTCCGTATAAGTGGTGTCTCCAAATCTTCAATGCAAACACAATCGCCGCTAATTCCAAGTCATGAGTGGGGTAATTCACCTCATGCGGTCTTAGCTGACGCGATGCGTAAGCCACCACATTCCGGTGTTGCATCAACACGCAACCCAAACCTTTCAAAGAAGCATCACAATATACCTCAAACGGTTCATGCGGTTCTGGTAGGATTAGAACAGGTGCTGAAGTTAATCTCTGCTTTAACGTCTGAAAACTTTCTTCGCACTCCGACGTCCACATGAACGGCACTTCTTTCCTTGTCAACTTTGTCATTGGTAGCGCAATCCGGGAAAATCCTTCGATAAATCTCCGGTAATATCCGGCTAAACCCAAAAAGCTTCTGACTTCCGTCACAGTCGTCGGTCTTTCCCATTCCATCACCGCTTCTGCCTTAGAAGGATCTACAGCTATTCCTCCCTTACTTACCACGTGGCCTAAGAACTTTACTTCCTCCTTCCAGAACTCGCACTTTGACAACTTAGCGTATAACTTCCGCTCCTTTAAGATTTGTAGTACAATCCTCAAGTGTTCCTCATGCTCCTTTACCGTCTTAGAGTAAACTAAGATGTCATCTATGAAAATCACCATGAATTTGTCCAAAAAGGGACGAAACACTCTGTTCATGTAATCCATGAAAACAGCAGGTGCATTCGTTAACCCAAAAGACAATACCGCAAACTCGTAGTGTCCATAGCGTGTTCTAAAGGCAGTCTTAGGAATATCATCTTCCTTTACTCTTATCTGGTGGTAACCGGATCTCAAATCAATCTTGGAAAACACTCCAGCTCCTTGCAATTGATCCATCAAGTTATCTATCCTTGGCAGCGGGTACTTGTTCTTCACTGTCACTTTATTTAACTGTCGGTAATCCACACATAAACGCATCCCTCCATCTTTCTTCTTCACCAATAAAACTGGCGCTCCCCACGGTGATACACTCGGTCGAATGAACCTCTTATTCAGAAGCTCTTCCAACTGAGTCTTTAGCTCTGCCAGCTCTATAGGAGCCATTCTATACGGTGCAATCGATATTGGTCCGGCTCCCGGCACCAATTCAATCACAAACTCAATTTCCCTTTGAGGTGGGAACTCAGGGATATCTTCCGGGAACACTTCTGGAAAATCACTAACCACCGGAATTTGATCTAAGTTCTGGGCATCGCCCAACGCATTGGCAGCCAACAGAATATAACCCTGACACTCCTCCCCACTATAATGCACCATTACAGAGTTCAGGTAATACCCTGTAGCTACCACTGCTCCATTTTCTCCTTCCGGCATAAACCGAATTGTCCGTTCAAAGCAATCCAACAAAATCCAGTTCTTCGACAATCAATCAAACCCCAAAATCATCTCCAGCCCCACCATTGGTAAACAGATCAAATCGTGTACAAAGTCTCTACCCTCAAGCTTGAAACCTACTTGTCTACAACGTGACCTAGTCATAATTGTTTGATGCGGAGTATGTACATGTAGATCAAAAGGTAACTCTGATACTTTCAAGCCTAATTCCTCAACTTTAGCAAATGAAATAAACGAATGCGAAGCTCCAGTATCATATAATGCAACTGAGGATTTATCACCAATTAGACATATACCTTTCATCAAAGGATCCGCCTTGGAAGCATCCTTGGCATTCACAGCAAAGACTCGACCTTGATGCTGACTCTGGCCCGCATTCTGATTCCTCCCACGAGGGCAATCCCTCGCAATGTGGCCAGGTAACCCACACTTGAAGCAACCACCTAAACCAATCTTACATGAGTCATAAGGGTGAAACCGTCCACAACGATCACAAGCTAAATCCGGAGAACTCTTACTTTGATTTCCTCTTCCTTTAGCATACTGAAACTGATTCTGATTGTTCTTTCTGAAGCCCCCTTGGCCTTGAGGAGTATATCCCCCTCTTTTGAAGCTTTGTCCTCAAGGATGAAAATACTTGCCACGCCCACGACTAGAGCTCCCTCCATGAGTGTCTTTAAATGCCGCCACTGTCTTGGCATACTCCTCCACTACCCTTGCTTTGTTCACCAAGTCGGAGAAGACACGGATCTCCATAGGAGCCACAGCAGTCATAATATTGTCCTTCAAGCCCCTTTGGTACTTAATACACCTCCAACTTTCGAAAGTCTCCGGGTCACCTTGACATACCCGAGAAAACCTACAAAGCTCTTCGAACTTGTTGGTGTACTCTGCCACAGACATGGAACCTTGCTTCAGCTGCATTAGCTCCATCTCCTTTGCTTCCCTTGCAGACTCAGGAAAGTATTTCTTGTAGAAAGCCGTTTGGAACACCTCCCATGGAATGTCGGTGTTCTGAAGCTGTAGCAAACGACACTCAGCTTGCCACCAGGGCTGGGCCTCTCCCGCTAGCTGATAAGCGGCAAACTCTACATATTGATTGAGAGGAACATGCTGCGCCTGTAAAGCACGCTCTATAGCCTGGAACCAGTGGTCCGCTTCAATAGGATTTGTGGATCCTCGGAAAGTTGGCGGATGAACCTTGAGGAACGTCGCCAAGGTCATCGGAACTCCTCTTGTGTTATCGCCATTATCCTCAGCATTATCATTGGTATTCCCTTTGCCGTTCCCATTTCCGTTGCCATTCCCAGTCGGTTGGCCCAATCTCTGCACTGCTTGCAGAGTCGCAGCAGCATTAGCTTCCATGGTGTTAGCGAGATTCGCCATCGCCGCCATGAATTCGGCGTGATTGTCAGCTGGTTGCTCATTCCTACTTCCCCGTGTACGCGTTCGACCTCGCCCGCGAGTAGCCATGTAGAATTCCTGTCCACACCAAACAATAGATATCAAGGTGATAAGTCTCAATATCAAAAGTCTAGTGCTTCAATTAACCCAAACAGGCACTCACAAACAAGCATGCTATGCATATATCAAATAGATAACCTAATAGCATCAAAGAAAAGACACACAGAGTATGCAATGAAGCACAATCGGTCCATCCCTCAGGCTCACGAGGACGAACCGCTCTGATACCACTAAATGTAACACCCTAATTATCCTAAGCATTACTCGCGTCGTAAAGCCAAGGTTAATCAGAGATTACGACAGTTCTAAACCCATATATATATATATATATATATATATATATATATATATATATATATATATATATATATAATAGCATAATCTAGAAGCCCGATGAAAGATATAGCTCAAAAACAGAATTTCGAAGCATAAACGTACTAACGGAGCTACTAGCTTAAGGCATAAGAAACAGACAAGATATAACAATAGATAAGTATATAATATCATAGGGAACTAGCCACGACTCGCGGAGTTTAAGTCGGCTAGCCATATACTGATATACAAAACCATACAATAAAAACAGCTTATACAAGTTTTGTTCTCTCAAATACATGCCTCTAGGCAAAACAAAATACAAAAGGAGAGATGTATAAACAAAATAAACCAAAAAGAACTCCAAAATGATCCAAGATTCTCCGCTCCTGTCACCAATCAAAGCAACTCACCGAGGTGGGTTGCGACCTGCATCTGAAAAATACAACAACAATATGGTATGAGAACCGGAGGTTCTCAGTATGGTAACAGTTCCCAGTGATATAGGATATAAGACCCCGGGATGCCAAAGGCAATCCTAAGCTTCATATCCATCACAAGATTCAACTTAAAGCATTCTAAAACATTTAAGCATAATATACTAACTTGACTTAAATAAACCAGATTATCTATCTTAAGGGATTTCTATTCTAACTACACACCGCTTTCCCATAGCCTTCACCAACCGATCCTCCATGCGATCCCGTCGCCACCGCCTTCCGAACCTCCTCAATCCCAATAGAAAACACAGATAATGTTCAAAGCAAGTAAAGCACAAGTAGTAGCATATATGGCAATTAATTCAGATAGCAAGTAAGCATGTTATTCAATTAGGCAAACCATTACAAGTAGACAAAGCATATAAGCAGATAGGAAATGCATATGATGAATGCCTGCCCTGCTGGCTGTGATATCACATTGTCGGTTCAACTGCCAACCCGACACATCTCCATGGAGACGTCGCCCTTCGGATTTCTCATATGGGAACCCCCGAGAATTAGTGCCCGGATCACTGTCCAGGTACCGGCGCCTGCTCGCCCTATAGATCCGAAGGGATGTGAGCGGGATATTCTTGCCTCATACCTCACATCTCAACGTAAGCGGGATTAACCACCGTCCTTACGCCGCCGCCGCTACCTCGACAGGCGGGATTAACCACCGTCCATGCCAGGCGCATAGCGTCTCAAAATATCATGTAAAAATATTATTCCAGTGGTTTTCAAAAGCATTTTCAGTATACATAGATCCATCATTCCTCATCTCATATACCAAATATCCTTCACCTAACGTCAAACCATTCTCAGCACGCCAGAAACCTAGGCCTCCGTTTTCTAATTTTATCTTAAAATCATGTACTAGAGCCCTTAATTTATATCCCATGTTCTAATACTCAAAACTATGCCCAAGCATCTTAAAATGGTGTTATAGAATCTTACAACCTTGTTGGGAAGGCAAAATAGTTGCAAACAAATAAATTTTTGAGAAACAAGACGTGTGCACCCGCACAATTCAGAAATCATGAAACTCTGTAACTTTGCAAAATTTCAGATTTTTAACACCAACTTTGAATGATCGTAACTTCCTCTACAAAATTTCAATTTTCACAAACTTCATACTGATTCAAAGAGTTTTCAAAGATCTTTAATTCTAAACAATTTTCAATCAATATCGAAAACCGAGGCAAAAGTTATGATCGAACAAAGTTCACAAAAAACTCAATTTTTCCAAACTTCACAATTACCGCCCTATCTCACCATACCCATACCAAATCATACCAAACCATCCAAAGCACCATTTTTCATCAAAGTGTACCTATTATAGCATAATACATCAACCTCACCACATTTTCCTTCTCATTTCGTTATTCTCAATTCCAACATCAACTATATAACACTTATGATCAAAATCACCATCAAACCCACCATTTCATAAATAACACTTTAATCATCATAAGAACCAACTCCCAAATCCATACAATCATTCAACATCATTCATTATAATTCATCACAATCAAACTCAACATTCATCAATTCATCAACATTAGCACACCAACCATCATTTTAGTTCAACCTATCCTATTGGTCACTAGCCTATGTGTCCATGAATTATATACGACATAGGGAACTGAAACCATACCTTGGCCGATTCCCTTTATGCACCCAAACTCAAAATGAGCACCAACAAGCTTCCAACCACAATCCAAGCTTTCAAATCCACTCCAACAAGCACAAATAAGTTCCAAAAGCTCCCAAAGCCACAATAATCAAACTATATACATATAAATCACCACAAATCAACCTAGGGTTCAACATAAGCATAATATCACAAGGGTTTAAGAGCTCTTACCTTTCCCAACAGATTTGACAACACAAATCCAAATATAAGCAAGGATTAGAGCAAACCTAAACATCCAAAATCACAAATACCCATTTAACCCAAAACTCTAATAAAACCCGAAATTTTGAAGAGCAGAACTGGAAGGATTTCGTGATTACCTTGAGCGTTTCTTGGGTGGGTTTTGTAGAGCTCTTCACAAGGAACGCGTAGCCGCAAACGGTGCGGCGATCGGAGCTCCGTAGCTCAAGATATGAGCTTGGGAAGTTTGAAGTGAATAGTAACAATGGTGGAAAGCTCTCACCTCTCTCCTCACTTCAGCTGCTGTTGTGTTTAGGTTATGAGGGTGAAAGTGGCTGAAATGGGTTCATTTAAGTGTATTTATATGTTGGGCTTGGGCCCAACTTGGGTCCGGTCCAACTCGTTAGCGTTTTTAGCCCGTTCGGCCTAACTTCGGGCCAAACCTTTAAAATAAATGCCCGGTTTTCTATTCCTAATATTTTTCTAAGGTTTTTGACGGTTTTCACTTTTTATTGTGCGTACTGGGCAGACTTGAACCGGTTCAACCGGTTCAGCTGCCGGTTTGTAATTTTTTTACGGTTTTTCGTAGAAAGCACATTTTCTGACTCAGAAAGACCCACTGAGTCCAAAAATCACCTTTAAATCCTCAAATTCTCTCTCTAACCTTTCGGAATCTAATTTGGGCAATTAGTTCACTTAATTAACCGGTTGATTAGTTGCGGTTCTTACAACTATTATTCTCATTACTATAATTATTAATGTTATTATTGTTACGATGGGTAACTGGTGATTAATGGGCTGGACTTGTGAGATTAACTCAAACATCTGGAGGAGGTGGTCTCCGACTTGGGTTGCGTCTAGGAGCCGCTGTCCGACTTGTGCGTATGATAAAATGGGGGGTGGTACCTGCAAAGACACTCCAATGTCTAAGTCAGCAAAAGGTTTTACAGGTTTAGAGAGTATTGGAACTTAGTGATATTTGAGGGGTGTCAGTGTATTTATAGCGGTGAACCAATAACCACCGTTGGAGTAGTTCTACCTTTTAAGGAGAATAACCATCCCTTTATCTTAGGAAAGTTGAGATATGGATCCTGGAAGTGGGTTGAGAGATTTTAGGGGCACTTACTTATTTTAAATAAGTATTATCTGCTAGCTATCCTTCGCGCCCGACTTCTTTAAGGTGGAGTCTGTGTCGAATCCGACCTCCTTAGAGGAGGTCGGTGGAAAATGAATGCCAATCTTTGGATTGAGCCTTTATGTATATTTAGACCTGAGTCTTAATGTTGGATCAAGATATGAATAATTATCATTGTCTTAATTACCAATATTACGATAATAATAATATTATTAGGTTATAGGTCTAACAGAAATAACCCTAAAAAATCAAAACCAAAAACTGTAATTCTAAATCCTAATTCGAAGATGTATATATAATTTTTTAATAAATATTTATTAATTTAATTATAATATATTATTTTTTTATTGTTGTATAATTATCTATTTAGTTAATATATTAGTTTTTTTTACAATTAGTATTTTGTTTCGAAATAAAATTAATTAATAATTTATTATTTATTATTACTTTACTTTTATTTAATAATCATATTATTATACCTATATATATATTTTTTAATTTTTTGGCTTTATCCCAAGTACGCTCTAAATATATACATATACGTAAATATAATACATTTTAAGTGTATTTGGATTTTTTTTAAGATGTTTCATCTCGAGTACATAGTATCCGACTTCTATATTTATTTATCTTTTACCTTTTATATTTGAGATGTATAATGATAGTTTAAAAAGTACATGTTACATATTTTAATAAATAAAATATTTAAATAATATAAAATAAAAAATCTATATTTTTGTTGTCAAACTAATAATATATATATATAAGTACAAATATCAATTTTAAATTTTAATTTTAATTACAACTAATAAATGATACGTAATATACTTTGCTTGTCAAACTAATAATTAATAATAGTATATAAGAAAAATAGAGTTGCTAATTTTTTTTATATAGAGTAAATTGGTGTATGATGCACAGTTATTAAAAAAATTAGTATTTTTTTGAATATGGAGTTAATTTTTTTTAAAACTGTTATTAAACAAATTGGAGGATCAAATTTGTTGAGAAGAGCAAAACAAATAAAATCTAAAAGAGCGATTTAGATGAGATACACAAATTTAAAAATTAGATTTATGCATTAAAAATTTTTAAAAATTCAGATACATAAATTTAAATGTCATATTTGTGTATTATAAAAATTTAAAGAATTCAGGTACACAAATATATAATAAAATTTGTATTTTTAAAAATAAATCTGTTAGTTAAATTTATATCCTTTATATCTTAGTTATACACATCATAAGATATACACATCATACTTTAATAATATTATAAAATATTTTTTTAATATTAAAATTAAAAAGTAAAATAAAATAGATGATAAAAAAATAAAATAAAAAAGAAAAAACTTTTTAATTTTAATTTTTTTAATTATAATAAAAAAATCATATCATATATTTTTGTTATAAAATTAATAATATATAATAAAATATATAATAGATATTTTGTATTAATAACAGTCCATTCAACCCCGATAAATAACTCACCAATAACTTTATACAACCACAATCAAAGTCGTAGTTTATTATAAACCAAAAACAGAACATGATTTATTTACTTTATCAAATTAATACCGATTTACTATTATTAAAATTTTGGGACTGAAATAGATATAATTACAATTCTTGTACAACATAAATGATAGTCCCAAATTTAAAATATTTGTTTATAAATCTTAAAGGACTGAAAGATATTTTTTTCACTATAGACAATTCCTTCTTCAAGTATACACTTGAGTGTTGTTAGAATGAGATTTATTTGAATGCTTAATTTCTTGATTGTTGTGCCTAACTATACCTACATTTGATCCTTAGCTTAGGTTCCTCTACTAAGACGACTTTGGAGACATCAAAGCAATGGTTCAGAATCAAAATTAAACATTAACATTATTGCTTTGAACTTTGAAGAGTACTAGAATTTATTATTTTTAATATATATTTTTATATATTATTAATTAATAATTATTCACTAAAAATAATAAATTTTATTAATTTTTTAACATTTTTTATATTACAAACTTAGTACAACCTTTTTTTTTTCAGAACATTTAGCTATTAGCTTATTTTTATGAGTTAATAATCAAAATCGTTCCTGAAAGATACCCCGATTTCCATTTTAGTCTTCGAAAGATAAAATTAATCAAAGTCGTCCCCGAAAGTTATTCACGTTGGTCGAATTTGTCCTTCCGTCCTCTGAGGTAGTGACGTGCCTAACGTTTGGTGAGGTGGAACGTTAAGTGCCAGCGTGGAGAAGTCCAGCATGAAAACCGTTAATGCTGATAAGATATGTTTGATTATTTAGGTCAAATTAGTCCTAATGTTACAACCCTAACCCCCAATTTGAAGCATATATGTGCGCGATTCTCAGGTGGCGATGTATGTTTGAGGAGTCGCTGCTATGATGAGTGGAAGCCGGAGTGGTGACCTGCCGTCGCAGTCTATCGGTAGCCATGAGTCGAACTCTGCCATGCGACGGAGGAGGAAGATGAAGGACCAGACTTGCTTTTGTGGGTTGAAGACGACAATCAAGAAATCTGGCACAAGAGAGAATCCGGATAGGTTGTTCCACACTTGTGCCAGATACCCGGTGAGTTAGGTTATGATATATTAAGCTTGTTTTCAATATTCCTTTGTCTATTCTGCTGGGTTGTTGAAATTGATTTTATTTTTTTTGGAAAAATTCAGAAGGGAAGTCACTGCAACTTCTTTAGGTGGGTTGAGGAAGATGGGTATGTAGCAGGGGCGGAAACTGATGCAGAGGTTGGTGGGGACTATGATGAATGGAGACTGAATGTGTCATGGAGATTGGGTAGCTTGGAGGGTGAGGTTAGAGCAATGAAGATGCTGATAATGTTCCTGTCAGTTGCAGTGGTGGTGGCTACTGTATTGTGTGTATCACTGTTGTTCACATTAATCTCCAAGTAAAGCCACAAATGGAGTGTTATGCTCTTGTGTGTTAGAGGTGTTGTTAGATCAGAGAAATTGAATTAGTTGATATGTAATGATGATGTTAATTATGAATGAAAGTATGGTTTAATTGTCTTTAATTTAACTTGTTGTTTAAGCTTGATGGGTTTCACTGAGAATACATGATGGTGATGTTTGAACTATTATAAGTATCTTTTCACCAAATAGAAGCATACATGACAGTAGACAAAGTAATTGTAATCCATAACAAACATCATAATTATACTGATATCATATTGTCTTAGTAGACACACCACAAAGGTGATCAAGGATCCAGACAACATTGTTCAGACAACATTGTTCATGTAAACAAAAAAACATACTAGGCCTAACATAAATGATCCTGAACACAGAGGCAGTTTACAGAGCCATGTTCCCAAAAAGCAAACTTTTCAACTACATACAAAATATATTTCCTAGTTAAACATATTAATCTTTCTTTCTTGGACGCTTGAACCCTGGAGTAGGCACGAATGTCATGAAGGTTTGCATCTTCTTTGCAGTGACAGAAGTTGTTCCTTTCAATGTCTCAGCAGATATGGCCACAGGTGACTGGGTGGAGGCATTTGATCTTGCCTTTTTTTTTATTACATGCAGTTTGGGTGGCCTGCCTCTCTTTTCATCCTGCATAGGCCAGTTGCAGACCAATTAATTTCAAGTAAATAAAATAAATGCAATTGGGCAGAATAAGAAGCAGCAAATAAATAACCTGAATGTCTTGAACAGGCTGTTGGGTATCTTGCACTGGTTGGGTATCTCCAGGTTGGTTGACTTCCACAGCAGGTTCTGGCTGGACTGGGGGAGGAGGGGGAGAATGTGATTGAACTTCATTGTTGGTGTTTGGGTCATCTGTAGGGGGAGCAGGCCCTTTAGCAAGGGCAAGCTGAAGTTGCATTTGTCTAGCTTGTTCCTCAGCATCCTCCTTTTTCTTCTTTGCACAGCTTCTCTTGTTGTGTCCAACGTCACCATAAAACATGCACCTAATTGGGTTGTACTTCCTCTTCATCTTGGTGCTTGACCCAACTGGCTGCTCTCCTTTGTCCTTTCTCCTCTTCTTGGTAGGCCTCCCAGGTTTAGGCTTGATTGGAGGTGGGACAGGGGCAGGTGAAGATGTTTTCTCCCACATATCTTGTCCTTTAACCGGGTTAATATTGAAACAGTATGTCCTTTTATACGTCTCCATTGTCAACAACTCATGGCAATACTCCTCAGTTCTCTTACCATTTTTGTCTTGAATTGTTGAAATTGCATGCATACATGGCATCCCTGTGCCAAGTGTAGACAGACAAAGGTAATGACAAAATCAAAAGCAACTCTGACTAATTCAGGCTAAGGGAAGGAGTTATAGGGTCCGAATGAATTACCTGTGAGTTGCCAGAATCGACAGGTGCAAGTGTGCTTTCCCAAGTCGACCACCATGTTTGTGGGCCAGCCATGTACTTCAAACAACTCCTCTTTTTCATCCCCACACCATTGGGGAGCCCAGTGACTAGATAACTTTGTCATGACTTCTAGTCTGCTTTGCTGAACCGGGGGTAAAATTCCTTGATAAGTGCTCAACTTCAGCTTGTTATCGACCATGCTCTTCATGATTATTCTCCTCACCTCTTCAGCCAAAGTTAAAATCGGCTTGGTCCTCTCATGCTTTATCTTAGCATTGAATGATTCGCAAGCATTGTTGCAAATATTGTCATTCTTAGGATCCTCATTGAAGTAAGCCTTAGTCCAAGCCTCCTTCGGCCACTTTTCAAGATACTGCCAAGCCTGTTCGTTGATGACCTTTACTCTCTTCATGTTTCTCTCGAACTCATTACGTGTCCTTGATCGAGCACACTCCCAAACCAGGTCTTTCAACTCCGTGCTACCCCATTGTTTTGAAAAATTCCGCCACAGATGCCACACACAGAACATGTGCTGGGCCAAGGGCATGACCTCCTTCACTGCTGGAATGAGTCCCTGCCAGATACAAAGAAACCCGAAAAGATTGTTAGTCAAATGAATCCCTCAATTATGATCATTAAATCAATTTAGTCCTAGAAGTATAACTAATTAAATCAATTTAGTCCTCACCTTCTGCATGTTTGAAATGAGGCACAAGTTGTTACCATTGAAGTTGCCAAGGTCTGATTGCAGCAGCTCCAGAAACCATTTCCAGTTGTCCTTGTTTTCCACATCCACAATTGCATAGGCAACAACAAATATGTGGTTATTGGCATCCTGAGCACACGCCGTCAATATTTGTCCACCGTGCAGGGTCTTAAGAAAAGTCCCATCCAATCCTATCATTGGTCTACACCCAGTCTTAAATCCTTTTTTACAGGCATCAAGACACACATAAAACCTCTCAAACTGAGGATGACCCTCTGGCATTGGGATTACACCAACTTGAACTGTAGACCTAGGGTTACTTGTGAGCAACTCATTCGCATAGTCCCAGATTAGTCCATACTGAGCAACTTCATCACCCTCTACCACTTTCCTAGCAGCTTTCAATGCTCTAGTGATGCAGGTGCTGTTCAGGTTTACGTTACACTTCCTCACAAACCACTCATACACTTCACGATGTCTCATTGTAGGATGCTTCCTAAGTTTTGGAACAAGTTTGCTTAGTGTCCACTGTTGGGTGGCTGCCCTGTTTTTTCGCCTTCTAGGACAGATATGGTTATCAACCAGGGTTTTAATCTGCCACGACCCGTCTTGCTTACTACGTGCACAGTATACTACCCAAGGACAACCCTCAGCCTTACACATAGCCCTAACCCGAACATTGTCATTCTTTGTAAACAATATGTTTCTACCTAACTGGATTGTGTAGTCCCTAGTTGCATGCATAAAATGTTCCTTTAATTTGAATATCATACTAACCTCAAATTTGAGGTCCCCGAACTTTGCCTTGTCATTATACTGGGGATAGACGGTTGGTGATTCCTCATCAGAGTCTAGTTCCTGGCCTGAGTCCTCTGAGTGCCATGAGTTGAGATCCGAATCATTGTCCTCAAGGGGATTATCCTCTAGGTCTGCCAAATAGAAACCACAAATTAAGTAATCAGTCATGTGACCAAAATTAAATCAACATCTACAAACCAATTGATTTAACCAAATACCTGAGTCACTTTCATCCTCACTCTCAGAAGCTTCATAGCTTGAATCGTCAGTCTCTATTTCTTTCTCTGCTAATCTGGTCTTAGCAGGCTTGTGCTTTTCCTTAACCTCCCTTTTTTTGTTCAGCCTGGTAGAGTTGACACCATCATCATTGTCACTGCTAGATTCATCATCTCCTAGTACCTTTGGAGGTTTGTAAAGGCTGTCTTTAGCACTCTCATAGGAGTCATGAGAGTCACTGTCTTCCTCAACCTCTACTGTCTTCACATGCCTGTTTGCCCTTGTGGTGGTAGTGACCTTGGCCTTACCTTTAGGTTGAGCTGTAGCAGGGGTAGGTTTGGTAGGCTGACTATAGGCCTTTCTCTGCTGTGATGAAGTTTGCACAGGTTCATGTGACTTCTTGGTGGGCTGAGATGATGGTTTGCTGGGCTTAGTGGTTGGTCTAGTAGGCTTAGCTGATGGACCCGTGGGCTTCAATGATGGTCCAGTGGGCTTAGTAGGCTCCTTAATGGGCTGCATTGGTTGCTTAGTGGGCTGGGTAGGCAGTTTACTGGGCTGACTTGGTTCCTTTGTGGATTGGGTAGAAAATTTCTTGGACTGAGAAGGCAACTTTGAAGGCTGAGATAATCTGCTTCCTTCAGCTGATGCCTTCGTGGACTCAGAGCATGCTTTTTGGTGGGATGGTAACTTGGTGGGTTGAGACTGATGTCTCTTGGTCTGGGTTGGGTTAATTTTAGGCACATCTTCTTCCTGCTCATCAACCACACATGGCTCTGAAACACCATGCTCGAAATACAGGTTGATCAAGTTGAAGTTCCTCCTGCAATCCTTCACCATTGCAACCAAATCATCATCTGTGGCCAGCCTCCTCAGCCCATATTCAAGGGGAACTCCTGGAGATTTCCACCAGCACTCCCTAGCCTCAGCATATCCCAGTTTGACATAGTACCCCCTCACAAAGAACACGTCAAGTGTGCCAGCTTCAACTCCTATTAATACCTCTGTGTGATCCGGCTCATAGTACAGATATCCACCCTCATCCTTTTTAAACTTCCCACCATGGTGAAATACAAAAGTCATCGGAGGACCCTCCATCTACAAGTGCAAAAATAAATAAATGTAGTCAACATCAACATCTAAAACAACTCCTCTCTTACAACTGCATGTAACACACAACAAACTATATAATCATAACCATCTCAAACCCTCAACTCCCCAGAAAAACCCACCACATAAGGACCAGAAAACCCCTAACAAACGCATACAGAATATCTTCAGTCTAATCCAAACCCCTAGCCTCAGTAGATGGTTCTTAGAACTAAGTCACCCTAAACCAACAGACACTAACATTGCAAAATCAACAGAAACTGTGAAAAAAAATTAAGCCTTACCTATGGCAGTTACTGTTCCTTCCTCCAACTACGAAACTCCTCCGCGACCTCCTCCAACGTAGCAGGGCCTACTCTTCTACAAGCCTCGCACACACGAATGCTCGATAACGCCACCAAGTTCTGATCAAAGGATCTTTGGGCAGAGTACCAGGGTAGAGAGAAGACGAGGGGTTTTGGAGCGAAAGTGGAAGAGGTTTGTTACGAGAGAAGAGAATGGGAGAACGTTTGAATATCCACATGTGGCTCATAAACGACGTCGTTCCACTGATTTGGGGCTGAGGGTATGAAACTACATTGTTTTGCACCTTTCCACGCTGGCACTTAACGTTCCACCTCACCAAACGTTAGCCACGTCACTACCTCAGAGGACGGAAGGACAAACTCGACCAACGTGAATAACTTTCGGGGACGACTTTGATTAATTTTATCTTTCGAGGACTAAAATGAAAATCGGGGTATCTTTTAGGGACGATTTTGACTATTAACTCGTTAGTTAATATTAATAAGAATTGATCACTTTAATAAATTTATGTACGAGTGATGTCATTGTTTGAACTAAAATGATATATTCGTCAAAAACTAAAATATTTTTGAACGGTAGGTTCATAAATCCAGAAATTTTTTTAGATATTAACCAAATTTTAGTGTAACACTTAATTATTAAATTTTATCATATTTTTAAAATTTTAAAAATAAAAATATAAAATAATATAATTTCATATATTGCTAATACATTTTTCATGTATTATATATTTAATATTAAAATATACAATGCGTTCTTTGCATATTGTATATTTAAATATTAAAAATACAATACGTTTTTTACAAATTATTAATCTCAGGAGTTTAAATTTTATTTTGTGCATGTAGTAAATTTTGATTATTATTAATTCATATCATTTGCGACTTCAAAGTATGTTGTCGAAATTTATTTTCTCTCATACAAAGTAATATCTTTTTTATATTATAAAAAAAATTAAAAGACTCAACTATTAATAATCTCATATCATTATCCTTTAGTTATTATTTTGAAATTGCATTAATAACTATATTATGAATTTTAGACTTGTACTGTAAATGGGTAGTCCTTTCCAAATTGATCCAAAGACATATTTTGAATCAAAGGAGACTCAATTTAATAGCTAATCCTTGTGAAACATGTCGTATTCGTCAAATATCAACACACTATCACAAAATCTTTATAGTAATACAAATGGGGAGCTCATTTGCTGACGTGGCGCTCATACGTTGAGTCTGGGAGTTTATTTGCTTACGTGTCATCACTAGAAATTTTTAGATTTATATTTATAAATTATAAATTATTATTTGCTCAGGTTGTTATTTTCAAATTTTAAATTTGGGTTGTTTTACTTAGGTTGTTATTTTTTAAATTTTAAATTGTTTTATTTGTTTGGGTTATTTTATAAAAGTTGTTATTTTTTTAATTTTAAATTATTTTATTTAAGTTGTTATTTTTTAAATTTTATTTAGATTGTTCTTTTTTATATTTTAACACTAATTTTTAAAAATCTGTTAATTCTTTTTAGCATAATTTTTAAAAATTTTGTTGATTTTTTTTAGTTTTGCAGCTATATAAATTCTTTTAAAGAAATTTAGATTTTTAAAAAATTTACGTTAATTATTCTTCGGTTGTTACATACTAATATTACAATAAATAAATATTTATGTTAGTTTAGAATTTTTAAATTATTATTTATTTAAGTTATTATTTTTAAATTTTAAATTTGGGTTGTTTTACTTAGTTTGTTTTTTTTTAAATTTTAAATTAAAGTCAACCAAATTTTAAAAAGCTTAGTTATGATGCAACTATAAAAGGATAAGTTATGAGAGATGTAAAGCACCACAATTACAGAAATTCTCCATTGCCATACTCAATTGAGATGGTTTGACTCGATAAAGACGCAAGTTTTCTACTAATATCCTTTTATCCATGACTCCAAGGTTATTTATTTATTTATTTAAATCCTTTTATCCATGACTCCAAGGTTATTTATTTATTTATTTAAATTAAAGTCTATGTACATTAGATTAGATATTAAATAAGTCTATATTTAACTTTTTCTTATGTTATTTTCTTTTTTAAGCAGGTATCAAATAAAGCTTGGTGTCATTGATGATTCGACTGTGCATATTATGTAGTCTTTGACAAGGAGGCAAAACAAGTTTTGGAAGAGAGCTGTGTAGAGATACTTGATCCACTCCTATTGGTAAGATCTAACCAATATTTATTTCTAAAAACATTAGTGAAGATATTTGTATTGGTACTTTTTATATTATTTATTATTAATATATTATGTAATATCCTGCAGAAAGAAGATCTATCAGATACACCTACACTTTTACTCAACCTAATTGATAAGATCTTTCTCTTCATCGTTGAAGTTCAAATATCTGATATTTCATATTTTTCACCTTCTTATAAAGTTAAGAAGATGACTAATAATGTGGATCTCATAAATAAATTCAAAGAGGCTCACCGTATTCAAATGGTGAGTATATATAAGTGTACTTCTATTAAAAATTAATTTATTTTTTGTTTTCTTGGTCATTAGTAGTATCTAATTTATAAATAATAATTAATTATAATTTTAGGATGTTGACTACACCGGTGGTTTGTTTCCAATTTCAAAGACATCCACAATCATTGAAGGGGAGAAAGTAAAAGGTACTAAGGTATTTGTTCAAAAAATAATTTTTTTTGTTTGTTCTCTCAAAATTAGATCTTAATTTTATTCAAAAAATATTAGTGAGATAAAATCAAAGGTTAGAAAGAAGTTTTTAATTTAACATGATTTTTTGTACAAAATTTGTTGCTTGAATTCTCCAATGAAGTTACGGCCAATGATGAATCTGAATTGTTGAAAAGTGCTATTACACCAACTAAGTGACTATCCTCGGAGTCGGAAGATTCGAAGGTGGAAGGAGATACCTCAACTTGCAAGAATCAAGATTGAGAAAGAAACTTGAGAATTTGGATGCACATGTTTTGGAATCTCTTTTAAAGTCTATCTAATAGAATAATGCCAAGCATATGTTTGTTTTGGTGGAAACATTGTCTTTTCTTGAGTTGTTATTTTTCTTTTGGTTCTTTTCGATTTTTACGTTTGGAATTTAGAACTTTTTTAAATATAAATTGAAGTTATTTGGTTATTACTTGTGGTTTTATTTTTAATTCGATTCTCACCGTTGATATTCTGATAATTTTTAATTTAATATTTAATGTCATAAAGTTATAATTTTTTCTCTGAATTATTATTGATACAATTAAGTTAATTATTAATTTTTAATGTATACTTATTTAAAAAAAATCTAATTATAATTTTTAATTAAAGTATTATGTTTATAATTTTAAATTTAAATTCAAATATAGTTTTTTTTGAATTTTTACGTAAGCAATTGGGTTTGAAAATATTTTTTAAAAATTTATATAATTTATAAGTTACTATGCTAATTACAAAGGATTATAATAAAATAAATAGAATTATCAGTCTTATTTAGATGTGAAATTATTTATACTATTTAAAAAAATGTAATACTGTTTAAATTTTAGAAAAAGTATAATAAAGTTAATACTGTTTATGATGAAACTAAAAAAATTATTTTTAAATTAACAAATTTCTATATTACTAATAGACAACGGACGTTTGATTAAAAAATTTTATCTAAAAATTTAAAATTTATACTAGCTAATTAGAAAATTC